>NC_133329.1:248111242-248447658 GCF_042186555.1 Aquarana catesbeiana
ATTATGTGCATCATACAGGCCAATTGCTTTCCTCAATTGTGGGCCAATGACAACATGTGATAGACCAACACAAAGTGGCATAAAATTGTGAAGTGGAATGAAAATGATACATGGTTTTCAACATTTTTTACAAAGAAAATATCTGTAACGTGTGGGATGCATTTGAATTCAGCCCCAGAGTCAATACTTTGTAGAACAACCTTTCGCTGCAATTACAGCTGCAAGTCTCTTGGGTAAGTCTCTACCAGCTTTGCACATCTAGAAAGTGACATTTTTGCCCATTCTTCTTTGCAAAATAGCTCAAGCTCTGTCAGGTTGGATGGAGACCATCTGTGAATAGCAATTTTGAAGTCTTGCCACAGATTCTCAATTGGATTTTGGTCTGGACTTTGACTGGGGCATTCTAACACAAACCATTAAATTCTAGTTTTGGCTGTATGTTTAGGGTTGTGGTCCTGCTGGAAGGTGAACCTCCGCCCCAGTCTCAAGTCTTTTGCAGACTATTACAGGTTTTCCTTTAAGATCTCCCTGTATTTGGCTCCATCCATCTTCCCATCAACTCTGACCAGCTTCCCTGTACCTGCTGAAGAAAAGCATCCCTCAACATGATGCCGCCACCACCATGTTTCACGGTGGGGATGGTGTGTTTAGGGTGATGTTCCGTGTTAGTTTCCCGCCACACATAGCGTTTTCCTTTTAGGCCAAATAATTCAATTTTGGTCTCATCTGAACAGAGCACCTTCTTCCACGTGTTTGCTGTGTCCCCCACATGGCTTCTCGCAAACTGCAAATCGGACTTCTTATGGCTTTCTTTCAACAATGGCTTTCTTCTTGCCACTCATCCTCAAAAGACCAGATTTGTGGAGTGCATGACTAATAGTTGTCCTGTGGGCAGATTCTCCCACCTGAGTTGTGGATCTCTGCAGCTCCTCCAGAGTTACCATGGGCCTCTTGGCTGCTTCTCTGGGTAATGCTCTCCTTGCCTGTCAGTTTAGGTTGTTGACCATGTCTTGGTAGGTTTGCAGCTGTTCCATACTATTTCCATTTTCAGATAATGGATTGAACAGTGCTCCGTGAGATCTTCAGAGCTTTAGGTATTTTTTTATAACATAACCCTGCTTTAAACTTCACCACAACATTATCTCTGACCTGTCTGGTGTGTTCTTGGGCCATCATGACACTGTTCACTAAGGTTCGCCAACAACCCCCTGAGGGCTTCACAAAACAGCTGTATTTATACTGAGATTAAATTACACACAGGTGGACTCTATTTACTAATTAGGTGACTATTGAAGCCAATTGGTTCCACTAAATTTTAGTTAGGGGTATCAGAGTAAAGGGGGCTGAATACAAATGCACGCCACACTTTTCAGATATTTGTGAAAAAATTTGAAAACCATTTATCATTTTCCTTTCATTTCACAATTATGTGCCTATTTCTGTTGGTCTATCACATAAAATCCCAATAAAATATATTTATGTTTTTGGTTTTAACATGACAAAATGTGGAAAATTTCAAGACATAAAATACTTTTTCAAGACGCTGTATATCTGAATAAAATAAAAGGAAAAAGAAAAAAGTGATTTACCCTAAAAGAAACCTGCAAATATTTATAATAGGGTCAACTTTGTAAGGCTTGGCAGCCATATCCAATGTTGCATCGAATTCCAAGCAGTGCCCTGAAAAACAATTATGAACAGTCAAGCAGGTGCAAATTAAAGCAGCCCATAGATTTGATTTTCTTTCTTTCCATTAATGATTGTCAGTTAGTCAGTCAGTGTCAATAAGGGGATCCCTCCCTGCAGCGCTATTGAGAAAATTCCCCGCTGTCATGGGGGGGTGTTTCGCTGTGGAAATCAGCCATGCAGGGTGCAGATTGCTGGAACATGTTACATGTTCTACCCTAAAAACAGGTGGAACATGCATCATGTTCCAAAGGTGAGCTTAGCCTTTAACCACTTGCCTACCGGGCCAATTCTGACATTTTTGTCATATACACCATATTATCAAAAGTATTGGGACGCCTGCCTTTACACGCAAATGAAATTTAATGGCATCCCAGGCTTAGTCTGTAGGGTTCAATATGGAGTTGGCCCACCCTTTGCAGCTATAACAGGTGTCTTATAACAGGTATCTTCTGGGAAGGCTGTCCATAAGGTTAAGGTGTGTCTATGGGAATGTTTGACCATTCTTTGTGAGTTTAGGAACTGATGTGGACAAGAAAGCCTGGCTCGCAGTCTCCTCTCTAAATAAAAAAAAAAAAAACACTTTCATGAAAAAAAAAAAAAAACAACACACTATTTACTCCAATTTTTTTGTATAATGTGAAAGATGTTTAGTAAATAGATACCCAACATGCCACGTTTTAAAACTGCGCACGCTTGTGAAATGGCGACAAACTATGATACTTAAAAATCTCCATAGGCGACGCTAAATTACAGGTTACCAGTTTAGATACAGAGGAAGTCTTACAGAGGAAGTCTTGTGCTAGAATTATTGCTCTCGCTCTAACGTTTGCGGCGATACTTCATGTGTGGTTTGAAAGCCATTTACATATGCGGGCGTGACCTGCGTACACTTGTGTGTGCGAGCACAAGGGGATGGGGGCTCTTTCATTTTTTTTAGTGTTTATTTTATTTTTATTTCATTCTTTTTATACTTTCCCTTTAATTTTTTTTTTATCACTTTTTTTCCTATTACAAGAAATGTAAACATCCCTTGTAATAGGAATAGAGCACGACAGGTCCGCTTTACGAACCGATCTGCGGTCTATAAGCCCTCACATCTCTCCTCTATGCTGGAAAGCCTGAGAAAAAAAAAAAATCGATCTCAGGCTTTCTAGCAAAAAAAAAATGTCAGTAAACCGCAACCTTTGGCGGATTAATTCTCTGGGTCCCCGATCGCATGGGAGAGACTGGAGAAGCACTGGAGGGCGGCAGGAGGGGGGGCATCCCCTTTTGCTGCCTGTGAAAGTAATCAAGTGGCTAACCACTTCAGCCCCGGAAGGTTTTACCCCCTTCCTGACCAGAGCACTTTTTACAATTCGGCACTGCGTCGCTTTAACTGCTAATTGCGCGGTCATGCAATGCTGTACCCAAACGAAATTTGCGTCCTTTTCTTCCCACAAATAGAGCTTTCTTTTGATGATATTTGATCACCTCTGCCGTTTTTATTTTTTGCGCTATACACGGAAAAAGATCGAAAATTTTGAAAAAAAATGATATTTTCTACTTTTTGTTCTAAAAAAAATCCAATAAACTCAATTTTAGTCATACATTTAGGCCAAAATGTATTCGGCCACATGTCTTTGGTAAAAAAAATGTCAATAAGTGTATATTTATTGGTTTGCGCAAAAGTTATAGCGCCTACAAACTAGGGTACATTTTCTGGAATTTACACAGCCTTTAATTTATGACTGCCTATGTCGTTTCTTGAGGTGCTAAAATGGCAGGGCAGTACAAAACCCCCACAAATGACCCCATTTTGGAAAGTAGACACCCCAAGGAATTTGCTGAGAGGCATGTTGAGCCCATTGAATATTCATTTTTTTGTCCCAAGTGATTGAATAATGACAAAAAAAAAAAAAAAATTACAAAAAGTTGTCACTAAATGATATATTGCTCACACAGGCCATGGGCATATGTGGAATTGCACCCCAAAATACATTTAGCTGCTTCTCCTGAGTATGAGGATACCACATGTGTGGGACTTTTTGGGAGCCTAGCCGCGTACGGGGACCCGAAAACCAATCACTGCCTTCAGGATTTCTAAGGGCGTACATTTTTGATTTTACTCCTCACTGCCTATCACAGTTTCGGAGGCCATGGACTGCCCAGGTGGCACAAACCCCCCCCCAAATGACCCCATTTTGGAAAGTAGACACCCCAAGCTATTTGCTGAGAGGCATGGTGAGTATTTTGCAGCTCTCATTTGTTTTTGAAAATAAAGAAAGACGAGAAAAAGGGGTTTTTTGCCACCTGGGCATTCCATGGCCTCCGAAACTGTGATAGGCAGTGAAGAGTGAAATCAAAAATTTACGGCCTTAGAAAGCCTGAAGGCGGTGCTTGGTTTTCGGGGTCCCGTACGCGACTAGGCTCCCAAAAAGTCTCACACATGTGGTATCCCCGTACTCAGGAGAAGCAACAGAATGTATTTTGGGGTGTAATTTCACATATTCCCATGGCATGTTTGAGCAATATATCATTTTGTGACAACTTTGCGCAAAAAAAAATAAAAAAAATAAAAAATTGTCTCTTTCCCGCAACTTGTGTCACAATATAAAATATTCCATGGACTCAACATGACTCTCAGCAAATAGCTTGGGGTGTCTACTTTCCAAAATGGGGTCATTTGGGGGGGGGTTTGAACTGTCCTGGCATTTTATGCACAACATCTAGAAGCTTATGTCACACATCACCCACTCTTCTAACCACTTGAAGACAAAGCCCTTTCTGACACTTATTGTTTACATAAAAAAATAATTTTTTTTTGCAAGAAAATTACTTTGAACCCCCAAACATTATATTTTTTTTTAAAGCAAATGCCCTACAGATTAAAATGGTGGGTGTTTCATTTTTTTTTTTCACACAGTATTTGCGCAGCGATTTTTCAAACGCATTTTTTGGGGAAAAAACACACTTTTTTACATTTTAATGCACTAAAACACACTATATTGCCCAAATGTTTGATGAAATAAAAAAGATGATCTTAGGCCGAGTACATGGATACCAAACATGACATGCTTTAAAATTGCGCACAAACGTGCAGTGGCGACAAACTAAATACATTTTTAAAAGCCTTTAAAAGCCTTTACAGGTTACCACTTTAGATTTACAGAGGAGGTCTACTGCTAAAATTACTGCCCTCAATCTGACGTTCGCGGTGATACCTCACATGCATGGTGCAATTGCTGTTTACATTTGACGCCAGACCGACGCTTGCGTTCGCCTTAGCGCGAGAGCAGGGGGGACAGGGGTGCTTTTTTTTTTTTTTTTTTTTCTTTATTATTATTATTTTTTTATCTTATTTTTAAACTGTTCCTTTCATTTTTTTTTTTTTTTTAATCATTTTTATTGTTATCTCAGGGAATGTAAATATCCCCTATGATCGCAATAGGTAGTGACAGGTACTCTTTTTTGCAAAAATTGGGGTCTATTAGACCCTAGATTTCTCCTCTGCCCTCAAAGCATCTGACCACACCAAGATCGGTGTGATAAAATGCTTTCCCAATTTCCCAATGGCGCTGTTTACATCCGGCGAAATCTAAGTCATAAAATGCTCGTAGCTTCCGGTTTCTTAGGCCATAGAGATGTTTGGAGCCACTCTGGTCTCTGATCAGCTCTATGGTCAGCTGGCTGAATCACCGGCTGCATTTTCAGGTTCCCTGTTGAGACAGGAGAGCCAGAGAAAAACACGGAAGACGTTGGGGGGGGGGGCATTCCCTCCCACTGCTTGTAAAAGCAGTCTAGAGGCTAATTAGCCGCTAGGATTGCTTTTACATGAAAGCCGACCGCTGGCTGAAAAGAATGATACCAAGATGATACCTAAACCTGCAGGCATCATTCTGGTATAACCACTCAAAGTCGTGAATGGCATACCTGAAGACAAAAAAATGGTTAACAATAAAGCACAGTAAACGGTAAGGTATAAAAAAAATTGCATACCTGAAAAGCAAACATGATAAAACATAACAACAATAAAACATTGCAGAATAGAATACAGTAAAAAAGAGCAGAACAATAGAGAGAGAGAGAACAATAAAACGCCAACTATTTTTTTTTTATTTTATATTTTTGTATGTGTTTTTTTTTTTTTTACACTTTTTTTTGTAACTAACTTTTATAACTGTAACCGGTTCCAGGTTTGGGTCTCTCAAAATGCGATGGCATCTTGGGAGACCCTGTGAAAGTGTGCCTAGTCTGTGCAATGCTGTACCCTACGCTAATACTCAACTAGTGAATGGTAGCGTTCAAAACATTCACCAATGCAAAGACCAGGATTGTCAGGACAGGAGAGACAATAATAGCGGGTGTCACGCCTATATCCGCGCTTGCTGCAGACACGACATCTTTTTTGGGGGGGTTCGCTGGGTAGGGGTACTCGGGAGGACATAAAGAAAATGCCTCTCATGCAGCCGACTGCATTTGGTTGGGGATGTGAATGGGGGAAGTACGAGCGCTGCAGAAGCGGTGGGTTCCCAATTAGGATTGGCGAATGCAGCAGGAAGGGCACTATGGGCACGACGGGCCTGTGCTTGTCTTTTTGGTGGCAGCGGGACACTGCTTGTGCTTGCCACCTCACCAGCTTGAACTGCACTTATGGGACTCGCCACATCACCAAGTGTTACTGCAGTGCTGGTTTGACTACGACCGGGGTGTACTAGGCCGCTGGTGCTTGCCAGTTCACCAAAACGCTACAAAAAAAACTGTTAGCGATCGCAGGGATCAGGCCTGACTCTGTGAACGCTGCAGTTATGCGTGTAGTGTTTTGTAAGTGAGAGTGATCGATCGATACTGCACTTGGGTGGGCTGGGCTGGGCAGGGCTGGGCGGAGGGGCAAAACGCAGGTGCTAGCAGGTATCTGGGCTGATCCCGCTAACACTGCGTTTTTGGGAACCCTAAACTGCTGGGGACGCTAGTATAGATCTGATCGGATCAGATATTGATCCGTACAGATACTATACCACTAAGGGAGGCGTATGCTGCGTGCGTGGGTGTTAGCGGTACTGGCGCTAATCTGACGCTGCCTGGGGCGACGCATATCACCGCCGGGCGATCAGGGGGCTAAACCTTTATTCGATAATAAACGGCGGGTGCCCTGACACTATAAAAAATAAACGAACTAACCAGCGTCACCCGTAACGGTTATACGGTGATCAGTGGTGAAAGGGTTAACTAGGGGGCAATCAAGGGGTTAAAACATTTATTCGGTAGTATATGGGGGTCCCTGTCGCTATAAAACGCTGACGGTGAACCTAAATATTTACGTCCCTAACTAGCGTCACCAGCGACACTAATACAGCGATCAGAAAAATGATCGCTTAGCGACACTGGTGACGGGGGGTGATCAAGGGGTTAAAACTTTATTAGGGGGGGTTAGGGGGGTATCCTAGACCTAAAGGGGGCCTAACACTCACTGCCCTAACACTGTAACTGTCACAAACTGACACCAATACAGTAATCAGAAAAAAAAAAAAAAAAAAACCTGCTTGGTGTCAGTTTGTGACGGGGGGGGGGGGGGTGATCGGGGTGTAATGTGTGCCTGGCATGTTCTACTGTGTGTGTGTGTTGGTGCACTCACATTATAGTCTTCTCTCCTCGGCCCGGAACGGAAAATACCGAGCCGAGGAGAGATGACATCATTTCCTCTGCCTCTGTGTACAATACAGAGGCAGGGAAATGATCCCATTGGCTGGGAGCGATCGCGAGGGGGGGCCACGAATGGATGGCCTCCCCCTCACCACCGATCACCGGGGGAGATTTGCCGACCGCCGCAGGCACCGGGGGGGGTCCGATCGGACCCCCCACCCGCGGGCAGGCAAGGACGTACAGGTAAGCCCTTTTGCCTGCCCGTGCCGCTCTGTCGACGTACATCGTCGTGCGGCGGTCGGCAACTGGCTAAACAGCCGCTATGATGGCAAATGATATCTGGATGATGCCTGTAGCTGTATTCTGGTCCCACATCGATCAAACGCTGTGTCTGCCTGCAAGTCTTCTCTCCCCTCTCACAGGCTTGCCCAACCTTTGTTGAGAGCAGTGGGAGCTATTGGCTCCAGCTGCTGTCAGTCAAATCCTATCAGGAGGGAGCGGGGATCGGGGCCAAGCCATGCTGTGCGTCTATGGACGCACACAGCCTGGCTCCGGAGTGCACTTGCATTTGTGCCCCAGAGGAAGTGGCTTCCTATGATGGCACACACATAAGAGGTGGATCACTGGCAGGGGACCCCAGAAGAGGAGGTTTGCACAGAGCAGGTAACTCTAACATCTTTTTTTATTTTAAATGAAAGAAAAATTGAACTTGCAATCTCTTTAGGAGAGTGGGAAAGCATAAAAAAAAAAAAAAAGAAGAGTTCGTTCCACCTACTGGCTGCATATGAAAATACTAAACAGTTATATGTAATTGTATAGCTGAAAACATTTTATTTTAGACCTGACCACAATTAAAGAAAATATTTACAAATGTGTTAAACATTTACATTAAAATAAAACCATAACAAACCTTGGCAAGGCAAACTGAGCCTATGATTTAAAAAAAAAATGCATAAGTAGCAAAACTCCATTACCAAATGATCATTATATCCAGATATATTGGCAGAATAATCATGCAAATCTCAACTTTTCCTGTAAAAACAGTGAGTTTGGCCCAGACCCTCTTGCTTTTTTAAACATCTATACAGGTTCTGTAACTTGAGAGTTAGCCCTACTGAACAATGGGTGAGGTGATCTGGGTCAAATCGGATTTCATCCACAATTATTCCATCTGTACTTATCTGTACTTCAAATATGTAACTTTGTGAAACTTGTGATAAAAACAAATAACTTCTCTGATAATCCGATAAACGTTAAATATCGCCAGCCCTAGTCTTATAGAGCTGAGGGATACGTTCAGAAAATGCTCCTAAAGTGTACATACCATATCTGTTAAGACAAAACAACTAACAAAGTTCGGTAAATAAAAATGTTCTACCTTTGCTGGATAGCGCATACAACTGTGCTCCATATGCAAGTAATAAATTGGATACAATATACACAGGAAGTGTTGCCCCATGGAATCTAATCATCTAGAAATTAAAAACATTTTTTAATTGGTATTTGTTTAAGTTGTATGTTAAATTTTAGCTACAAATAATTTTAGTCACTCAAAATGAAAGGCACAACAATGCATCACGCTTGTGTGGGTATGACAGTAATGCATGGTAAAATGTCAGTTTTACCAAGCATTACTGCATAGTAAAGTTAAAGTACATTTATTCTTTACCAACAAAGTGTGAAAGTTTGTACCTATGCAAGGTGCAAGCTAACTGATTAAAATAAATATGTAGTGGTTTTGCATGTTGCTCATTATGGCCAAGCCTATTTGCAACAGTGTAAAATGTAAATGACCAGTTTTACTCACCTGCCCCATCATTTGCAAAAAGGAGGTATAAATTGTTACCTAGGGAAAAACAGTCAAAAGATATTTCCAAAGAATTGAAATCAATAGAAATAAACATTACAAAATATTCCATTTAAAATATTAAAAAAGAGCCATTTACTGACAACATACTAGCAATTGTATGGAGACAATTCATAGATTAAGATAAAAAACATTGTTCAAATATGTATAGACAAAAGCATTCATTCCACCTTTAGTCTTGGTTCACAGCGGGGCGGCTTTAAAGTTGCCCGACTTTAAAGCCGCACAGCGCAAATTCAGCGCGGCTTGCAAACAACTTATTTAATAGAAGTCAATGCAAGTCGCCCCCAGTAGTACAGGAACATTTTTATAAGTCGGAGCAACGTCGCTCCGATTAGAATGGTTCCATTGCACTGCATGGAGCGTGACTTGTCAGGCAGCTAAGTCGCCTGACAGGTCATCCCAGTGTGAACCGAGCCTTACTGAAGGATTATTTATACTGGCTTATTAGCCTTCTCTATAAATGCTATTACATGTATTATATACAGTGGGGATGGAAAGTATTCAGACCCCCTTAAATTTTTTCTTTTTGAATAAATCTGCAAAAATGTCAACAATTCTGTGTTTTTCTGTCAATATGGAGTGCTGTGTGTACATTAATGAGGAAAAAAAAATTTACTTAAATGATTTTAGCAAATGGCTGCAATATAACAAAGAGTGAAAAATTTAAGGGGGTCTGAATACTTTCCATCCCCACTGTATATTTACATCCACAAAGATACCATTGGCACATTAACTAGTAGCCTGTATAGAAAGCCAACAGCTGGGAACGGCATTTTACATGGCACCAGCTTTCACCCGAATAATCTAGTCAAATCGATACCATTTGGTCAGTATTTGCGCGTCAGACACAACTGCTCAGATGAGGGTACATTCAAAAAGGAAGCTGACGAATTGAGGTCAAGACTCCTTGCACGAGGATACTCTCATAAATGCCTCAAAAAGGCATTTAGGAAAGCAACATCTAAAACCAGGCAAGAATTGCTATATGCAACCAAAGTTCAGAAAAAAGATGATGGCTAAATGACGATCATCAGTCGTTTTTCTAACCAACAGGATTGTTTTAAGAATATTGTACACAAATACTGGCACGTTCTAACACTGGACCCCATAGTTGGACCACTTTTGCTGAAACGTCCAGCATTCACTTTCCGTAGAGCAAGATCTCTGCGGGACAAACTTGTCAGCAGCTAATATAGGGCGGGGGCCATGGTAGGGACCCATGCAAGAGACATGGTACGTTCAAATGTGGCGGATGCGGCTATTGCCAATATATGGATACTAATGCGCAACAGTCACTTCCAAACAAGGTTAATTTCACCACTAGGCATTTTGCGCACTGTTTTTATGTAGGAAAACTAAAAATCAACTTTGGCAAAGAGCATACCGCCACATTCTTAGTATGAAATCTTGCAATTTAGATTTACCACTGGGTCGCCATACATTACCTTTTCATGGCGGCATTTTTCCCCAATATTACATTTCTAGTACTCGATAGGGTACACCCAGGAATCAGGGGGGGTGACTGGAACAAGACTTTACTACAGCATGGACAACGCTGGATCTTCAAACTGAATGCAACTTAATTTCCGGGACTCAACAAGATGATTTCCTTCAAACCATTTTTGGAGGGTTCATCTCTGGGGGTCCAGAGATGGATTAGGTTCGACTTTCTAGATGCCCACCTCCCCCTGGCCATATACATTTTCCTTTTAACATGCTTTCCACCCTTCCCCCTCTTCGATATTGTACTTCTGGAGTACAGTTTCCTCTTTTTTAACTATTCATTCGCTCTGAAACACCCTTGTTGGCTTTGGATTGAACAAACTTACTTTGGGTAGTTCTATGCATGGTCAACTTGATGGGTTACCAACAGATGGGATTGGCTGATCCCATCCGTTTCTGTTTTGCCCTCACAATAACAATAATTGAATCCTTTTTGGTACCTATTTTGGCATCAAGTCTGCGGCTATACTTGTACCCCAAAAAACATTTGACAATACCGTGTGGTGAGGGCGATCGGTTCATCACCACACTATATTTTATCCCAGTTCCATTTTTGGGTGTTCCGTCCGGCTCTCGCGATGTGTGTGTCCGCAGTGTCCTGGCCCCATGAAACCATTGCCTCAGTCCACCTAAGCCTCCTGGTATTCATTCCTTTGATGAGCCTTCGCTCTATTGTATGCGTTATTATGCTGTTTGACCACTAGAGAGCCCCACTATTTATGGTTGACTAATTTAGTAAACCGCACGATAATGTGTGCGTCATCCTATGCTGCCTGGTGATCCCACGACGCATCATAGCCACACCGGCATGGACATGCAGCATGGCCATGTGACGCCCTGTATGGGCGCCATCTTGGTACACCATACGCTGGGCCGTTCCACAGGGGTGCCATTTTTACGCTCCCAACACTGAGGTCATATGCTTCTGACGTCATGGAATCAAACCTGGGGATCCAGGTGTCTTCAATCACATAGCAATCAACAGGGCTTATACACAGCGCCAATGCTCCATCCATCAGTCTCTTTCACCAGGCTGATGGAGGGAGCCATACCACTTTACCATCCATGCAAGGATAGCTTCCTTTTGATTTTGACTTTAGATCTGGATACTTTTTCTGATGTGATCCCCGCACTGCCATTTATGCGGTAGTTTGGGATCACACCATATAGTACATACCAGGATCTTTTCTATGTGTCTAACTGGCACTGTTTATACCGCTATCCTTTAGGCCACATGAGGATCTGATCCCCTTGCATTTGATTGTTGGTATGTGGAGGCGCATATGTAATGTAGTTTAAGACTGTCTACACTCTTGTCACAATACGCCCTTGGATAATGAACGCTCTCTACTTTTTGAAGCCACTACTTATTGGAGGCATGGTCAATACATGACTATTGTGGACAATGCCTATTTTTCGTTCTGTCACATATCCTTGTTTTACACAAAATGAAATAATTTCCTATATCTATTTGATATGTTGCATTGAGACCCTTTTTGCCCAATATACCTTTTAAAAGAAGCTTTTGGACACTATGCAAAACATTGTAACTTAAGACATTGTGGCCGACACTCATGCATGGCACTGGTGGACCACTTATCTTTCACCCTCTGAGACATTTCTGTTTGGTGGAAAGCTTACATTTGGGGTCAGTATTATCAGCTATTTTAATTCATGGCTGTATTGTAAATATGCATGCTCCTCTATTGATGCATAAACTTTATTATAACTGTAATATGTACATTAATGTGTTTGTATGTATTCCTGATGACGTTCGTTCTATCATCATATATTTAAACTACAGCTTTGGAAGTTTCAAGCCCTCTTTCAGTCCCTGAAGATCTACACTATGTGTTTTTGAAACGCGTTGGACTTTGTCATTGACAGTTTGGGTTTCATTTTTCAGCTGGCTGTACATTTCTCCCCAACTTTATGTATATGTTTTTACTGTCCTAATTATTTTGTCTTTTATGTCTGATACACTAATAATAAAAATTGTATTTTTTTTTTTTTTTTTTGTGAATGCTGTCTGTGGTCCATTTTAAAGTCTGAGGAAATTGATTGTTTACTACATGTATCCAGGATGGGACCCACAAACAGTCTAGTCAGCTAACTGGAGTCAAACTCTCTTCTTTCTCTATAAGTACTGTGGTTTGCATTTTGACTACAAAATAAAACTCCAGAGCAAATCAAGAAAAACAACCCTCTCCATGAAAAAAAGTTTTTCAAGTAATGTTTTTTGCTTAAAAAACGCTTCTGGTGAAATATCAATCCAAAAAATAACAGACCAGATTTTCAACCTTTATTAGTGACCTTGAGCCTAGGTGAGCATATGTACGATGCGGAAACCAGCGTGATTACAGCGCCGGTTCCCGGATCGTATCTCTCCCGCAAGCAGTTCACACTGCCCTCTGCGAACCGCTGCGGGTGTCAATACATTGTTAATGACACCCTCAGATCGATTCACAGATCGCAGTGCGAACTGTGAACTCGCACAGAAATCAGATCGCATGGATGAGAACACCCATGCGATCCGATCCTGGGGGGGTCCCTGCACTATTTTCATGTGAATCCAGCCATACAACTGTATGGCTGAACTCGCACTGCACAGACATTGCACTTGATCGGCAACTGCGGTGCGGGTGCATGTCTGAGATCGCACATATGTGACCCTAGGCTGAAGCAAGTATAATCAGTTTGTCAGTTTGCTTGTTTGAAGTCAGTTTGTCTACAGATAGGTTGTGTGTTCTGTCCACTACAGCTTTGAAGAGAACATGCTGTAATGATCCTCAATTTATTAATGCTGATACTCTCTTAAAAACACCAATACAAATGTAATCAGCAACCATATATTAGCTTATTAGATTACACAATAGACAAAATTCTGCTAAAACTTAAAAACTGGAAGCCCAAAAATTTGACCGATTGACTACTAGAAGTACACAAACCAGCAGGTTCATTTTATACATTTATTTTGGTATAGAGACCTGGAAATTAGCTAAATGGAGAACATAAAGATAGATTTTTTTTTAAATGTATTTTTAGGGCCAATTCATACCAGTTTGTTGATCTGCATTTTAGCGCAGCTATAAAAGGCAGATCAACAGAAGGACATCTAAAAAACAATCATTTTCAATGTGTCCTTTTAATATCATATCACTGAGCATACATGTCAACGGACGTCAAAATGTATATCAACGAACATCGGCGCGCGTTAAAACACGACTAAAATGTATGGAAATGTACATGCATTTTCTATACATTTAGTGCAAATCAGTGTGAATTGGGCCTTAGTATTTCCTAGCTGCAAGCTAATTTTACCCATGCAAAACTGATAACAATGATTAGCAGTTATATAAAATTACTCATACTAACTCACTATGATAAATATTTGTCCGTTTTAAATGATTTGTTATGGCATAAGATAGGTTTAATCTAAAGTGATGTAGATGGACTGCCTATTTCAATGAATGTATGTAAGTACCATCATTCCACTCTATATACATTAAACATACTAGATGGGTCTGTCAAGGTATCAAATATTCAGTGGGCATATTTCTTAACATCTCCTTTTTATTGTAAAGATCACATTAAAAACATATATACAACTCGTCTGATCTAGTACTGAGATAAAAAAAAACAAAAACACATCCAACAGCTTTAGGCTCACGCATTACATATGACCATGACTAGTAACAAATCTTATAATGTCACATATTTTCAAGTTATTACACAGTTCCCGATTACTAAAATGCATAACAAACACATTGAGATTCTATGAGCTAGAATTCTATGCTTTTTATTGAAAAAGAGCTACAATTTTTCAGGAGTATAATGTGGGTGAGCAGTCTGAAATGTATATTAAAGTATAAGATACAAAACCACATAGATCCGTTTACAATTTATTCTGGTCATAAGCATGTGGAAGCTTGCACCATTTTGCGGTGGTCATATTTAAGGCAGGGACACAGTGATGGTGGCCTCTGCATCTTTTAAGACTACTAAAATTATGTAATTCTATTAAATTAAATTGAGAGTATAGCCTCATGTAAAAGTTTTGGTTCAAAAATAACAAAGTACCACCATCCGAGTTGATATATAGAGAAAAGGGGGTTTTAATGTACCCTGTTTTATATTATTTAAAGTATCTCACAAAAGTGAGTACACCCCTCACATTTTTAAAAATATTTTATTATATATCTTTTCATGTGACAACACTGAAGAAATGACACTTTGCTACAATGTAAAGTAGTGAGTGTACAGCTTATATAACAATGTAAATTTGCTGTCCCCTCAAAATAACTCAACACAGCCATTAATGTCTAAACCGCTGGCAACAAAAGTGAGCACACCCCTAAGTGAAAATGTTCAAATTGGGCCCAATTAGCCATTTTCCCTTCCCGGTGTCACATGACTTATTAGTGTTACAAGGTATCAGGTGTGAATGGGGAGCAGGAGTGTTACATTTGGTGCTATCGCTCTCACTCTCTCATACTGGTCACTGGAAGTTCAACATGGCACCTCATGGCAAAGAACTCTCTGAGGATCTGAAAAAAAAAAATTGTTGCTCTACATAAAGATGGCCTAGGCTATAAAAAGACTGCCAACACCCTGAAACTGAGCTGCAGCACGGTGGCCAAGACCATACAGCGGTTTAACAGGACAGGTTCCACTCAGAACAGGCCTCACCATGGTCGACTAAAGAAGTTGAGTGCACGTGCTCAGCATCATATCCAGAAGTTGTCTTTGGGAAATAGACGTATGAGTGCTGTCAGCATTGCAGCAGAGTTTGAAGGGGTAGGGGGTCAGGCCTGTCAGTGCTCAGACCATACGCCACACACTGCATCAAATTGGTCTGCATGGATGTAGTCTCAGAAGGAAGCCTTTTCTAAAGATCATGCACAAGAAAGCCCACAAACAGTTTGCTGAAGACAAGCAGAATAAGGACATGGATTACTGGAACCATGTCCTGTGGTCTGATGAGAACAAGATAAACTTATTTGGTTCAGATGGTGTCAAGCGTGTGTGGCGGCAACCAGATGAGGAGTACAAAGACAAGTGTGTCTTCCCTACAGTCAAGCATGGTGGTGGGAGTGTCATGGTCTGGGGCTGCATGAGTGCTACAGAAGCAAATACTCTTGCGCACAGGTGTGTAAGCTAGATGATCCAAAGGGTTCAAAAGGACAATGAATTTCACCTTGCTGCTCTCCAGGATGGGAATATAGTAGTAAACGATAAGAAAAAAAGAGAGCGCACCAGCCTAGTGCATTATCCTAAGGTAGGGCTCTGAAGAAGAAGGGACACCTTCGAAAGGCGTTAGCCAGCAGCGGTTCATACGTCCTCTTCCTAGGATCTGGAAACTTCTATCAGTGGACCAATTGTCTTGTGATTGTTAATAGTGCAATTTTTTTTCTTCCTACCCTTGTGAGTAGATTTTAATCTTGGTTTTAATAAATATACCTTAGGATAATGCACTAGGCTGGTGCGCTCTCTTTCTTTCTTATAGCTGCATGAGTGCTGCCGGCAATGGGGAGCTACAGTTCATTGAGGGAACCATGAATGCCAACATGTACTGTGACATATTGCAGCAGAGCATAACCCCCCTCCCTTCAGAGACTGGGCCGCAGGGCAGTATTGCAACATGATAACGACCCCAAACACACCTCCAAAATGACCACTGCCTTGCTAAAGAAGCTGAGGGTCAAGGTGATGGACTGGACAAGCATGTCTCCAGACCTAAACCCTATTGAGCATCCTGAAATGGAAGGTGGAGGAGCGCAAGGTCTCGAACATTCACCAGCTCCGTTATGTCGTCATGGAGGAGTGGAAGAGGACTCCAGTGTCAACCTGTGAAGCTCTGGTGAACTCCATGCCCAAGAGGGTTAAGGCAGTGCTGGAAAATAATGGTGGCCACACAAAATATTGACACTTTGGGTCCAATTTGGACATTTTCACTTAGGGGTGTACACACTTTTGTTGCCAGCAGTTTAGACATTAATGGCTGTGTGTTAGTTATTTTGAGGGGACAGCAAATTTACACTGTTATACAAGCTGTACACTAACTACTTTACATTGTAGTAAAGTGTCATTTCTTCAGTGTTGTCACATGAAAAGATATGATAAAATGTTTACAAAAATGTGAGGGGTGTACTCACTTTTGTGAGATACTGTACATTACTTGTTATTAGTACCGAGACAGTCCATTACAATCTCTGGGAGTAGATCTATGGCCAGCTTCAGCAGCTGTCCTCTCTTTCCAGTCTCATCCCTTTAATCTTATTCAGTTAGTATTCCTTCAGATGGTGATATGTGAAATGTGAGCTTGGAGGTGTTTTTAAAAAAAAAAAAAAAAAAAAGTGGAGGGCCACCCTGAAAAAAAAAAAATTCACCAAAAATCCTAAAAAAAAATAAATAAATTTTAAACTTACCCGAACCCTTGTTGCTAGGCAGTCTTCCTAATCTGCCTGTTCCTATGCCGCGGCGTGTTCTGCTCCTAGCTGAGCGGCCCCGTTGCCTTCTGGGAACTGTGTGTGTTCCCAGAAAACCACGGGGCATTTACAGATCGCTCACGCGTGCGCAGTAGGAAACTGGCAGTGAAGCCCGTTTCCCTTACCTAGGGCCCGAGAGCCGAGGGACAGGTCGGCCTCGGGCGGCCGACATTGGGGGCACCCAAGACAGGTAAGTCTACTTATTTAAAGTCAGCAGCTACAGTGTTTGTAGCTGCTGACTTTAAAAAAAAATTTTAGCGGGCCGGAATCCCGCTTTAAGCTCTGTACTAAAACGTAAAAGCTGTATATAGGCTTTTTTAATTACTGTGTTTATCGGCGTATGGCACGCACAGGCATGCACCTTAATTTTAAGAGGGAAGTTTTAAGAAAAAAAACTTACATTTTCAATAAAGAATTTTGAAGCAAAATAAGGCTCAGTGCCTATCAATGCAGCCTTATCAGTGCTCATCTGCAGCCTCGCCATTGCCCATCATTGCAGCCTGATCAGTGCCCATCTGCAGCCTTGCCCATCATTGCAGTCTAATCAGTGCCCATCTGCAGCCTTGCCCATCATGGCAGCTTGATCAGTGCTCATCTGCAGCCTTGCACCTCTTTGCAGCATGATCAGTGCCCATCTGCAGCCTTGTTATTGCCGAAATAGACAGAGCCGAATCGCCTGTGTACTCGGCTCGACTCGCAGCCCCGCCCCGTGGACCGGCTCCTATGATGGGCATAACACCGGTTCAATGACGGGACGTCAATGCTAGGAGGCAGGACTGGGCGTGACTGCAAGCAGAGCTGAGTACACAGGAGATTCGGCACTGTCTATTTCGGCAGCGCTCATTCCCTTCTTCCCCTCCGAGGCAGCCGTTCAGCGTATAACACGCACACGCGATTTTCCCCTGATTTTAAGGGGGAAAGTGCGTTTTATATGCCGATAAATACGGTACATTTTTAATTTAATTCTTAAAATAAAAGGATGAATTAAAAAAAAAAAAAAAAAATGATATGTCCACTAAATATTTTGATACCCCTTCTAATGTATTTATATTATTTATATTTCCTATAAGATATGTTTTAATTGGCCAACAACTGCTTCCTGGATGTAGAAATAGCAGCACAGAAAAGCTACTTCTTCCACATGATAAAATATTACATTTACTTTTTTTTGTCAGTGAGCCTGTGCACCAGATGTAAAAGTTCCTTTGGATGAAATGAATTCTTCCTCTGCATGTAATTAGTACAGTACGGAAAATATGTATTTTAAATTATATGATTAGTACTTAGTATACAAAAATCCAAGTATTAGTTTAGAATGGGGTGCCTTGAGATTAAAATTCTGCACAAAGGATGCCTTGACTGACAAAAGGTTGAGAAACACTGCTGTAATAAATAATATAACTCATCAGTATAAGAAATTGTAGAAAATAAAATGTTTTAACATATCACAACATACCTATGACAGTAAACATAAATTGCATTTGTGTCAGTAATTTACAAACTTATTTTAAAATTGATTTGCGAGTGGCAACCACTATTCTATAACATGTCTTTTGCTTTGACGCCATCCTTAAAGTATAACTAAAGGTTTTTTTTTTTTTTTGTTTTGGATAGAATAGTGAGGGATTAGAACACCATGTTTTTAATGCGGTCTGTGCCCACATTAGGGAGATTCATCTTCTCCATTTGTCATGTTTACCGATTTCATCAAAATTGAACGTAAAATCCCAAATTTTTGGATTGCATGTAGAATAATAATGGAGGGGAAATCTTCCAATGGGGACACTAGATCTGGTGACCTTATTGCCAACAATGGATTCCTTCACTTTAGAAGGAAGTCTGACTTCCTGTTTCGGATATGGAAAAGGAAGTGAAGGGAAATCTCCCTAATAAGACACAGCAACAAAAACCTGACAGAGTTGTTATAACCCTTCCTTCCTTACCTACCCAAAATGAAAAAAAAAAAAAAAAAAAGCCATTTGACAGTTTTTACTATTCTCATATTTTTCACCCCACAATTTCAACAAACTATATAACAATGCTAGTATGATAAACTTTAAATAAAAATCAACACATAGAGAAACATCACTATAGAAATTAAATTAAAACATCAGGTAAAATAAGTATTGAACATGTCACCATTTTTCTAGGTAAAGATATTTCTAAAGGTGCTATTGACATGAAATTTTCAATACAAATAAACAAAAGCTCAGAAATTAAGTTATGTGTAATAACATGGATTGACACAGGGAAAAATGATTGCACACGCTAACTGAAACATACTGTATTTATCGGCATATAACACGCACATTCATTTAAAGAGGGAAGTTTCAGGAAAAAAACTTAAATTTTAAATAAGGAACTTTGAAGCAAAATAAGAGTCAGTGCCCATCTGCAGCCTCACCATTGCCATCAATGCAGCCTGATCAATGCCCACCTGCAGCCTCATAAGTGCCATCAATGCAGCCTCACCATTGCCATCAATGCAGCAGCCTCACCATCAATGCAGCAGCCTCGCTATTGCCATCAATGCAGCAGCCTCACCATTGCCGTCTATTGACTTCCTATTACAGAGGCCGCCAAGTAAACAGGAGATTCTCACTGTATGTAATCTGACGGCACCCATTCCCCCCACCCATTGCCTCAGAGGCAGCCGAAATTGAAGTATTGGCGTATAACACGCACACGCTATTTGCACCCGATTTTCATGGTGAAAAAGTGAGTGTTATACGCCAATAAATACAGTATTTAATACTTCGTACAAAATCCTTTGTTGGTAATGACAGATTCAAAATACCTCCTGTATGGAGAAACTAGTCGCATCCATTGCTTAGATGGAATTTTGGGCCATTCTTCCACACAGTCTTTAAATCTTGAAAGTTTAGTGGGCCTCTTCTATTAACTCTGAACTTTAGTTCTCTCCATAGATTTTGTATTGGATTCAAGTCAGGAGATTGGCTGGGCCATTCTAACAGCTTTATTTTCTTTCTTTGAAACCAATTGAGCGTTTCCTTGGCTTTGTGTTTGGAATCATTGTCTTTCTGAAATGTCCATCCTCATTTCATCATCATCATGGTAGATGGCAGCAGATTTATATCAAGAATGCCTTGGTCCATTTTTCCATTCATCCTTCCTTCAAGATATGAAGTTTGCCAGTACCGTATGCTGAAAAACAGCCTCACGCCATGATGTTCTCACCTCCATTAACTTTTGGGGTGATGTGCATTGCCATTTGACCTCCAAACATGGCGTGTATTATGGCATCCAAAGACTTCAATTTTGGTCTCATCTGACCAGACTATATTATCCCAGTATTTCACAGGCTTGTCTAAATGTTGTGCAGCAAACTTTAAAGGATATTCAATATGCTTTTTCTTTAGGAATGGAGTCTTTCGTGGTGAGCGCGCACACTGGCCATGGTGGTTGAGTGCATTTTCTTTGAAGCAATTGTACCTGCTAATTCCAGGTCTTTCTGAAGCTTTCCACAAGTGGTCCTTGGCTCTTGGACAACTGTTCTGTCAGAAAACTTGCGAGGATGAAATGATGTTCTTCCCATTTTCAGATTATAGCTCCAACAGTGCTCACTGGACCATTCAGAAGTTTAGAAATCCTTCTGTAACCAATGTCATCAGTATGTTTTTCAACAATAAGGTTGCTAAGGTCTTGAGAGAGCTCTTTGCTTTTACCCATCATTAAATGTTTATTGTGTGACACCTTGGTAATAAGACACCCTTTTATAGGCCATCAGTTGAGACTGAACCAGCTGATATTAATTTGCACCGACAAGGGTCAGGATTGCTTATCAATTACTGATAGATTTCAGCTGGTGTCTTGGCTCTCCATGCCTTTTTGCACCTCCCTTTCTTCATGTGTTCAGTACCCTTTCCCTGCATCATTCCATTTTTTATTACACATAACTTAATTTCTGAACATATTCGTTTTGGTTTCTGTGTATGTATGGATTGCATGGGTTGTTACCAACATGTGGTGAAAGTTCCATGTCAATAGCACTTTTAGAAATATATTTACCTAGAAAAATGGTGACATATTCAATAGTTATTTTACCTGCTGTGTTTATTGCATTTTTTTTGTATTTCCATGCTTCATAGTCCTAATGAAGGCATTCTCCTATAACCTCTGAAATGTGTTTTCTTGTTGATTAACTTTTTATAACTTAAACTGTCCTCCTGTTCTGTAGTCTATCAATGGTATGGTGTTTTTTGTGCTATGTTTTATGCGATTCAAATGAATGCAATTTAAGCAGCCCAGAAAAAGGCAACATTATCTGCTTACATTAAATCATAAAAATACGAACAACAAAAATGCACATGCCTCTCTAATGATCATCATGACAAGCAGAGAAGCATACTCTTTACATAATATTTTAGGAGCTTGACTATCTGAAAGTCAAGACTTGTATAGAGTGAGCCCAGAGTTAAGATTCTGGGCATGCAGTTACACATGACAGGAAGCTTAATGAACTACTTAAAGCACTCAGCAGTGCCCTCGTAGTTTGATTCACAGGGATCTCTTTGAATTGTGACAGCGAGTGTGGGGAGGGGCGTGAGATGCTGAACATGTTACATCCTAACATCTTCAGAAAGGTGAACTTATCCTTTAAGTTTTATTTGAAATCCTAGAACTGTAGATTATGCATTTAACCATAACAGATCTATTATAGCAATATTTTATTAAAAAAAACCATACATATAATATTGCAAATAAGTATGTTGTTTACCTCATAATTGCAATCTTGAGATGTGTAGAGCATTAAAGTTACCACCCTACTGTCATTCTGTGGTTGTGGATCATGAAGCTTGGCAAATAGCTTGAGATGTGCATCACTGCTAGGAAATAGTAGAAAAATATATTAATATATTTAGGTAAAAAATAATTGTAATAAATACGTGTGCACAATGGGGTATTTTAATGTACATTTAGATATTTTTCCTTTTTAAAACCACCTCAATACCAGCATATTATCATCTGCCTTCCCTCTTTAGGTCATTTTTCAGTGCTGTGATAATTTGACTGCCAATACTTGATAATGCCACACTGTACCCAAATTCATTTTATATCATTTTTTAAACAGATAGAGCTTTGTTTTGGAAACTGCATTCACATCGCTCTTCTGAGGGAGGGCATTTGACAGGCAGTGAGGTGGTGTTGTATTGTAATTGTTCAGTTTAATGTGTCAGCAGGGATGATACAAAGCATTGCGGCTGCAGCATATGTATTTCCCCCTCTGCTGCCTTTGCAGCTTAAGATGGAGTGGTTGGCAGCCAGCAAAAAATGCAGCTCAGCCATGAATTTTTACCATCCCCAAACACAAGTGTTACCGAGTCCCAAAGTAAAAAAGAAAAAGTAACATTTTGAAAAAAAAAAAAAAAAGTTTCCCTTACCGCTGTTAAAAAATATAGAAACTGCCGTGATGTTACAAAAAACCCTAAAAATCACCCCTTTTTGGAAAACAGACACCCCAACGTGATATTTTTTGCCATTTTGTTAACCAATTGTTAACAGTAGGGGTGCAACGGCTCAAAAAACTCACGGTTCGGATCGTTCCTCGGATCAGGAGTCACGGTTCGGATCAACAAAAAAAAAATCTCCCCCACTGTAATATCCACATCTCCCCCACTGTAGTAATATCCACAATCTGCCCCACTGCTGTAATAATATCCACAATCTGCCCCACTGCTGTAATATCCACGTCATCTCCCCCCCTGCTGTAATATCCACATCTCCCCCCCACTGTAATATCCACATCTCCCCCCCACTGTAATATCCACATCTCCCCCCACTGTAATATCCACATCTCCTCACTAATATCCACATCTCCCCACTGTAATAATATCCACATCTCCCCACTGTAATAATATCCACATCTCCCCACTGTAATAATATCCACATCTCCCCCACTGTAGTAATATCCACAATCTGCCCCACTGCTGTAATAATATCCACAATCTGCCCCACTGCTGTAATAATATCCACAATCTGCCCCACTGCTGTAATATCCACGTCATCTCCCCCCCGCTGTAATATCCACATCTCCCCCCCACTGTAATATCCACATCTCCCCCCCACTGTAATATCCACATCTCCCCCCCACTGTAATATCCACATCTCCCCCCACTGTAATATCCACATCTCCCCCCCACTGTAATATCCACATCTCCCCCCCACTGTAATATCCACATCTCCCCCCCACTGTAATATCCACATCTCCCCCCCACTGTAATATCCACATCTCCCCCCCACTGTAATATCCACATCTTCCCCCCACTGTAATATCCACATCTCCTCACTAATATCCACATCTCCCCACTGTAATAATATCCACATCTCCCCCACTGTAATATCCACATCTCCCCCACTGTAATATCCACATCTCCCCCACTAATATCCACAGCTCCCACACTAACATCCACAGCTCCCCCACTAATATCCACATCTCCCCACTGTAATAATATTCACATCTCCCCACTGTAATAATATCCACATCTCCCAATAGAAGCCGGCCGCCAAGCTGGACAGATCAGATCCACCATGAGGGGTTAAGGGGTGATGACGTCAGCGCGCGCCGCTGGGTGTACCAAGATGGCCGCCGCTCCGGAGCTAGGCCGAAGCCGCGGCCTTTCCTAAGCCCGAGGCAGCGGCGCGCTTCGTGGAGCGCATGTGTACCAATCCGAACAGGGTGAACCGTTCGGATCATGGATCGCTGAAGATCCGTTGCACCCCTAGTTAACAGGAAGGTATTGCAGTGGTTAAGTTGCAAAATGTCTTAAAAACACACCCACTGAAGCCAAGTGCAAGTCTTCTGTTATTCATGTTACTTGTCCAATACAAATCCATCTCCTTTTAGTTTATAAAAGTATTTTCATTTTTTTCTGCATTTGTGACACATCCTCCTGCACTCCTGGACAGTATATTGTGTCAGTTTTGTAATTTCATCTGAAATTAATTTATCATTGTGTTATGGCAGCTTTCCACTTAAAATGATCGTAAACCCAAAAACTGTAGTATATTGCAGCTTACCAATAGATATATTGGTTGAATTCGTTTTTTTCCCCCTCCATTTTCGCTTGGTGATCTGGCTAATAACACACTACTCGTATGAGAGTGTCCCCATTCTGGATGAAGGAACACAGCACACCTTCGGGCAGCAGCATTTTCAGTCTGGGGGGGGGAGGGGTGTGTTGTACTAGCATATTTAGATACACTAACAAATAGAAGCCAAACGCCAGCTCACATTTTATAAGCAGTTACAGGATGTTTTTTTCTTTTTCCTTAGGGGATAAAGGTTCTACATAAATAAAATCTGATCATTGTAAGCATCCCTGTCAGTGGTAAATAGTTTGCCCCAACCCTGCAACATCTACAGGACAGTTTATTCCATTGAAAAAACAGACTTACTGGCTAGATCACCAGGTGAAAATAAAAAAAAGTCTAAAAAAGAAAAAACGTATAAATGTTTGCTTTGGGTTTAATACTGCTTTCAAGTGGAACTTTAATCAGAAATTTAAGTATTGACAGATAGCTTCCTGCTGGACCCCTTTGCATTAACGACAAATAAAACACTAAAAAAAGGACCTATGCTGTTTAAAATCCAGTATTTCCCTCTACAGTAATGTTCTATGCAGCCTCAGTTGTCTTCTATTCTTGGCACTGAGCTGAGAATCTGAGCAGTGAGGCAATCACTAGAGGCCAATCTGCTGACAATATAAAAGGTATGCTGCTGCCGAGTAGTGATGGGCTTGCGTGTTCAGATAAAATCCACCAGGAAGCAGTCAATGCACACCGCCAATCATAGGCAGTGAAGCATTTCCTGACCGGCAGCTGCACACAC
This sequence comes from Aquarana catesbeiana, assembly GCF_042186555.1. Classification (NCBI taxonomy): domain Eukaryota; kingdom Metazoa; phylum Chordata; class Amphibia; order Anura; family Ranidae; genus Aquarana; species Aquarana catesbeiana. Next base: position 248,136,261 of record NC_133329.1, read on the forward strand.
ACACACACGCTGCCTATAATTGGCTGTGTGCATTGACGACTTCCTGACTGGTTCGATCTGAACACGCCCAAGCCCATTTTTACTGCTGAGGGGTTAGAGGAAACAACAGAAATAAAAAAACTCTGCTTCTGGGAAGACACAAAAGCAAAGTGCCTTATCTTCCTGAATCTCTCTCCTTTCTTCCTTGGCAGCACAGTGTACCTGAGCTCTGAACTAAATAAAGCACTAACCTAACAGCCACACATTTGAATGGATCAATGCTACATTTACCAGATGATAGTTTGTTCTAGGACTAAAGCATGTAAACATTTTATGGATTAGAACACAAAAAGTACCTGGATGTTCTAATTATATCTTCATGTGACCATGGTACATGTAACTTGAAAATATTAGGTGTATTTTCTGAAAAGAAAAAGTTACCATAAAAAAATTAAATTTTGCATGAAGATCAGGCTCTGGTCAAACATTTATTTCTGAAACAATTGCTTAAAAGTAATGTTTGAATTGACAAATGTTTAGATTGCCACAAGAATTCATGTCCTCTAAACTTTTTGTATCTCCTTTGCATATAGGCCTTGCTAGTTAGAGTGGAACAGCGGTGACCTTCCACTTTTCACTCATTCCTATGTATGGGTTGCAGGAGTCATGAGAGTGTATGGTTGTGTAAAAGCTTCTAGTACTATTGACATTGAGAGCTTCTGCAAGGAGAGCTAGGTGTGAACATTGAGGGAAGAAAAAAAAAAGATGGAGTGGTGTGTAAAACCAAAAGGATTCTGCCACTTGACAGGACAAAGATTACACTGTGTACAGGAGGACCATTCCATTGCTCCCATAGGTACTGGAAGGGAAGAGAAAAGTGTGTAGTGAAGCAAAATAAAGAGGTAAGACCAATAAGTGTCACCATACTGCAGGCAGAATCCTCCATGTGAAAGTTAGCGTGGCACTTGGCTTTCATACAAACTGTCTTCATGATACAAGCTGTGCAAAGCAGCTTTGAATTTTCAGTAAAGAAAAAAGTCCTACAGGAGCTCTGACGTTTCAGGCCTGTATATACAGCAGGAAGTTTTGATGTTTTATTGCCATTAAACATTAAATCACAGTGAATGGTTTACCCTAATCCAGAGAAATAGAATCAAAGCGAAAGCAGGTCTGCAAAGTGAGATAAAACAAATCAGATCCAAGCAGGGTAGCACTAAGTATGTCACTAAGTATGACATCGATATGTCAGGACCAAAACACAGGTGTACATGATTGCACAGTGCAATGCAAACAAATATGCTAAGCAGTTTGACACTGTGCCACTGCTTATAAATCCTGCATCTCTGAACATTTTCACAATAAGTAGTTTCAGTTGTAGTAAGAAAGCAGCATAAATAATCCAGTGTGGAAAAATAGGATTCGAGATCACTGGCCTTTATCCTGTCATGTCCATAATTTTTCCACACTTCAAACACTTCATCACTGGAGAAAAATGTATTGCCCCTGTACAGCAACGGAAATTGTCCCATTTCAGTAGAAACATCATAACAAATTATATTTGAGTGGAAGAACAGTGGTGTATAAAAAACATTGAACAGTCTCCAACGATCTAACGACACGTCAGTATGTACTGATGGTCTCTTATAAATGCTGAGGCTGAGTGCCGGGACAAGGTCATCTGGAGCCCAGGGCGAGCATGCCAAATTGCTTAGCTCAAATCCTACCATTCAACATATGCTCCCAGCACACACCAAAGTAAATCCTCTACCCCTAAAATTTCTTCTCCGAGCGCGAATCCTCCCCCCATTCCAAATCTCTCATCCTAGCACAAATCCCCCCCCCCACAACAAATTTCCCCCCAAATTTCTCCTCTTAGCACAAATGCCCCCAAATCATCCCTACTAGTACAAATCCTCTTCCTCCATCTCCCATCTCAACACAAAGCCCCTAAAATCACCACACCTCCCCAAATGTTCCCTCCTAGAACAATTCTTTTGTGGACACCGCGCTAGTCCTGAGGAGCTGCGGGAAGGAGTTTTTAGGCGAAGCCGTAGCCTCGCTTTGGCCTAGTCCGCGGCGCCTGGTCTCGTGGACTAGGCCGAAGCCACTGCCTCGCCTAAAAACCCCTGCCCGCAGCTCCTCGGGACCAGCGCGGTAAAAAAAAATAAAAATAAAAATAAATAATTCGGAAAAAATCGATTTGCTTACATTTTAAATCAATTTGACCTCTCAACTCGATTCAAGATTTTAAATCGATTTTTTCCCCAGCCCTACTGTAAACTAAATAAAAAGCTTTAGTGGCCAAAACTTCATCCACATTTTTAATAATGTTTTAAAGGAACCAACAGGACTAGGGCCAGAATTCTGAAACGTACTTGCCCCCCACTCTCAAAGGTCTAAGTAAGTTTTTATATACCCCTATGCCTTGAAACCTATACCTCCACTGGCACAGTGTTCTCCTTTTTTGCCTAATTGTTAACACAGGCAAAAAAATAGAAGGCTACTCAACACTTATTTTAGATAGAATACAGCAGGAGTTGCAAGTTGGGAAATGCTTGCTAACCATCCACAATTTGCGGGTTGATTAGAAATCTTCCAAACTGTATTTCACAGGTAAATATAGATTGCCCCTCTAAAGGCTTGCCTGCAAAACTACAGCACAGCCATTGGAAGCAATGATGCAAAATTAAATGTGGGATTAAAAACAAAAATAAACTAGAAAAGGTACAATTTCTGGGGAAATTGTGAAAAGTGTTCTTGCCTCTACAACTGGAGTGGGCGGAGAAACTGGATGGAGTGGCTTGAGTAACTGTGAAAAGTATTAAAAAGCTTAATATTTTAAAAAGTATAAATAGTAGTAAAAAAGTTGAAGTCCCATCATTAGCTGAAAGAGCTGAACATTTTTTTCAAAAGTTTTTTTTTTTTCAAAAATGAATTATTTTTTTTCAAAAATGATTTTTTTTTTTTTTTTTTTAAACAAAATTTTTTTTTTCAAAAATATTTTTTTTTTCAAAAACTGCCATCAAAACTGCCCCATCAGAATTGTCCCATCAAAACTGCCCCATCATATTGCCACCATCAAAACTGCCCCATCAGAATTGCCCCATCAAAACTGCCCCATCAGAATTGCCCCATCATATCGCCACCATCAAAACAGCCCCATCATATTGCCACCATCAAAACTGCCCCATCAGAATTGCCACCATCAAAACTGCCCCATCAGAATTGCCCCATCAGAATTGCCACCATCAAAACTGCCCCATCATAATTGCCCCACCAAAACTGCCCCATCATATTGCCACCATCAAAACTGCCCCATCATAATTGCCCCATCATAATTGCCCCATTAAAACTGCCCCATCAGAATTGCCCTATCAAAACTGCCCCATCATATTCCTCTATTATAAATCAGTACATGGTGTGTCTGTCCCCTCCCCCGGGCTCTGTAATCAGAGCTGAGATGCTCCAGCCACCTCCCCCCTGTGTATAACAGAAGCTTTGATAACCATGGCAACAAAACAAACACAGTACACTCTGATTAATGGCTAAAATTTCCTGAAATGACCTCTAAACAAAAAGCTTTTTCTCAAAAACTATAAATCCTACAGCGAAGATCTTTATATTGTGAGAATCACAAGACCCAGACCTAGATTTTAATGTATAGTATGTCTCTGAAATATTAAAAATGAAGGCACAGTCGCAGTTTAGAAATTGCCCTTCAAATTTGGAGGGGGCTAGAGTGTAGTTTCAATGAATGTCAATGGACGGCGTGAGTTGCAAACAAATGGTCATATTGTGAAAACTATCAGGACTATGGCTTATCCGTGGACATGTTTAGTGGCAGCAGGGATAGCTGAACGTTTTGATATAAGATTTGTGTAGGTGGGCTTGAAAATGAGGGAGTGGCGGCAGTTTAGAAATCATGTTCTGATTTTTCAGTTTTTGTCACCTCCCACTCTAGTTTCCCCATTCATTCCTATGGGACCAATTTCGCCGCAAAAACGACGATATTTCGTGAACCATTCGGCGAAACGTTCCACAAAATAATAGCACACCATTCGGGAACAATCCGCACGTTTCGGTATATTACTTGTCTATGTAGTGTAAAATTTGTGGGAGGAGTTAGGGTGGTAAATTTGGCTATAAGAAGAATAATAAGAACTAGAAAAGGTACAATTTCTGGGGAAATTGTGAAAAGTGTTCTTGCCTCTACAACTGGAGTGGGCGGAGTAACTGGGTGGGGTGGAGTGGCTTGAGTAACTGTGAAAAGTGTTAAAAAGCTTAATATTTTAAAAAGTATAAATAGTAGTAAAAAAGTTCCATCATTCGCTGAAAGAGCTGAACATTTTTTTCAAAAGTAATTTTTTTTTTCAAAAATGAATTTTTTTTAATCAAAAATGATTTTTTTTCTTCAAAAATGATTTTTTTTTCAAAAGTAATTTTTTTTTTCAAAGGTAATTTTTTTTTTCAAAAATGAATTTTTTTATTTCAAAAATAATTTTTTTTTCGAAATTATTATTTTTTTTTCAAAAATATTTTTTTTTTTCAAAAATATTTTTTTTTTTCAAATATATTTTTTTTTCAAAAATATTTTTTTTTTTAAAAGAAATTTTTTTTTCAAAAATATTTTTTTTTTCAAAAATAATTTTTTTTTTTCAAAAATATTTTTTTTTTCAAAAATATTTTTTTTTTCAAAAATATATATATATTTTTTTATTTTTCAAAAATGATTTTTTTTTTCAAAAATTATTTTTTTATTTTTTTTCAAAAATTTTTTTTTTTTTTCAAAAATTTTTTTTTTTTTTCAAAAATATTTTTTTTTTTACATGGGGCGGTCATAGTGTTTTGGCTGATCATGGGGTGGTCATAATGTTTTGGCTGATCATGGGGTTGTCAGCTTTTGTCACTTCCCACTCTAGTTTTGAACATTTCGCCATTCATTCCTATGGGACCAATTTCGCCGCAAAAACGTCATTTCGTGGACCATTCGGCAAAACATTCCACAAAGTAATAACACACCAATCGGGAACAATCCGCTCGTTTCGGTATATTATTTGTCTCTGTAGTGTGAAAACTGTGGGAGGAGTCTACAAGCATTATCAAGTCTAGCAGATGAAGTCACATGCATTTGGAGTGTCTCAGCATCTTGTGTTTACAACCACTGTTTCCTAGCAACGCTCATGCCCTGTTTATGCTTCCCAAATACTGCTTCATCAAAACTGCCCCATCAGAATTACCCCATCAAAACTGCCCCATCATATTCCTCTATTATAAATCAGTACATGGTGTGTCTGTCCCCTCCCCCGGGCTCTGTAATCAGCTGAGATGCTCCAGCCACCTTCCCCCTGTGTATAACAGAAGCTTTGGTAACCATGGCAACAAAACAAACACTAACAGTACACTCTGATTAATGGCTAAAATTTCCTGAAATGACCTCTAAACAAATGGCCGTATTTTAAAAACTATACATCCTACAGCGAAGATCTTTATATTGTGAGAATCACAAGACCCAGACCTAGATTTTGATGTATAGTATGTCTCTGAAATATTAAAAATGAAGGCACAGTCGCAGTTTAGAAATTGCCCTTCAAATTTGGAGGGGGCTAGAGTGTAGTTTCAATGAATGTCAATGGACGGCGTGAGTTGCAAACAAATGGTCATATTGTGAAAACTATCAGGACTATGGCTTAGCCGTGGACATGTTTAGTGGCAGCAGGGATAGCTGAACGTTTTGATATAAGATTTGTGTAGGTGGGCTTGAAAATGAGGGAGTGGCGGCAGTTTAGAAATCATGTTCTGATTTTCCAGCTTTTGTCATCTCCCACTCTAGTTTCCCCATTCATTCCTATGGGACCAATTTCGCCGCAAAAACGACGATATTTCGTGAACCATTCGGCGAAACGTTCCACAAAGTAATAGCACACCATTCGGGAACAATCCGCACGTTTCGGTATATTACTTGTCTATGTATTGTAAAAACTGTGGGAGGAGTTAGGGTGGTAAATTTGGCTATAATAATAAGAATAATATATATGTGAGATAACAGTAAGTGGTCTTGCTATGCAAGAACACTTAACTAGAAAAGCTACAATTTCTGGGGAAATTGTGAAAAGTGTTCTTGCCTCTACAACTGGAGTGGGCGGAGTAACTGGGTGGGGTGGAGTGGCTTGAGTAACTGTGAAAAGTGTTAAAAAGCTTAATATTTTAAAAAGTATAAATAGTAGTAAAAAAGTTCCATCATTCGCTGAAAGAGCTGAACATTTTTTTCAAAAGTAATTTTTTTTTTCAAAGGTAATTTTTTTTTTCAAAAATGAATTTTTTTTATTTCAAAAATAATTTTTTTTTCGAAATTATTATTTTTTTTAAAAGAAATTTTTTTTTCAAAAATATTTTTTTTTTTCAAAAATAATTTTTTTTTTCAAAAATATTTTTTTTTTCAAAAATATTTTTTTACTTTTTTCAAAAAATTTTTTTTTTTTCAAAAATATTTTTTTTTTTACATGGGGCGGTCATAATGTTTTGGCTGATCATGGGGTGGTCATAATGTTTTGGCTGATCATGGGGTTGTCAGCTTTTGTCACTTCCCACTCTAGTTTTGAACATTTCGCCATTCATTCCTATGGGACCAATTTCGCCGCAAAAACGTCATTTCGTGGACCATTCGGCAAAACATTCCACAAAGTGATAGCACACCAATCGGGAACAATCCGCACGTTTCGGTATATTACTTGTCTCTGTAGTGTAAAAACTGTGGGAGGAGTCTACAAGCATTATCAAGTCTAGCAGATGAAGTCACATGCATTTGGAGTGTCTCAGCATCTTGTGTTTACAACCACTGTTTCCTAGCAACGCTCATGCCCTGTTTATGCTTCCCAAATACTGCTTCATCAAAACTGCCCCATCAGAATTACCCCATCAAAACTGCCCCATCATATTCCTCTATTATAAATCTGTACATGGTGTGTCTGTCCCCTCCCCCGGGCTCTGTAATCAGCTGAGATGCTCCAGCCACCTCCCCCCTGTGTATAACAGAAGCTTTGGTAACCATGGCAACAAAACAAACACAGTATATGCTGATTAATGGCTAAAATTTCCTGAAATGACCTCTAAACAAATGGCCGTATTTTAAAAACTATACATCCTACAGTGAAGATCTTTATAATGTGAAAATTACAAGACCCAGACCTAGATTTTGATACATAGTATGTCTCTGAAATATTAAAATTGAAGGCACGGTCGCAGTTTAGAAATTGCCCTTCAAATTTGAAGGGGCTAGAGTGTAGTTTCAATGAATGTCAATGGACGGCGTGAGTTGCAAACAAATGGTCATATTGTGAAAACTATCAGGACTATGGCTTAGCCGTGGACATGTTTAGTGGCAGCAGGGATAGCTGAACGTTTTGATATAAGATTTGTGTAGGTGGGCTTGAAAATGAGGGAGTGGCGGCAGTTTAGAAATCATGTTCTGATTTTCCAGCTTTTGCCATCTCCCACTCTAGTTTCCCCATTCATTCCTATGGGACCAATTTCACCGCAAAAACTACGATATTTCGTGAACCATTCAGCGAAACGTTCCACAAAGTAATAGCACACCATTCGGGAACAATCCGCACGTTTCGGTATATTACTTGTCTATGTAGTGTAAAAACTGTGGGAGGAGTTAGGGTGGTAAATTTGGCTATAATAATAATAAGAACTAGAAAAGGTACAATTTCTGGGGAAATTGTGAAAAGTGTTCTTGCCTCTACATCTGGAGTGAGCGGAGTAACTGGGGGGAGTGCCTGGAGTAACTGTTGTGTGGTTGGAGTAACTGTGGAAAGGTTGAACTGGGCAGATGGGCAGAGTAACTGTGTGGAGTGTTTGTAGTGAGTAAAGATAGTAAACATTACACTAACCAATTGATTGATCAAATTTAAAAAGTGCACAAGTGCTAATGGTGTAGAAGGTAGAAATATCGGTAAATGACTTTGTCGGACACAGACTTAAGGGTTACCAGGATTTATTCCGCCCCAGCCAAAGCATAGCACCTGACGGACTCGCGTCCCAAAATCAAGTGTGTCAAAAACAGTTTACACAGTGTACATATAATTTCAATATATTGCATCACAAGCGAACTGGCGGTATATTTCCGTTATACATTAACATTAACATTTTGAACAGTCAACTTTTTGAACTTTTTGGATACAAGGCAATTCATTAAAGCATATACTTTAAACCCTTACAAATTTTCAGTTTCTCTGCAGTTTTGCTCCTTGCTGTTTCTTTGTCTTACTAATCAGCAAGCAGGCTATAGCACAGGAAGGAGAGGGTGAGTGTGATGAGGACAGTGTGATAGGGCGAGCTGACGTGCTGCATCTACCGTCTGTAGGACGGGTGATCGTTTAAGCCAGCCGGCTTCTTATGCTTATTTGAATCTGCTACACTGTAAGTGTTATTTTAATACTTTTAATAAACCTCAAAACCAGGATTACGCTATGTTGTTTCCCTCTCTTTTCCCGGGGTACCCCTAAATGAGAACAACCCCCCAGCTAGGAGTCTTTTATTAATCTCCATGATAAGAGTGATTTCCTGTGACTTGGTGGACTAGTGGTATCATCACCCTTTGGCTGTATGAATTGGCATGTCATTTCCTACAAGCCCATCCAATGAAAGGCCCTGACCGGGTTAAGGTCGCAAGCCCCCTTGTGCTTGCCGTTTGGTAAGCGCGCATTTTATTTTCAGCTACCACCGTGGTGCGGTGGAGGAATTTTTTCTATTTTACATTTCCTGCTTTAAAAAAATGGGGTCTGAGCCTATGTATTTTCACAACATTTATTTGGACTTTATTCACTGTGTTAGGACTGTCCAGTGAACACTTATTAATTTAGGTTTCAAGAACTGTGTTAGTTATTTAATTTGGGTTCTAACCAATTAGTCCTATTCAACACTGGTACTAGTATTTACTCCTATTTACAGCGCTGCTATATTTGTTATATTGTTGTATTAGTGTGTGTATCTCACATAGAGTGGCTGCTTTTGTTATTATGTAGTTTTTTTTAATTTTTTTTCACTAAGTTATTTTCATCACTATTTTGGTTATCCCCTATTTGGTCATTCACAATATTTCACGAACAGGTACCCTTTTTGGGTGCACTACAGCGCGGTATTCCTCTTACTATATGATGAGGACAGATGTCTGTGATGGATGGGGGGGAGTAAGTGAGTTCAGTGTCTAACAAGTACACCGAACATGAAATATAGAGAATGATGTTTAGCTAATTGTAAATGGTCCCACATAACTATGGCCACGTAAACTGACCCTCATTGCCACTTTGATTGTGAGACAGTGGTCATCAAACAGATACTGTTTCCTGGCAACACTCATGCCCTGTTTATGCAGGCTCTAAGCGTGTTCACAACCACTGCTCAAAACACAATACACAGGATAATGGTAACTGTAATAACTGTGCAGTACTCCTGACTGGAGACACTGCTGCACCCTGGAGATGTAAATGTGATCCAACAGTGTGTTTTTTTCTGTGGTGGCTGCCCAGACCAGTTGAGTATATCCTCTTGAGTGAAGAAGGTCAGATATTGGCTTCTTTTCTCTGCACAGAAAATCTTCATTGAAATCTCCACAGAGTATTATAGGTTGGCAATCCATTATTTCCAAAGATTCCAAGAGGCCCAGCAGGTTAGTAAGGAATTGGCCAATACTGTAATCCGGTGGCCTGTAAACGACAGCGATCAAAGCTTGTACAGGGGACTCCAGTTTGACAACCAAGAACTCCAAGTCAGTCACATTGTGATGATACTGCTTTTCATAGGCCTTGAAATGGTTTCTGACATACAAGGCGACACCTCTGCCACTTTTACTTGCAATGTCAGGAAGGTTTGTGTACGAGAGGTGTCTGTTGCGTTTGAACAGGTTGTAGCCCTCCAGCTGGAGACTTTCAGCAACAGAAGAGCCTGAGAGATGAGTTTCAGTGAAACATAAAACATCTCCAAGTGTCAACTCATGGTGAGATTTGATATCTTCAATGTGAGCTGGTAATCCTTCCGTGTTGTGATGGATAATTGTTAATGTTTGCTGTTTGTCTGTAGAAACTTTAAGAGGGGCATAACACTTTCCAGTGATGCATTCTTCATTGAATCCAGGGAAGCTGTGATTTCAGGATCAGCAAAGATCTTCTTCTCATCAAAGTCGGTTATGTACAGTCCTTGTAGTGTAGTCGTTCTACTCAGAGCAACATAGGCCATTCCCGGTTGGAAGACCCGTTTCAATGAGACCACTGCCGACTGTATCGACATCCCCTGACACTTATGAATCGTACATCCAAAAGCCAACTTCAGGGGGAACTGCCTGCGAACAACTCCTTTCTGTCTCAGGTTTTCCTCTACCCTTTCTATGTACACCAAGTTGTCAGCATCACAAGACGACTTGTTACGGTATCTCTGTCCTGCATTTGGATTGTCCAGCACAAGCCCAAGCTTGTTTACCGTAGTAGCACCATTCTCAGTCTGGATGATTATTCTTGCAATCTTGCCAAATGTCCCGTTAACAAGCCCGTCTTCTACATCAATGTTTCTTGTGATCATGATACGGGCACCTTCAGCTGCTTGCAGTGTGTCAATCAGATTGTCTTTGTGTCCTTTGAAAGGTTGGTGTTGCCTCAGCATCACTCCTGTCTTAGGGTCTTTTCTGTAATCGTCGGCATCTATGTTGGTGACGTTTGAATGGAGAACAGACACAGTTGCAGCATTATGTTTGTGAACCTCTTTGTTGGTGGCAAATATGTGTAGCACGTCATTAGGGCAGTGGGTGGGATCTGTAAAAGCCTGAGCAAGCAGAGCTTTGTCATCATTGCTTAAGGTGCCAGTCTTCTGCTTGACTCTGATTCTATTCAAAAGCTCAGCAAATGAAATGTCTTCCTTCTGTCACATGATCTCTGTCAGCGTGATCATCTGAAAGTTGTCTTTCCAGACGTCATTGGTATTTTCCTCAAACACGCAGAGTGGCTTACTTTTTCCCAGCGGGGGGACCTGGTAAAAGTCTCCTACTGCTAGTACTGACATACCACCAAAAGGTTTCTTACTGCCTTTGATTTGCTGTAATCTCCAGTTGATGTAGGCAAACAGGGGCTTTGAAATCATTGACACCTCGTCAATAACAATGATCTCCGCATTTGACAGCTGTGCCCTCACTTCATCTATTAGATTTCCAAGTCCTTGGTAGGGTGGCTTCAAGCTTCTTGGCAACTTCAGCAGAGAATGCAATGTGTTGCCTGAAATGTTGAAAGCTGCTGTTCCTGTAAATGCAGTTAGTAAAACGCTGGGCATGGATATGTCTGCTTCCTCACGTAGTCTGGTAAGTTTACAGAGTATCTTTGTCGCCTCAGCATAGATGCACTTTATCAGGTGTGATTTGCCTGTCCCTGCACCACCAGTGACAAAGTAATAGAATGGGTCAGGATTTAGGCCACGCACACGGTTAGTGCACCAGTCACAAACTGAGTAGAATGTCTGAGCTTGTGTCCGGTTAAGGTTTCTGTACATTTTCCGAAGGAAATCAGGGCACATTTGTGGGGCTTTCACAGTAAGCGCAATTCCACCTGTTTGTTTGTGACGTGTATACTCCGGAACATCATCTTGTTCATTCTCATGAAGTGGCTCCCCTTCTTTGCGTTCCTCTACACATTCCAACCTATCCAACTCAGCTTCTGGGGCAAAGGTGTTCCAAGCATCTTCAACAGGTCCGTTTTTTACAAAGTCATCCAAGACTTGTTCCACAATTTTGTTGTGTTGTTCGAACTTCTTTTGGTTGCTGGTAACAATTGCAGACACTGCTTGGATTGCTTCTTCTCCTGGTAAGCTCACACAGGCGCCTTTGTAAAAATCCTGGTGTGTTGGGAACCTTACAGTTTTCAGTGATGACTCTGAACGGTGGGGGAGGTACAGTTTAAGCAGTCTGCCGTAGTAGTTCTCAGGGTCCTTCTTCTCTGAGAAGCGTGCGTACCTGATGATTGCAGGCTTCCCTCTCGTGCGTTTTTGAATCATTCCCATTTCATTCAATAGGCTGACACGCTTGCTGTCTTCCTTTTGCTTGCCATCTTCCTTCTGCTTGCCATAGACAACCCTGTAATGGGATGCAAAGTCTGCCAGACACATGGACTCAAACTCTGGTGTTTCAGGTCTGGCTCTGTATTTGTCGACAAAACTCGTCATCCACACATTAAGAGAATCGGCTGGTTTGTTCTGCAATGCACTGAGCGGGAGACTCATTTTCAGTGCGTTGTCACCAGTTGGCAGAAAAACAATCTCACGTGAGCAAGACTTCATTTTCAGGCTGCACGTACGGGCCACAGACTCCTGGGCGCTGACCTCTCTGTGTTTTGAATAAGCCTGAAGAACCTCTTTCATTTCTTCTCGTTCTGTCGCTGTTTCTGGGCTCATTTCTTTGACTATTGTTTTGAGATAGTCACTCAGCTCCCGTTCTGGCTTGGATATGTAGGACAACATGTACATGATGCAACCATACTCATCAAGAATGTACTGGATGTCCATGTTGGCGTTCCAGGCCGTCAGCAAATGTGGATTATAGTTGTTCACCCAGCAGTCCTTGACATCACGCTTCATTAGAATCACGCTTGAGGAGGTCAATGCCTGAATGTAGGAGTTGTACTGATTCAAAGTCATATCACACTGTGCCAGTAGCTGTGACATGTCTTCAAGCTGCACTTTTGGGTTATTAAGCAAATCCCAGACTGGTTTCAGTTTGTTTTTGGCTGCTTGTGGTTTCATTGCACAATCTCCTTGTTCTTCTGGCATCGGGTAAGTTATCCTCGTTTTTCTAATAGGTGGCTTTGGAAATCCAAATCTGCATACTCTGTTACCTTTCTTGCATGATTTTGAATGAGATCTGCTGTGCATTTGAAGTTCTGTTACAAATCTGTGAAGTAAGGCCTGTTTGGCTTCATCAGGCAGCTGGCATGAGATGTTATGATCTATAAAGGCACACACCTTGTCATCACTGTCTTGTCCAAATATAGGAGCTCCTGCTACCCAACAGAGACAATGTATATGAGGGCTCCCTCTCGCCTGAAATTCAACCCGGTAAAAGTAATCGATAACTTCACCAATTGGCTGTGCAGGACCCAACAGCAGCTCTCGCATCAGAGCATCAACCCGTTTGTCAAACATGCGCATGGTGGTCACTGGGTTGCCTCGAAGAATGTCACACTTTTCAGCCCAGTCTAGCCCCGCAAAATCCACCTTTTGACCTTGTTGTGCCTTTATTGCCGTTATTACCTCTGCCCATCTGAATTCTGCAGCAGAGAAGGTAAGAAAAAATGTTGGCTTACCCAATTGTCTGACCATGGCTAGCAAATTCTTCAGATTTTTATCCCAGTAAGCTGGACTCCCTCTCAGTGGTTGCATGAACCTTGTGGCATCTCGGTTTCGCACCAACCTCTCAACCTCACACTTGTCCTGTAGCAGCTTGTTGGATATTTTCCGTCCATCCCTGGTATTGGGTTTTCCTTTCCTTAACTGGATGGACATGCTGCTTTTGGCCATGTGTGTTTCTGTGACAAACTGCGCAAAGAAGAGGTAGCTTGTGTCTCTTGCAAAACGAGTATCAACACAAAAAAGCCTTGCATTGAAATACATGCTCGGGGACAGTTTGACTTGTCTTGCCTGGTCCAATGTATTCTGTCCAGTAGGGAACTGAACAGGGAAAGCCATTGCCTCAAGCCTAGGAACTTTAAAGAAGCTGACAGGTGTGTTTCCTTGTGCAGGTGCAATGCTGAATATTCCATCACCGTGTGTCAGTGCTTCCTCTCCAAGGTCAGATGGCTGCAAACAACTGTCTAGGCCAATTCCAGGTCTTAGTGTATCCTTCTCATCCTCTGCATTGGGAGGTTGTTGGTCATGGCCTTCCTGTTGCTCAGAAGCAGCCGGTAAACATGCAGACTGTACCTCTGATGGATCACAATTTTCGATGCGTTCAAGTATCTCCATCATTTCAGTTTCGTCACAACTGTCGAGTTCCATCCCATCATCATTATCATCATCATCATCATCATCAGCGATTGTCTCATCCACTCTAATTGAAATGTCACTGTAGTCGGGGTGTGTGTCAATGAGTTTTGACAGACCTGCTACTACATTTCCCATGTTGACATAATGAAACAGCTGGTGGCCTTTGTAAGTCAGACGTCTTTTCAGCTTGACTCTGTGTAACTGGGATTTGCTGTGCGATCTTGGTAGAGTATTGACCGTGGTTTCCACCTCGGATGGTACACACACTACAGCGCCATGTATAGCTGCCTGTCAACCTTTGGGAAGTGTGATGATCTTGGCAAATGGCAGTATTTTGGCCAAAAGTTGTCTTTCCAGCACATTCAAATCGCAGAGCTCTGGGGGAATGGGCGCCAGCTCCATGTAGTTAGCTACAGTGATGGATGATTTGTGTCCTGCTTTTAAATGTAAATCACAGTTGTGACAAACCCATTCTTTGGTCCTTTCATCTGGTACGGTGCATTGTTCAGGTCCTTGACAGTGATTGTTGCACATATGGACATATTTCCCTGTCAAACAGGCAGCAACAATGTGTAGATTCTTCTTGTAATTGCTGTGAATGCAATGTTTCACTTGGTTAGGGAAAAGGGTGCGATGACACATCGTGCACACAAATGTTGGCCCAGCTTTAATGCATTCATGGAAAGTGGATATAGCTGTCTGCATTAGGCTGTTGTCCACTGGTTGACTGCATTCCCGCATGACACGAGTCCATCGTCTGTATTTCATTCTTATTTTGAAGGCACATTGCATCTTATGGGTTATGCGAAAATCTGCTTGAGTTTGACGCTTCATTTTCATGTAACTCATGCAATGTTGCAAGTGATGTTTTCTGAAAGCAGGATCATTATGATATTTTCTGGTGATGTATTGCTTCTGCTTCAACTTGAAATCGACATTTGTGGCATATTTTCTGGTGATGTATTGCTTCTTCTTCAAGTTGTAATCTGCATTTGTCGCATATTTTCTGGTGGTGTACTGCTTCTGTTTCAAGTTGAAATCTGCATTTGTCGCATATTTTCTGGTGATGTATTGCTTCTGCTTCAAGTTGAAATTGGCATCTGTTGCATATTTGCGAATGATATATTGCTTCTGCTTCAACTTAAAATCAGCATCTGCTCTGTATCGGCTGGTGATGTATGTCCTTTTCTTATTGGTGACAGACATCTTTGTAGCCTTGAAATCACGCCTTCTTTCATTTCTGTGTCTTGTCTTCAGTTTTTGTCGTCTCTGTGCATTTAATTTGGACAATGCCTTACTGTCCTTCCATATGCCCTGTGAGGATTTCGCATCAACTGACCGTGGAGAATGCTTGCTGGCTGGGAATCCAGTGTGTGTTACATCTTTGGTCATCTGTGTCACTTTGTTCTCCACATGCTTTGCATTATGTGGTTTGTCAGATTGCACCAGTGGGGACAGCAAACCATCTGACAGACGTCTTGCACGATGAAATGAGACTGGCATGAAGTCATACTGCAGTCCATCAATAGGGCCTCTGGTGTCTGTAAGGAGCAATTCATACAACTTATAAATCCTTGCCCCCATATCACTCAAATGTGTAAAAGTGATCATAACAGCTTTTCCTTTTCCAGTGGCAGGAAGTCCATCCTTATTTCGACTATGAGAATCAAACAGTCCATATCTCCCAGACTTGTCTCTGAACAATGCAATGCAATATGGCACTACTATAAAAAGTGCATGTGTAACATCTGCATTGAGGCACTGAAGTCTTGTGGAGAGGTCAACAAACCAACCTTGGTTGTCACCGTCTACCGTGTCTCTCATACATCCCGATAACACTGGAGATTTAACAACGTTATACTCATATTTGTCAGTGTTGACTCTGAGGGGCACTTCTTCCATTGTCAAGTGTTGATGCTGATAGACATTTCTTTGTTTTAGCTGTTTTATTGTTGAGCCATACAAGCTGTTGCCCTTCTTCAGTATTTGATCAAGATCACCCTTTCTCACATCATCAAGCTCACTGTGGTATGCCAAAAATGTCAGAGCCATGCATGTACACTGTTTGTTCCTTAACCTTCCATAGCCATGATGACCCTGATGAAATGATGCCTGCACAGAAATCTCACTTGGTACACATGGTTCTTGCATGCCATGGTTTTCAGAAGTGCCCATCACACTGTCACTGTGCTCTTGAACTTGACACTGAGTTGAACATGAAAATGACACCACAGGTTCACTATGTACCTCCTGGGCACATTCACTGTCACAAACCTCCATATCCACTATGCTGCTGTGGGGCTCCGGATCCAGTTTAGTCCAGCGTATCTTTGCAGCTTTAGATCTCTTTCCTTTAGATGGCATGATGATATTTGTGGAAGGAGCTATAATTCTCCTCAGAGCTTTGTTCGAAGAGCTATAATTCCCCTCAGAGTTGTGTTGGAGGAGGAGCTATAATTCGCCTCAGAGCTGTGTGGGAGGAGCTATAACTCCCCTCTGAGCTGTGTGGGAGGAGCAATAATGCTATAATTCCCCTCAGAGCTGTGTGGGAGGAGATACAATTCCCCTTAGTGTTGTGTGGGAGGAGCTATAATTCCCCTTAGAGCTGTGTGGGAGAAGCTATATTTCCCCTTAGAGCTGTGTGGGAGAAGCTACATTTCCCATCAGAGTTGTGTGGGAGAAGCTATAATTCCCCTCAGAGCTGTTTAAAAGGAGCTATAATTCCCCTCACAGCGGTGTGGGAGAAACTATAATTCCTCTCAGAGTTGTGTGGGAGGAGCTCTAATTCTCCTCAGCTGTGTGGGAGGAGCTATAATGCTAAGCTGTAATTCCCCTCAGAGCTGTGTAGGAGGAGCTATAATTCCCCTCACAGCGGTGTGGGAGAAACTATAATTCCCCTCAGAGTTGTGTGGGAGGAGCTATAATGCTAAGCTATAATGCTATAATTCCCCCTTGAGCTGTGTGGGAGGAGCTATAATTCCCCTCAAAGCTGTGTAGGAGGAGCTATAATTCCCCTCACAGCGGTGTGGGAGAAACTATAATTCCCCTTTGAGCTGTGTGGGAGGAGCTATAATTCCCCTCAAAGCTGTATTGGAGGAGCTATAACTTCCCTCCAAGCTGTGTGGGAGGAGCTATAATGCTATAATTGTCCTTAAAGCTGTGTGAGAGGAGCTATAATTCCCCTCAGAGCTTTGTGATTTTTTTTTTTCAAAAATGATTTTGTTTTTTTGTTTTTTCAAAAATGATTTTGTTTTTTTGTTTTTTCAAAAATGATTTTTTTAAATGATTTTTTTTTTCAAAAATGAATTTTTTTTTTTCAAAAATGAATTTTGTTTTTTTCAAAAATGATTTTTTTTTTAATTTTTTTTTTTTTCAAAAGTAATTTTTTTTCAAAAATATATTTTTTTTTCAAAAATATTTTTTTTTTCAAAAATATTTTTTTTTTCAAAAATTAATTTTTATTTTTTTCAAAAATATTTTTTTTTTTACATGGGGCGGTCATAATGTTTTAGCTGATCATGGGGTGGTCATAATGTTTTGGCTGATCATGGGGTTGTCAGCTTTTGTCACCTCCCACTCTAGTTTTGAACATTTCGCCATTCATTCCTATGGGACCAATTTTGCCGCAAAAACGACGATATTTCGTGGACCATTCGGCGAAACGTTCCACAAAGTAATAGCACACCAATCGGGAAAAATCCGCACGTTTCGGTATATTACTTGTCTCTGTAGTGTAAAAACTGTGGGAGGAGTCTACAAGCATTATCAAGTCTAGCAGATGAAGTCACATGCATTTGGAGTGTCTCAGCATCTTGTGTTTACAACCACTGTTTCCTAGCAACGCTCATGCCCTGTTTATGCTTCCCAAATACTACTTCATCAAAACTGCCCCATCAGAATTACCCCATCAAAACTGCCCCATCATATTCCTCTATTATAAATCAGTACATGGTGTGTCTGTCCCCTCCCCCGGGCTCTGTAATCAGAGCTGAGATGCTCCAGCCACCTCCCCCCCTGTGTATAACAGAAGCTTTGGTAACCATGGCAACAAAACAAACACTAACAGTACACTCTGATTAATGGCTAAAATTTCCTGAAATGACCTCTAAACAAATGGCCGTATTTTAAAAACTATACATCCTACAGCGAAGATCTTTATATTGTGAGAATCACAAGACCCAGACCTAGATTTTGATGTATAGTATGTCTCTGAAATATTAAAAATGAAGGCACGGTCGCAGTTTAGAAATTGCCCTTCAAATTTGGAGGGGGCTAGAGTGTAGTTTCAATGAATGTCAATGGACGGCGTGAGTTACAAACAAATGGTCATATTATGAAAACTATCAGGACTATGGCTTAGCCGTGGACATGTTTAGTGGCAGCAGGGATAGCTGAACGTTTTGATATAAGATTTGTGTAGGTGGGCTTGAAAATGAGGGAGTGGCGGCAGTTTAGAAATCATGTTCTGATTTTTCAGCTTTTGTCATCTCCCACTCTAGTTTCCCCATTCATTCCTATGGGACCAATTTCGCCGCAAAAATGACGATATTTCGTGAACCATTCGGCGAAACGTTCCACAAAGTAATAGCACACCATTCGGAAACAATCCGCACGTTTCGGTATATTACTTGTCTATGTAGTGTAAAAACTGTGGGAGGAGTTAGGGTGGTAAATTTGGCTATAATAATAAGAATAATATATATGTGAGATAACAGTAAGTGGTCTTGCTATGCAAGAACACTTAACTAGAAAAGGTACAATTTCTGGGGAAATTGTGAAAGTGTTCTTGCCTCTACAACTGGAGTGGGCGGAGTTACTGTTGTGTGGTTGGAGTGGCTGGAGTAACTGTGAAAAGTGTTAAAAAGCTTAATATTTTAAAAAGTATAAGTAGTAGTAGTACTAGTAGTACTAGTAGTAGTAAAAAAGTTCCATCATTCGCTGAAAGAGCTGAACATTTTTTTCAAAAGTAATTTTTTTTATTCAAAAATGATTTTTTTTTCTTCAAAAATGAATTTTTTTTTCTTCAAAAATGAATTTTTTTTTTCAAAAGTAATTTTTTTTTTTCAAAGGTAATTTTTTTTTTCAAAAATGAATTTTTTTATTTCAAAAATAATTTTTTTTTCGAAATTATTTTTTTTTAAAGTAATTTTTTTTTTCAAAAATAATTTTTTTTTTCAAAAATATTTTTTTTTTTTCAAATATATATTTTTTTTCAAAAATATTTTTTTTTTTAAAAGAAATTTTTTTTTCAAAAATATTTTTTTTTCAAAAATAATTTTTTTTTTTCAAAAATATTTTTTTTTTCAAAAATATATATTTTTTTTTTCAAAAATGATTTTTTTTTTCAAAAATTATTTTTTTACTTTTTTCAAAAATATTTTTTTTTTTTCAAAAATATTTTTTTTTTTTCAAAAATATTTTTTTTTTTACATGGGGCGGTCATAATGTTTTGGCTGATCATGGGGTGGTCATAATGTTTTGGCTGATCATGGGGTTGTCAGCTTTTGTCACCTCCCACTCTAGTTTTGAACATTTCGCCATTCATTCCTATGGGACCAATTTTGCCGCAAAAACGACATTTCGTGGACCATTCGGCGAAACGTTCCACAAAGTAATAACACACCAATCGGGAACAATCCGCTCGTTTCGGTATATTATTTGTCTCTGTAGTGTAAAAACTGTGGGAGGAGTCTACAAGCATTATCAAGTCTAGCAGATGAAGTCACATGCATTTGGAGTGTCTCAGCATCTTGTGTTTACAACCACTGTTTCCTAGCAACGCTCATGCCCTGTTTATGCTTCCCAAATACTGCTTCATCAAAACTGCCCCATCAGAATTACCCCATCAAAACTGCCCCATCATATTCCTCTATTATAAATCAGTACATGGTGTGTCTGTCCCCTCCCCCGGGCTCTGTAATCAGAGCTGAGATGCTCCAGCCACCTTCCCCCCTGTGTATAACAGAAGCTTTGGTAACCATGGCAACAAAACAAACACTAACAGTACACTCTGATTAATGGCTAAAATTTCCTGAAATGACCTCTAAACAAATGGCCGTATTTTAAAAACTATACATCCTACAGCGAAGATCTTTATATTGTGAGAATCACAAGACCCAGACCTAGATTTTGATACATAGTATGTCTCTGAAATATTAAAAATGAAGGCACAGTCGCAGTTTAGAAATTGCCCTTCAAATTTGGAGGGGGCTAGAGTGTAGTTTCAATGAATGTCAATGGACGGCGTGAGTTGCAAACAAATGGTCATATTGTGAAAACTATCAGGACTATGGCTTAGCCGTGGACATGTTTAGTGGCAGCAGGGATAGCTGAACGTTTTGATATAAGATTTGTGTAGGTGGGCTTGAAAATGAGGGAGTGGCGGCAGTTTAGAAATCATGTTCTGATTTTCCAGCTTTTGTCATCTCCCACTCTAGTTTCCCCATTCATTCCTATGGGACCAATTTCGCCGCAAAAACGATGATATTTCGTGAACCATTCGGCGAAACGTTCCACAAAGTAATAGCACACCATTCGGGAACAATCCGCACGTTTCGGTATATTACTTGTCTATGTAGTGTAAAAACTGTGGGAGGAGTTAGGGTGGTAAATTTGGCTATAATAATAAGAATAATATATATGTGAGATAACAGTAAGTGGTCTTGCTATGCAAGAACACTTAATAATATATATGTGAGATAACAATAAGTGGTCTTGCTATGCAAGAACACTTAATAATATATATGTGAGATAACAGTAAGTGGTCTTGCTATGCAAGAACACTTAATAATATATATGTGAGATAACAGTAAGTGGTCTTGCTATGCAAGAACACTTAATAATATATATGTGAGATAACAGTGAGTGGTCTTGCTATGCAAGAACACTTAATAAAGCAAATACATTTAAAGTGATTTTTAAAAAATAATAAACATGTTATACTCACCTGCTCTGTGCAATGGTTTTGCACAGAGCAGCCCCGATTCTCTTCTAGAGTCCACAGCTACTGCTCCTGGCTCATCCTCTTCTGTGAGTTTCTCCACAGGAAGCCCCTTCCTATGGAGACACTCGTGTGGGCTTGGTCCCAAGCCCAGCTGCCTCTGTTTATAGACACAAACAGCAGGCTTGGTCCCATATAGAGATGTAAAATTTCTGGAAATTTTGAAGCCATGGAGGGAAAATTTATTTTTTTATTTCCTGTTATTTTTCCTGGAAAAATTTAACATTTTCATAAAAAATAAAAAAATAAAAAAATCAGTGTGTAGTTTTAGAAATTGAAATCATTTTGTTACACTGTGAATGTGAAATGAAGTGTATATAAAAGTTTTATACTTAGCTTGCTTTCTAAATTTTGTATTTCAAATGGAATTAACAGGGACTGTATATGTTAAGAACCTTTTTAACTATACATGAGAACAGGTAACCACCTCCCTTTCCCTCATAATAATGTAAAAGCTTCCTGATCCTGACAATATGCATTTTCAGTCATTGACAATGCTGACCCTGAAGCATGTATTGCTCTATAAAGAGCTTGATCAATGTTCTGATTTTCAGGTGTAATTTTCTCTAAAAATGAAGGGATTGTGTATTTTTGGGAGGTAGTGGTTTGTAACACTTCCTTACCTGAAGATGCTGCTGGTGAAGAAACACTTTGTGATGATCCAGAAGCAGCAGAAAGTTTTTTTGGAATGAGAACTCTGGAGAGAAAAGCTACTCGCATTTTCATTATCCATGCAAAAAAGGAAGAAAGGCTGGTGCCATGGAAGTCAGCTAAAACATTGTTTTGTTATTGCAGGTGAATAACAGTCAAAAAAGCCAATGCGTTTTGGCCATCAGGCCTTAATCATGGCTAATAAGTGACACAAAACAGCTTAAATAGTGTAGACCAAATCACATGGGTGGCACAGTGGTGTAGTGGGCAGCACTCTTGCCTAGCAGTAAAAGGGGTCGCTGGTTCGAATCCCAACCACAACACTACCTGCCTAGAGTTTGCATGTTCTCCCTGTGCTCGCGTGGGTTTCCTCCGGGTACTCCAGTTTCCTCCCACACCTCCCAAAGACATGTTGGTAGGTTAATTGGCTTCTGTCCAAAATTGGTCCTAGTATATGAATGTGAGTTGGGGACCTTGTAGTGTGGGCTCCTTGAGGGTAGGGATCAATGTGAGTGTGCGATGTATGTGTGGAGCGCTGTGTAAATTGATGGCGCTATATGGGTACCTTAAATAAGGATAATTGTAGACACGCACCCACACTCCTCAGGTTGAACTGGATGGACTGGTGTCTTTATTCAACCTTACTATGTAACATGGTCAACCCCCCCCCAAAAAAAAAGGAACAGCATCAAATATACTGAAGTAGTATACTGAAAAAGATGGTGGCAATATGATGGGGCTGTTTTGATAGGGCAATTCTGATGGGGCAGTTTTGATGGTGGCAATATGATGGGGCAGTTTTGATGGGGCAATTCTGATGGGGCAGTTTTGTCTCTCGCTTCTCGGCCTTTTGGCTAAGATCAAGTGTAGTATCTGTTCTTATCAGTTTCCAGGAGGTGGCGCTTGCTTCCGTCCCTGATCTATGGCGAAATAGAGACGGGATTGCGGTTGCTATGTAAAGCCTGCTGGAGTAAAGGTGACCTGGAGCGGTTCGTAGCCGAAAGGGAAGCCTTCTGATGGGGATGGAGAACCACGGGGTCCGATCCGAAGGTCGGGACCCTGGCCTTTTGGCCTAGATTGGGGTGGCTCTAGCTCCGGCCAGTTTTTCTGAGGGAGAAAACGCTTACTTCTCTTTAGCCTGGAGGGAGGAGTGGTTAGTATCTCCCGACGAATATAATTAGGCAGGAGGAACGGAACGACGGTGGAGCCTCAGTGGCACAGGGCTCTCACCAAGCTTCCTGAACTCCATGCCTTCCTGGTTGGGGTGGGGGCCACTGTGGTCTGGGCTGGGGGCCAGGGATGCTTCGAAAAGCCAGTGGTGAATGTGCCCCTGAAGTGGCAGTTCAGGGGTGCCGTATAGTCACGGTGTGTAAGCACTTGATTTTATGGCACCATGGTCACTTCACCACAACACACGTTTTTCGCACCTGCCTCTTGGGCCGGGCCTTTTGGCCAGGACCAGGGGAAATTTTTATGCCTGGCCGGAGGGCCGGCCATTGTATTGCACAATGGCCACTTTCACTCTCCCCTCTCACTATCTTCCCCACTCTTTGCTTTACCCCTGTTTGTCACTTTCATGTCTTTTTTTTTTGGTTTTCATGTCACGTTTTGTCACTGTGTGGCGAGTAGGGTGTGGGTCCTCGGGCCTACTCTGAAAGTCTTGGGAGGGGGTGGACATAGGCCTTCTGGCTTGGTTCGCCCTCTCCTTGGAGGGGTCTCTCTTCGGGAGAGCCCCATTGTACTTGGGTTGGTCTGCTTCGGCAGTCCTTCCAGTTGTGGGGGTCCGCCTGGTTTCGGCCAGATGGGCCCTTTGTCTGAGTACCTCAGTCCCTGTCTGGAGCCTAACGCCCCGGGGGATCAGGGTAAGGTCCTTCCCTAGTGGAGGACTCTGTACACCCGTTGCACGTTTTTGTGTTTCACTCTTTATGTGTGGGCACTTTTTTTTGGCACCGGGTGGAAGTTTTTGAGGTGTGTTTTGCACGCCACTGGCTTTTCAAAAAAAAAAAAAAAAAAAAAGAAGTAGTATACTGAAAAAGTATATACCTCCAGATTGGCCTAATGATGGACTGTCATCAATATTTGTATTACCCATTCACGTATTGAATTATTTGTGTTCGTTATTCATATACAGTGGTGCAAAAAAGTATTTAGTCAGCCACCAATTGTGCAAGTTCTCCCACTTAAAAAGATGAGAGGCCTGCAATTGTCATCATAGGTATACCTCAACTATGAGAGACAAATGTGGAAACAAATCCAGACAATCACATTGTCTGATTTGGAAAGAATTTATTTGCAAATTATGGTGGAAAATAAGTATTTTGTCAATATCAAAAGTTAATTTCAATACTTTGTTATATATCCTTTATTGGCAATGACAGAGGTCAAACGTTTTCTGTAAGTCTTCAAAAGGTTGTCACACCCTGTTGCTGGTATGTTGGCCCATTCCTCTATGCAGATCTCCTCTAGAGCAGTGATGTTTTCGGGCTGTCGCTGGGCAACACGGACTTTCAACTCCCTCCAAAGGTTTTCTATGGGGTTGAGATCTGGAGTCTAGCTAGGCCACTCCAGGACCTTGAAATTCTTTGTTGCCCGGGCGGTGTATTTGAGATCATTGTCATGCTGAAAGACCCAGCCACATTTAATCTTCAATGCCCTTGTTGATGGGAGGAGGTTTGCACTCAAAATCTCACGATACATGGCCCCATTCATTCTTTCATGTACACGGATCAGTCGTCCTGTTCACTTTGCAGAGAAACAGCCCCAAAGCATAATGTTGCCACCCCCATGCTTCACAGTAGGTATGGTGTTCTTTGGTTGCAACTCAGCATTCTCTCTCCTCCAAACACGATGAGTTGTGTTTCTACCAAACAGTTCTACTTTGGTTTCATCTGACCATATGACATTCTCCCAATCCTCTTCTGGATCATCCAAATGCTCTCTAGCAAACCTCAGATGGGCCCGGACATGTACTGGCTTAAGCAGGGGGACACGTCTGGCACTGCAGGATCGGAGTCCCTAGTGGCGTAGTGTGTTACTGATGGTAGCCTTTGTTACGTTGGTCCCAGCTCTCTGCAGGTCATGCACTAGGTCCCCCCGTGTGGTCCTGGGATATTTGCTCACCGTTCTTGTGATCATTTTGACCCCACAGGGTGAGATCTTGCGTGGAGCCCCAGATCAAGGGAGATTATCAGTGGTCTTGTATGTCTTCCATATTCTAATTACTGCTCCCACAGTTGATTTCTGCACACCAAGCTGCTTGCCTATTGCAGATTCAGTCTTCCCAGCCTGGTGCAGGTCTACAATTTTGTTTCTGGTATCCTTCGACAGCTCTTTGGTCTTCGCCATAGTGGAGTTGGAGTGTGACAGGTGTCTTTTATACTGATAACAAGTTCAAACAGGTGCCATTAATACAGGTAATGAGTGGAGGACAGAGGAGCCTCTTAAAGAAGAAGATACAGGTCTGTAAGAGCCAGAAATCTTGCTTGTTTGTAGGTGACCAAATACTTATTTTCCACCATAATTTGCAAATAAATTCTTTAAAAAAAAAAATAAAAAATCAGACAATGTGATTGTCTGGATTTGTTTCCACATTTTGTCTCTCATAGTTGAGGTATACCTATGATGACAATTACAGGCCTCTCTCATCTTTTTAAGTGGTAGAATTTGCACAATTGGTGGCTGACTAAATACTTTTTTGCCACACTTTATACTTTTTGCTGTTTACATAATTGAACACTTGATATATTACCATCTTCTATATTGGAGTTGGCATCATCTTTTTACATTTAAATTTCTGTTAGATGGTCAGCCTGGCTTTTACTTTTTAATGAGTTTGTCGTTTGCGTAATACTACAAGACACATTTATTATTTATCGATTCAATAATAGGATTTTTGTACTTGTTTTGGGTCTATTCATTATTTGTTATATTTGTGTTCTAGACCCTCTGGCTGGCATTTGTTTTTTTCACATTGATACTTTGGGATTGAGCAACGCAGCGCTGATTCTATTTATTAATTTATTTCTTAGTCTGGGAACACTTTTTCGATGGAAACAAAGAAGAATGGCGGCACACCCGGAAGTAAAATCAAAAGAAATTATTGAAAGTCCATAAAATAAAGCAAACATCAATCCCAAAAAGGTGCTCAGTGGACACGTTCCACTCAGATGAGTAAGCACGTCTGTGTGAAACGCGTCCACTAAGTACCATTTTTGGATTGATGTTTGTCATTTTCGTTTGATTTTATAGGCTTTCAAAAAATTCTTTTGATTTTACTTCCGGATGTGCTGCCATTCTTCTTTGTTTCCATTGGAATTCCCTGGCTGCAGACCAGGCAGGCACCCGTATCTCTTCAGCAGCTCATCAGATTCTCACAGGTGGCTTTGAGCGGTGTGTTCCCAGCTCTTTCTCTCAACACTTTTTAGGTGTCAGCCGTCGCAATGGCTTTTTACCTTATGCTTTTCACGAATGGAGTATAGAGAGCGGAGCTAACAAAAAAAAAAACAGAACATGGGTATACAAACAAAAATGCTTAAATATGAAGCAAAAACAACCAAAAAAAAGAAAAATGTTTTAATGTCTTTAGGGCACCTCTGGCATGCCAGGATGTGCTTTACCATCCTTGTAGCATTTAGAAAATAATATTTTTTTTCATAATATTTGCAGCTTTGCTCTCAGAAAAAAATTACACCGTGGAACTCTAGATGTTGGTCTCGCAACTTTACTGAGAGGGAAAAAAGAAAAAAAAAAATACTGTACTATAGGTAAACATAATGCTATGATGGTGGCGAACATTAATAGGAATTATTTAAAGGTTAAAAAAGATAAACTAATTTGTCAGACAAATTTATCTACTGTATGCCAACAATCGCCTAACTGTAGGAAGTGATGCAGTGCCCCCTAGTGGCAGAAATGCATATTTCTTGTTTGTGAAGTGCATTAAGAAGTACAGTGCTACTTATATTGTGTTCCAGGATTTTCTTATCTTCAGCTGAGAGAACTTTAAATAATTTCATGACAGTGTCAGAAATCTGTCATTAAGCTCTTGGTGTTATATAGTTTGAATACTAATGTCAGATATATTATTTATCATTGTAAAAGAACATATTCCACACTTCCTTTTTTCAACTTTTCAAGAAAAAACAAAAACAAACAAAACATGGCTTTGAAAAAATAAAAAACAATGGAAAACAAGCATTTTTCCCCCAAATTTTCCCCAGACCTTTCCAACTCTAGTCCCGCACCAGCTCCATTTTCATGGGATTTGATTGGCAGCTTTAGGAGCTAATGGCTCCCACTGCTTTCAACCTTCCCCATGAGGGCGAAAAGGGGCGGAGAGAGCTTCTGCTCTTGGGCACGGTGCTGGATTGAGAAAGGGCTCAGGTAAGTATAAGGGCAGGCTCCTGTACACAGTAAAACCTTAAAGCTTCAGAACCACTTTAACTTGCAAATGCATATGTAAAAATAATTTTTTTTCTCTTTTTGCGTTTTTTATTCAGGTACAAGGAACAGTACTAGACAATCTGGTAAACAGAAGTAAACAAACATTTTACTTGCCTTTGGACTCCTTACAGCTCTTCTCAATCAGGATGTCAAATGCTTGATAGATCTGGGTTGAGGCAAAATTACAATATAAATACCAAATACAATACAAATATTAACGATTGCTCAAACACCTATAGTGCATACCTTGCTGAAACCCTGAAGTTGCAAAACGTGAAGCAATCCAGAAGAATTGATCTTTATATTACTTGATGAAAAACCTGCAAAATGGTGATAAATAATAAAATTGGTAAACTGTGAAAGAGAAATTAAATATATGTATGTAGTTTGATAAATCGAGTAACAGAGGCAGCATCATAATAATATAACTACCCAATTGTCGTATATACAAATATACAGCGGGTAAAATACAGTGCCTTGAAAAAGTATTCACACCCCTTGAAATTTTCCACATTTTGTCATGTTCCAACCAAAAACGTAAATGTATTTTATTGGGATTTTATGTGATGGACCAACACAAAGTGGCACATGGATTGTAAAGTGGAAGGAAAATGATAAATGGTTTTCAAAATTTTTTACAAATAAATATCTGAAAAGTGTGGCGTGCATTTGTATTCAGCCCCACTAAGTCAATACTTTGTAGAACCAATTACAGCTGCAAGTCTTTTTGGGTATGTCTCTACCAACTTTGTACATCTAGGGCGTGAAATGTTTGCCCATTCTTCGTTGCAAAATAGCTCAAGCTCTGTCAGATTGGATGGAGAATGTCTGAACAGCAATTTTCAACTCTTGCCACAGACTCGCAATTAGCTTTAGGTCTGGACTTTGACTGGGCCATTCTAACACATGAATATCCTATGATGTAAACCAGGGGTAGGCAACTTGCGGCACGCAAAGCCTCTTTTGCCGGCACTCGACTCCCTCCCCCATCAGCAGAGCAGCGCAGGGAAGTGTCAGTGAGACACTAATGCATTCCAATTTCAGAATTCCCCATACCGCACCTGCACTGAGGGGGGGGGGGCACTGTGCCCCCACACATTGTAAAAGATGGGAAACATCGTTTGGTTCTCTGACCTCTGACTTTGCTGTAGCTGGGATCGTCAGCTTTTGTGATGGGGAATAGATTGGGTGCAGTTCTGCTAAAAAGGGGGGGTCTCTGTTTCCATTGGCCACTGCTAGCCCCGCCCACCAGCTGGAGGAATAAGACTCGCTTGGTTGCCACTACCAATCTCAGAAAGAAGGGATTTCACTGTGACTGAGAAAACCACAATCAGGTGACAGTTTGTGGAATTACTGTTGAGCTTCTGGGAACTTTGTTGAAATTATTTCTGAACCTTTGCGTCACTTACTACTGAACCCCTGCACTCTGTGTCCCTTTAAGCCAAAGCCAGTATTCAGCGCAATGAAAATCACACCCAATTCTTGCTGCGGCGCAGAGCGCTGCACTTTTTCTCAGCTGCGGGGCCCAACTTATGATCTTGCACACAGGCCCACTGCTTTCAGAAAATACCCCTAACCCAAGCTCATCATTGCGCATCCATTCCAGATGCTTGTATGTGACATCACATACAAGCACGTGGGCTGGATGCGAGAGGTGGATCAGCAGGATGAGTGTGCCAGGACAGGTAGATGTGTCTCCTTTCTGCTTCCTTTCACCACTCTACATATCATAGATGAGAAGAGGGTATAGTGGTGGAGCAGAAGAGCAGGAGGTTACAGCGGTGGGGCAGATGTGGAGGGAGGTACAGTGGTGGAAGAGATGAGAAAGGGGTTCAGCAGTGGGACGGAAGAGCAGGGAGGTTCAATGTTGGGCCAGGTGAGAAGGGGGTTACAGTGGTGGGACAGATGAGCAGGGGAGTTCAGTGTTGGGGCAAATGAGAAGGGGGTTCAGTGGTGGAACAGAAAAGCAGGGGGGTAGAGCAGTGGGGCAGATGTGAAAGGAGGTGTATTGGTGGGACAGATGAGCAGGGGGTTACAGTGGTGGGGCAGGAGAGCAGGGGGGTACAGAGGTGAGACAGATGGGCAGGAGGTACCTTGATGGGGCAGATGAGAAAGCGGGTTACAGTGGTGGGGCAGACGAGCCGATGGGTTTAGTGTTAGGACAGATGAGAAGGTGATTCAGTAGTAAGAAAGAAGTGCATGGGGATACGGCGGTGGAACAGATGCACAGGGAGGTTCAGTGGTGGGGCAGATGAGAAAAGGGGTACATTGATTGGGCAGATGAGCAGGGGGGTAACAGTGGTGATAAAGAAGAGCAAGGGGGTACAGTGGTGGGGCAGATGTGCAGGAGATACAGTGGTGGGAGGGGTGAGAAGGGGGTTCAGCAGTGGGACAGAAAAACAGGGGGGTACAGGGATGGGGCAGATGAGCAGGGGGAGGGGGTTTCAGTGTTGGGCCAGATGACAAGGGGGTTCAGCGGTGGGACAGAAGAGCAGGGAGTACAGAGGTGGGGCACATGTACAGGGGGGTACATTGGTGGGACAGAGGAGAAGGGGGTTACAGAGGTGGGGTAGAGGAGCAGGGGGGTACAGAGGAGAAAGGAGGTACAGCGGTGGAACACATGAGCAGGGGGTTACAATGGTGGGGCAGAAGAGCAGGGGGAACAGAGCTGGGGCAGATGAGAAAGGGGGTACATTGGTGGCGCAGATGAGCAGGGGGTTACAGTGGTGGGGCAGATGTGCAGGGGGATACAGTGGTGGGGCAGATGAGCAGGGGAATACAGTGGTGGGGCAGATGAGCAGGGGGTTACAGTGGTGGGGCAGATGAGCAGAGGGAGGGGGTTTCAGTGTTGAGCCAGATGAGAAGGGGTTTACAGTGGTGGGAAAGATGAGCGGGGGGGTTCATAGGTTCAGTGTTGGGGCAGATGAGAAGGGGGTTTAGCAGTGGGACAGAAGAGCAGGAGGTACAGAGGTGGGGCAGAGGTACAAGGGGGTACAGTGGCAGGGCAGAGGAGAAAGGAGGTACATTGGTGGGACAGAGGAGCAGGGGGTTACAGCGTTGGGGCAGAGGAGCAGGGGGGTACAAAGGTGGGGCAGATGCGCAAAGGAGAAAGGAGGTACATTGGTGGAACACATGAGCAGGGGGTTACCTGGGGCAGAAGAGCAGGGGGAACAGAGGTGGGCCAGATGTTCAGGAGGTACAGTGGTGGGGCAGATGAGAAAGGGGGTACATTGGTGGGGCAGATGTGCAGGGTAGTACAGTGGTGGGGCAGATGTGCAGTGGGTTACAGTGGTGGGGCAGAAGTGAAGGGGGTTACAGTGGTGAGACAAATGAGCAGGGGGGTACAGTGGTGGGACAGATGAGCAAGGTGGTACAGTGGTTAGGCAAATGTGAGATGAGCAGGGGGGTACAGTGGTGAAACAGATTTGCAGGGGGGACAGTGATCTGAGGTGTAAAAGGTGCATGAATTGGGGCTGATCTGAGGCGAGAGAGTGCAGGATGTTAATTTATCACTATTACTCAAGTAGTTTACAGCATTTAATAAAAAATCCTTTTCGTGATTGATTGGCACTCTCAGTTTCTCTGAAAACATTTTTCGGCACACTGTGCTCAAAAGGTTGCCTACCCCTGATGTAAACTATTCCACTGTAGCTCTGGCTTTATGTTTAGGGCTGTTGTCCTGCTGGAAGGTGAACCTCTGCCCCAGTCTGAAGTCTTTTACAGACTCCAACAGGTTTTCTTCTAATATTGCCCTGTATTTGGATCCATCCATCATCCTATCAACTCTGACCAGCTTCCCTGTCCCTGCTGAAGAAAAGCATCCCCACAACATGATGCTGCCACCACCATGTTTCACGGTGGGGATGGTGTATTCAGGTTGATGTGCAGTGTTCGTTTTCCGTCACACATAGCGTTTGTTTTCCTTTTAGGCCAAAAAGTACAATTTTGGTCTCATCTGACCAGAGCACCTTCTTTCACGTTTGCTGTGTCTCCCACATGGCTTATATGTAATGAAATGGAATGACGCAGGGAAAACGTTCTGAACATGCTAACTGAAATGTATTTAATACTTTGTACAAAAACCTTTGTTGGTAATGAGAGCTTCAAGACGCCTCCTGTATGGTGAAACTAGTCGCATGCATTGCTTAGGTGTGATTTTGGCCCATTTTTCCCCACACAGTCTTCAAATCTTGAAGGTTCCGTGGGCTTCTTCTACGAACCCTTATCTGTAGTTCTTTCCATAGATTATCTATTGGATTCAAGTCAGGTGATTGGCTGGGTCATTCTAGCAGCTTTATTTTCTTTCTTTAAATCAATTGAGAGTTTCCTTGGCTTTGTGTTTGGGATCATTGTCTTGCTGAAATGTCCACCCACGTTTCATCTTCATCGCCCTTGTAGATGGCAGATTTTTATCAAGAATGTCTTTGTACATTTTTGCAATCACCCTTCCTTCAATTACATGAAGTTTGCCATTACCATATGCTGAAAAATGATGTTCCCACCGCCAAACTTCACTGTTGGTATTGGGGAGTTTTTAGGGTGATGTGCAGTGCCATTTGACCTACAAACATGGTGTGTATTATGTCATCCAAAGAGTTAAATTTTGGCCTCATCTGACCAGACTATTTTCTCTCATTATTTTACAGGCTTGTCTAAATGTTGTGCAGCAAACTTTAACCAGTTACCGACCGCCGCGTGTAGATACACGCCAACAGAATGGCACGGCTGCGCAAATGGGCGTACCTGTACCTCCCTTTGAATTTGCCGCTATGCCATCGCGTGCCCACCGCGAGCTCTGTGAGTAGGATCGCGGGTCCCGCGGACTCT
Source organism: Aquarana catesbeiana (assembly GCF_042186555.1). Classification (NCBI taxonomy): domain Eukaryota; kingdom Metazoa; phylum Chordata; class Amphibia; order Anura; family Ranidae; genus Aquarana; species Aquarana catesbeiana. The sequence continues at coordinate 248,168,179 of NC_133329.1, forward strand.
ATGTCCGCGGGGATACCCGCGATCGTCTCACGGAGGGGAAGAATGGGAAAATGCTAATGTAAACAACCATTTCTCCATTCTGCCTAGTGACACTGTCACTGATCACAGCTCCTGGGATCGGGAACGGTGATCAGTGATGTGTCACACGTAGCCCCTCCACCCCACAGTTAGAATCACTCCCTAGGACACACTTACAACCTACAGCGTTAACCCCTTCACTGCCAGTCACATTTACACAGTAATCAGTGCATTTTTAATTGCACTGATCGCTGTATAAATGTGAATGATCCCAAAAACATGTCAAAATTGTCCGATGTGTCCATCATGTCGCAGTCACGATAAAAATCGCCGTCATTACTAGTAAAAAAAAATTAATAAAAATGCCATAAAACTATCCCCTATTTTGTAGACGCTATAACTTTTGCGCAAACCAATCAAACGCTTATTGCAATTTTCTTTTTACCAAAAATATGTAGAAGAATACGTATCGGCCTAAACTGAGGGAAAAAAATTTTTTTTTATAAATTTTTGGGGGATATTTATTATAGCAAACAGTAAAAAAAAATGGTTTTTTTACAAAATTGTCACTCTTTTTTTGTTAATAGCACAAAAAATAAAACCCGCAGAGGTGATCAAATACCACCAAAAGAAAGCTCTATTTGTGGGAAAAAAAAAGACATCAGTTTTGTTTGGGAGCCACGTCGCACGACCGCACAATTGTCAGTTAAAGCAACGCAGTGCCGAATTGCAAAAAGTGCTCTGGTCTTTGGCCAGCCAAATGATCCGGGGCTGAAGTAGTTAAACAAGCTTCAAAATGCTTTTTCTTTAGCAATGGAGTCTTGCATGGTGAGCGTGCATACAGGCCATGGCGGTGGAGTGCATTACTCATTGTTTTCTTTGAAACAATTGTACCTGCTAATTCCATGTTTTTCTGAAGCTCTCCACAAGTGGTCCTTGGCTCTTGGACAACTCTTCTGATAATTATTTTCATTCTTCTGTCAGAAATCTTGGAAAAAGCACCTGGTCGTGGCCGGTTTATGATGAAATTTCTGGCTTATGGCTCTAACAGTGCTCTAGAACAGTGCACTAGAACATGTGAAAGGATTGCTTTCTAATTACTGATAGATTTCAGTGGGTGTCTTGGCTTTACATGACTTTTTGCACCTCCCTTTCTTCATGTGTTCAATATTTTTTTCCCTGTGTCATTCCATTTTATTAGACATAACTTAATTTCTTAACTTATTTGTTTTGGTCTCTTTGCATGTATAGATTGCATGGGTTGTTACCAACATATGGTGAAAATTTCATGTCAAATAGCACCTTTAGAAATATATTTACCGGGGGGGCGTGGCTTGGATATGGTGGAGTGAAGTCACTTGTTGCATGAGCTCCCAACTCCAGACCCTCTGATCAAGGCTGTTATGCCCTTTTCCAGCCCTCTTATCTCCGGCCATGAGCTGGAGAGGCAAGTACAGGGGATCTTCTAAGACGGCTACAACTACCCAGATTTACCGTTTTCTTAAAGAAAGAGCCAGAACAGTTCCCCACTCTCCCCACCAAATCAGACATGGAGGCACTGGTGTTGAGAGTGGAGAAACAGCATCGCCGAGACCGCCAGGAGATTCGCACAGAGGTACATGGCTTAGATGAACGGCTGACCAGAGAGGTGTCAATGGGTGCTTTGGAGACCCGGGTGGCACAGCTGGAACAGGCGCAGTGAAGGGAACCAAGACCAGCTGGCCGAAGTAAAACTACACGCTGAAGACCTAGAGAACCAGAGCCGCCGCCAAAATCTGCGGCTCCAGGAACTACCCGAAGCAACGGGCCCAGAGAATCTAACAGACTGTTCGGGCAATTTTACACAAAATTCTAGACGAAGACCCCCCAGCAACCATAGAGTTTTTCACAGGGTGCATAGGGCGCTCGGCCCTAAGGCTGTGGATGTGGAACGGCCCCAGGATGTAATCTTCCGCCTACATCGTTACGGACTTAAAGAACAGATCATAAGAGAGGCACAGCTCATGGGTCCGGTGGATTTTGACGAGGCGCACATCTCAATATATACGGATGTGTCCCGAGCAACCCTATCGAGGAGAGCGATGCTGAAGCCGCTGCTAGAAGTGTTATGCCGCACTGAGCTGCCATATCGCTGGGGATTCCCTATTCAGCTGACTATCCGCAAAGGGAATGATTCGTTCACCTTACGGCGCCATGCTGAACTCCCAGGCCTGTTTGACTTCCTGGAGATGGAACCGATCCCGCTGCGGGCCTACCACGCCGCTCTTCTAGACACAGACGGAGAGAGCCTACTCTGATCGGGAGGGATGATCCAGAGCCATGATCCCCAAAGATACATTCACGTGAGTGGCAAGCAGCATAGGCCAACTGAGACATGTGAATGAGCTTGTTCCCTGCCCACGGATGGATCTGTGTTGTTTGCAAGCCTCCCCCCCCCCCCGGGTCACCCATTGTCCCCCTGTATCCCGCTCGGAGTTCCAGGTTGTCCCCCACGCGGCCCTCTACCCCACAGCCGGACATGCATGGCAAACTGACTAGTCCTCTCCTTGATCACCATACAATACCTCCCGAAGGAGGTCTGACGCTCTGTGTTACCGGCACACCATTAGAGGTGATCATAGGTGAAAAATCCATCAGCCATCATCCCATAGCGGGGAGTGATCCGAAGGGACGGTGGGGTTGGTACCTCGGGAAGTCTTGTTAGCTCCAGCTATGGTGGTTTCAGAACCCCCGCAACCCACCTGAAGACTACAGTAGCCACTATGGGTGATCTGACCACAGACTACAGCCTTTCAAATCACGGTGGAACCAGTCCTGCCTGAGGGAACAGGACTCCAAACATCTGAAATCATAAACACACTCTGCCATGGGGAGGGGGTGGGATGATATGTTGTGTTGGGATGTGTGATGGGAATGGGACTAGTGCATTTGATTTTTAAGTAGGGGCCGCCCAGCTCAGCACTTCGGTTCTTCAGGTTCTGCCTGGGGTGCCCAAGAGACCATCTTGTACACAGGTTGGCACTCCGATCCCAACTGGTATCCCGAGCGGACCATCCTTACGGGAGCCCCATTAGTGGAAGTGTACCCCCCGACCACGATACAGCCTGTGCTGGGCGGCTATAGTCTGTCATTACAGTGTCCCTGGGGGGGGGGCGCTAAGATCTGCTATGGGGGCAATGTTGTTGCCGATTTAACTTTTCCTTCTCTATAGCTCAGAAATGTCTGTATTTATGCTTGTTTTTGTATGTATGCTTGTCGCTGATGTGTCCTGCCATTACTCAATTACTCATTACTAATCTCCGCCTGCGGATAGCCCGTCCCACCAGATTGGTACTGAGGGGCCCCCTTGGGGACTCACCGCAGTGCCGTTCTCATCCGGACGCGGAGGTATGGATCCGCAGGCACGGAGGGTTCTCCTGGAACAAAGAAGGTTAGAGTTACTGGTTGCCTTATTGTTATTCTTAGTTCTCAACTGTTTGGGTCTGAATAGGGAGCTCCTGATCCCTGCTGTATTTGACCACCTTCCCCACATAGGGCAGCACCCCATCGAGGGCTCGGTTTTGGGGCCTTGGGGGTGCAGAGAGACTAGGTCGCCACCACGCCAGTGGCGTACTAGCCGGTAGGGCTTACTGATCTATCAGTGACCCTAGTTCTTCTCTCTATCCTACCTACTCCCCCCCACCCCTCCCTTCCCCTCCCCCCTTTTTTTTTTCTCCTCCAGTTCCCACTTGGACCATGGGCTCCCCGGAACCTCTTAGACTCATATCTATTAATGTGAATCTGCTTCCTCCAGGAGACCCATTTTCGTGCCGATAGAACACCGAGACTTCATGATCGCTACTTCCCGACCGCCTACCACAGATGCTCTTCCGTATCTAAGTCTAAAGGGGTCAGTATATTGATACATTCCACGACTCTGTGGGCACTGCGGGACCAGCGGAGCGACAATGAGGGGCGCGCCCTGTTTGTGAAGGGGACCTTGGGCAGTTCCTTGGTGACACTGGTGAATCTATATCTCCCCAACTCGGGCTAGATCGGATTCCTGGAATCCATTCTGACCAATTTATAGGACTTTGCAGAGGGAGCTGTGATTCTAGGGGGCGACATGAACTTCACCATGGACTCCTCCCTGGAGGCATCCAGGCAAACATCCCAGATTTCATATGCAGCGCTTGAGCGTCTGAAGAAGAATTTCTACGCCTTTCATCTGGTGGATGTCTGGAGGGTGTTAAACCCGACCCAGAGGGACTACACGTTCTACTCGCACCCTCATGACTCTTACACCAGAATTGACCTCTTTATGTCGCCTCAATCTCTCCTTACAAGGGTGCAGTCCACCTCTATAGGGTCCATTACTTTCTAGGACTACACCCCGGTCTTTGTGGATATAGATCTATTACCCCCTGCGCCCAAACAATGGCAAGGGAAGCTTAATGACTCCTTGATTCGAAGTCTCGAGGTCATGGAGGAAGTGTCCAGGGAACTGAGAAGTTTTTTCTCTTCCAATGCGGACTCAGACAGTGCTCCCCTGATGGTCTGGGAGGCCCACAAGTGTACCATCAGGGGACTCCTGATAAATATTGGCTCCCGCCTCATGAAGGCAAGAGCCCAGCAAACTCTCGACCTTTTAGGCAAAATCAGGGCCCTGGAAGCCACTCACAAACAATCCCTAGCCACCCGGGCGCTGGTGGACCTCACCATCCTGAAAAATCAACTGAGATCCCTGGTCAGGGCCAAGACCATTATCGCAAAATATAAACATACCTTCTACGAATACAGCAACAAATGCGGTAAACTACTAGCGAGGGCTCTGAGAGCACAACGTGCGCGAGCCTTTACTCCTGAACTAATGGGGGACGGTAACCCCAAGGTGCATACCACTGATGAGATCGCAGACCGGTTCCGCAAGTATTATACCTCACTGTACAACTTGCCGCATCAATCCTCGGAACGGGAGAAGTCTCTAGAGCGAGGGGCAATATGGGACTATTTTCAAAAATCAGGCCTGCCTAGGTTGTCTGACGAGGCACTTACGGCATTGGAGGCGCCTCTTTCTGGGGACGAGGTGACTCTAGCCATAGCCCGAATGCAAAATGGCAAGGCTCCAGGCCCCGATGGATACTCGCTTCCATATTACAAGACCTTCGGTGATCTTCTGCTACCACATTTTCCCCCTGAGGATACCCTACGGGGCTTTATTACACTGATCCCCAAGGAGGGCAAAGATCCTCTTCACTGCTAAAACTATAGACCAATATCCCTCCTCAACGTGGACCTAAACTAAGGTCCTCCTAATGCGTTTCACGGTGTTGATCCCAACGCTTATTCATTCGGACCAGGTGGGTTTTGTACCCTCGAGGGAGGCGAGGGATAACACCACAAAGGCGATTAACCTCAGCTCAAGTAAAAGTGAATGGCCACCTCTCCTCCCCCCTTGGGATAGCTAATGGGACAAGGCAGGTCTGCCCCCCGTCTCCCTTGATATTTATCTTGACCCTGGAAACCTTTCTCCGTACGGTGAGAGACAACCCCAACATATCGGGTCTTCGCCTAAGTGACACTCTGTCCCCCAAAATTGCAGCCTTTGCTGATGACCTATTGTTTTTCGTAACCAATCCCCTGGTATCTATACCAAACTTGATGACAGAACTGAAGAAGTATGGAGTGTTGTCCTTCAAGGTTAATTACCAGAAATCGGGGCTATAAACGTCTCCATGTCAGCCTCTCTAGTAACTCTGCTACAGGCAGAGTTCCTTTTTAAATGGTCAGGATCCAACATTAAATACTTGGTCATGCTTCTGCCCTGTAAGACGGAGGATATCTTTCCTCTCAATTTCCCCCCCTATTTACGGACATCAAAAAAGACCTTCTGACTTGGCAAAAGGGTATGTTCTCCTAGTTTGGAAGATGCAGCATAAAAAAAAAGGAACATTATGCCCAGGCTACTATATTACTTGCAGGCCCTCCCAGTTAGGATTCCGAGTGCCTTTCTTAAAGTGGCGAATCGAGCGCTCGTCAAGTTCATCTGGGCCCAGAAACCCCCGTGGCTGGCCCAGTCGATTTTACGACTCCCAAAGCTGTTGGGTGGAATGGCTCTTCCAGATGTGAATCTTTACCACATGGCCTGTCATATGACGCGAATCATAGACTGGTGTCGCCACGGGACGCTAAAACAATGGGTCCAAGTGGAGCAGTTCCTGACGGGAACATAGTTGGAGGGGTTCATAAACCATTATACGGTGGGTGAAACAAAGCGGATCGCCCAAAAAAGCTTTTCGCGATCACTCATTTGCGCCCATCCCCTCACCGCCCCGGACTTAGCGATCCCAGATTCCAAGACCTAAAAGAGATTGGAAGTTCTCAGCTCCGCCACTTCATCAACAATGGAAAATGGATGTCCAGGGTAAACATCATGGAAGACCCTCTTTTAGGTAACCTTTTCTTTTGGCAAAGGCTCCAGTCAGCCCACTTTATAGGATCACAGCCCCCCCCCAGCGTCCCTTAGGAGGACCCTGACACCCTTTGAGCTATTATGCTCGGAACAAGAGCCAGTGCGTCATACGGTGTCGTTAGCATACCAACTACTCATCACACCCCCCAAGGGGTCCAGACCTCCCTACATCGCCAAGTGGGAGCGAGATCTGGGACTCCAGCTAACTGAGAGGCAAGTGGAGAGACTTTTTCTCTTCACATGTAAGACCTCTGTGTGTGCTAGCCATCAAGAGGCAGGGTTCAAGCTATTGACTCAGTGGTACTACACTCCAGTCAGGATACACCAGATGTTTCATCAGAGTTCGGACTTATGTTGAAGGTGTGGGGAGGAACCAGGCTCCCTTCTACACATTTTCAGGGCATGTCGGGCCCTGACCCCCTTTTGGACAGAGGTCCACCGCATTATTCAGATCAAGAACTGCCCAGGACTCTTTCTCTTACACCATCATGAAATCCCGAGTAAGGCCTACAGGAAATCCATCCTACCTCTCCTGGTCACAGCAGCAAAAAGTCGTATTCCCTGTTTTGGAAGCGGACAGCTTCCGGGAGTGGCGGTCTGGTTGAAAAAAAAGTAGCCAGTATTAACAAAATAGAGGACCTGGTGGCCACAGATAGGGGACTCAGAGCAGTTCCTCAAGAAATGGTTCTATTGGCTCGAGTTCTTCTACTCGGAGTATGCAAGGCTGCGGAATTAATTCTTCCGCGAATGGAGAAGTCCGGGACGAGTACCAGGATATTGATGGAGAGACTGGAGGAAGGTTATTAGGTTCCTTCCCCATACACCCCCCCCTTTTTTCCCCCCTTTTTTCCTGCTTTGCTTCCTTTCTTTGTTCTTCTTAAGAGCTGTTTCACCCGCAGGTCGCACTCATCGCCCTTGCTATTAAGAATAAATTGATGCTGAACATCTAAAATTTTATAGGATTCAGCTAGCTTCTCGACCCCAAGGTCCGTTACCCAGTTTACGATTACTTGTTAATGTTACCAGTTGTACCATGATGTCTGCTTTACGGGGTTGGACCCGTCGAGGTGAACTTTAATACAAACAATGTTTTTGTGATCTTTGTACCACCATATGCTTTTGTTTTCTCAAATAAAGAATTAAAAAAAAAAGAAATATATTTACCTAGAAAAATAGTGACGGGTTCATTACTTTTTACCCGCTGTGTATACTTTTCCCATATTTTATTAACCCCTTTATAAAAAGAAGGTGAAACAAACCTTACCCATGAATGCAGATTTGTTACTTTGGTATGCGTTAATGTACTGTATGCTGTATAGTTTTACTTATCTATATCAGTGATTGTTAACTTGTGGTCTGCCCAACTTTTTTCTGCTCATCAGCTATCCTTATTGTTAGTGTATTTTAAGTGTGGCCCAAGACACTTCCTCTTCTTCGAATATAGCCCAGAAAGGTCAAAAATTTAGACAAGCCTGGTTGAGGTAGTAGTAACCCCCCCTCACCCACCCTTATACTTACCTGAGCCCTCATTTAAGCCAGCACTGTGCCCTTCCGAAATGGGCTCTGTCCCCTCACTTCCTGGTCTCACATGCTTTGTTAAGGCAGCAGGAGCCATAGGCTCCCACTGCTGTCAATCAAAGTCAGTAACATAGGAGTGGAGGATGGGGCAGAGCCCCGCTGTCGGTCTAAAAGTGCAGGCAAAACAGCTTGAGTGTGAACCTACCCGAGTGCCCCCATAGGAAATGGCTTTCTATGGTGAGCACTTGTCAGAGAAGAAGAGAGCCAGCGGGGGACCCCAGAGGAGATTCGGGGCTGATCTGTGGAATGCCATTGCACAAAGCAAGTAAATATAAAACCTGCATTTGTAATTATTTTAATGATATCCACTTTCCTACTGTTGGCAGATGTACAGAGCTCAACTTTTGTGAATTCTTTTCCTTGCAAGAACCCCAATCTCACGCTAGCTTGACTTTCTGGGACATCCAGATGCCCCAGAATACAGGTACATGGTAGATTACATACAATATTTGTTTAAAACTGATAATATTATTTTGTTTGACTCCTGTCCCATATCATACCAACACTTCCATATAGATAAAAGAGATCTCCTGGGGCCTGACCACAGTGAATGCAACCAGCATCACCTCAAAGCTCTGCTCTATGAAGTAAAAGAAGCACCAAATAACTAACATGGGCAGCCATCAATATATCCACCATTATCAGTATGTTACAATATGACATGACTCACTTGCACATATTGAAAAAAAACATAAATTTGATATAGAGACTTCTTGCAACTTCTGAAATAGCTTTAAAGCGACACTAAACGATATCCTTATTCTCCAAAAATATTCATACATATCAACTGCCTCATGCCTCGTAATCAGTTTTTTCATGAATTCACTTCTTACTGTGTTTCTATGCCTCCTTGTAACATCCTCCATGAGCTCGCAAACCTCTCCTTTCCCCCCCGTTTGTTTGGAACAAGTACTGCACATTATTTGTGGTCATGTGCACTGCTCTATGCACAAAACAAATGTTTCTGAACACAGGTGCATTGCTGTCTTTGGGATAATGCACACATCTGCATAACAATCTGCAATGTAGCCATGTGCTCAAAGCCATTAAAAACAATAATAATAATTCAAAAACTGTATACTTAAGTGCCGTAATGTTTGCATGTATCTGTGCAAGTACATATATGCATACATTGAAACACTAGCAGCTACAAGAGGATGAATTAAAACATTTATGCTTGTATATGTAATGTCATTTGGAACATAACCTGCATTTTTACTCAAGATTTTTCTGCTAACAAATCCTGCTTATAAACACTGTATATGTATGAGATATATATATCTTTTACACACACAGATATACATATACACATACATACATATATACACACACAGTTATGCTCAAAAGTTTGCATACCCTGGCAGAATTTGTGAAATTTTTGCATCAATATTGAAAATATGCATGATCATGCCAAAAAACTGTCTTAAGGATAGCAATCACATGAAGCCATTTATAATCACATAGTTTTTTAAACCCTTTTGAAGTCATAATAACAGAAATAACCCAAACGGCCCTGATAAAAAGTTTACATACCCTGTAACGTTTGGCATTGGTACAGACACAGAAGAAGGCACACACAGGTTAAAATGTCAATTAAACGAATAATTTCCCACATTTGTGGCTTTTTAAATCACAATTAGTGTGTGTATAAATAGTCAATGAGTCAGTCTCACATGGATGCACCAAGCAGGCTAGAAACTGAGCCATGAGGAGGTAGAAAAGAACAGTTAAAAGACCTGCATAACAAGATAATGAAACTTTACAAAGATGGAAAAGGATATAAAAAGATATCCTAAGCCTTGAATATGCCAGTCAGTGTTCAATCACCTAATAAGAAGTGAAAAATTTCGGGATCTCTTGATACCAAGCCAAGGTCAGGTAGATCAAGAAAGATTTCAGCCACAACTACCACAGGAAGTGTTCCGGATACAAAGAAAAACCCACAGGTAACCTCAGGAGAAATACAGGCTGCTCTGGAAAAACGGAAAATTGTATACTCACCTTTCCGTAATTTTCCTTTCCTGGTGCGTCTTCATGGCAGCATACATATGGGTTGTGACTCCGCCCCCACAACCTGATAGGACTGGTTAACTATAAATCAAAGACAGACCCGGCTCACAGCATCCTCCGTAACTCTCACCATTTGAGTGGGTATCTGTATGCTGCCATGAAGATGCACCAGGAAAGGAAAATTACGGAAAGGGGAGTATACAATTTTCCGTTTTCCTGGTGTATCATGGCAGCATACATATGGGGACTAACTCGCCATACGGGAGGGTGCAAGAAAAATTTTGTAATCAGTAGCGCAAGTATGCACCATGAATTTTTTCAAATTTTACTGTCGCGAGCCGGGTTCACCTATAAAAATGTAATGAAGGTGTCCTGGGAGGACCATATTGCTGACTTGCAAATAACCTCAGGAGACACTCAGCGCTGAGCTGTCCACAGAGCTGGCACTGCCCTAGTTAAATGTGCTCTTAAGACCTCCAAAACAGGGAGGCCCTGAAGAGTAGGCTCTTTTAATTGTCTTAATCTAGGAGGTGACTGAACGTGTTGATGCTGACTGACCCTTCCTTAAGCCATGCTGGAACCAAGTACATATTTCAGCTTTCCTGAATGAAAGGGTAGCTGCCAAGCAGGTCACCAGCGTTAGCTCAACCTACAGGGGATGTGGTTCCCACTCAACCAAGAAAGACAGGAAAATGACTTCTTGGTTAAATTGGAAGGAGAAAGACACCCCATGGATAAAAGCAGTCTGGAGTTTTAGGACTATTCTGTTCTGTCCGGGTATAATGTTAAGTGAGGCTCCTTGAGTGCAAAGCCTGTAGTTCTGACATCCTCCTTCACAGAGGTTGTAGCAACCAGAAATACGGTCTTTAGGGTTTGCAGAGTGCAGTCAATTCTGTAGGATAGAAATGAGTCTTTGATAGAAATGGGGACCATAAGCAAGTTCCACATGGTTTCCCGGGAGGCCTAAAACTTCATGCAAGCCTTTTAAGAATTGCATCACTAAGGGTTAAAGACTCCTTAACCCCTGCAAGTGCAGACAAAGGTGAACTTCGAGCTTTAAACATATTTGAACCTAGGCCCCTGTTCAGCCCCAGTTGTAAGAACTGTGGAACCTTGGCTGGTTTAGGTGATAAAGGACTCCAGGCTTTTGCTGTGTGAGATCTGCATCATTTTCCCATATCCTTAGGTAAATCTTATTCATAAAGGCCTCTCTGGTTTGACACAAGGCAAGCACTACCTGTACTGAGCGTACTTGACTTGGTAGCCACTGCCTCTTAACTTCCATGCCGTCAAAAGTAGTCTCTTGGAGCTGGATGGCAAAACTGTCCATGAGAGAGCGAATCCATCATCACTGGAAGGCAGTGGTGATTCAATGCTTAAGAGTAGGAGAGAGAGACACTAGAGCCTCCCAAGCCAAAATGGTACATTTGAAATTATTGATACAGGAAGCTCCACTGACAGCCTAAGAATTCTACCCTTCCACTGCTGCCTAGGCACAGTACAAATCTTGCTCCTCTTGCTAAAAAGGAGTGAATGACAGAAGTGCTTTGAACACTACTCGGTTCAAGAAATTCAATACTATTCCTCATAAGCTTAACATCCCATGACCTTAAGCAGCCTGGTCTTTGAAATGAGTCCCCCAACCTTTCTAGCTGGGGTCTGATGTGATAATGTTCCATCTGAGAATAATTGGTCAGTTACGAAGAGCCAAGGATACTCCGGCACTGTTCTGCTGGAAGAGACTTCACTCCCAAAGTACCTTTGGCTTTCTCTATCAGAGGATGGAAATTCCCTTGTGTAAGTTCTACTGAATTTTTCCCATCGCTATTGCAGACAGTAAGACCCTTTGTGAATGCCCTGGGAGAGATGTACAGACCAAGGGGGAGGAACTCAACTGGTAGAGAAATTGAGGATGAATTGGGACAAGTAGGTGTCTGATAAACCTACAGGAGAATCCAGTCTCCCAGATTTATGAATAATATAATTGATTGGAGGTTTTCCATCTTGCACAACTAACTTCCTGTGCTGCTTGTCAATTTTTTTTTTTTTTTTTTAACTTTAGCACTGGGCACAGATTACCTGGTTTTCATTTTTTATTTTTTACTAGGAACAGAGGTGAACCGAATCCTCATCTCCCGTGAGTAACTGGAACCTTCACGATTGCTCGTTTTTTTTTTTTCTATCCAGCTACAAACGGGAACAGAATTTTTTACTTTCCCATCAACTCTGGTAGCCTGGCTGACTGGAAGAGATTGAAAGGTGGACTTCCCTTTGAGCAGGAGGCGGAGCCTAGCGGAGCAGACATGCATTGTTAGAGCTCCACACCGCTGAGGAGAGAAGAGAAGGACAAAGCGGAGCCTGCAGGCTCAAAAGGTATCCATTTGAACCTTTTTGCCCCAGGGAACAAACTGTGAAAGTTTGGGCAGGAAATATGGTACTGGGAGGAAACCGTGGCAGAAATAAAAATCACCTCACAAAGAGCTCACAGGCACTCACTGCAGCTGAAGCAGCTCCAGTCACCTCACAAGATACAGCATCAGGGCGCTCTCACAGACAGAAAATGTCACAGCAAGACTCTCCATTTGAGTCAGATACAGAACAAATCCTCTCACAAACTTCTCCACAAGCCTCCTCAGTATCCACAGTAATATTATTACAATTTGAAAAGATGCTTCATAAGGCTTTAAAACAAACCTCAGACCAAATAACAAAAAGCCTAAGCAAAGAAATAAGAGAGCTGGGAAACCGCACCACAGCCTTAGAAATAAAAATGGATAAAATTGAAATTACAACCCAAGAAAATATAACAGAATTGGAACAATTAAAAAAAGAGAATTTAATACTTCAAACTAAGCTCGAAGATTACGAAAATAGAGCCAGACGTTCAAACTTGCGCATAAGGGGAATACCTGAAACTGTGACAGACCTGCAATCTACTATTACTGCTCTATTACAAGAACTAAAGCCAGATATCCCTATTGAACGTTTAGAACTGGACAGAGTACACAGAGCCCTCACAGCCAAAAAGAAAGATGGACCCCCACGTGATATAATCACAAAATTTCATTATTACAGAACGAAAGAACAAATACTAATTGCTGCAAGAGAAAAAAAGGAACTTAATTTTCAAGGACACAATTATCAAATTTTTGCTGACCTATCCCAACTTACTATTACTAAAAGACGATCCATGAAACCCCAACTAATGGAACTGCAACGCCACAACATTATGTATCAATGGGGCTTCCCCTTTTCAGTCAGATTTAACTACCAAGGTACAATTTACAGAAGCAGATCAGCAGATGAACTACAACAAACCCTTTTAAAATTAAATCTGACAGAACCCACAAGCAGCAACACTCCCACACGCAGAAGAATGGCATCATCTTCACCTTCAGGCAGCACCCAGAAAATTTCAGAACAAAATGGGAATTATCATTCTCACAAAAGAGGCCGTTATGCCACATCATCCATGGACCAAGAAGATTCAATGGACTGACATCCTAATTCCTGATATCTCTTCATTTATTATACTAAGAGATGGTTCTCTATAAAAAACCTATATTTATAACTGAATGTAACTGCATTCTGATAGTCACACACTGTGTGGGATCATGTTACATTCCAGTCATATTTCTTATTACTTCTGATTCATATAGCCTTAGAATATATAAGTGAAATAAGGAAATTCTTGTTCAGTTATATATTATCAGGTAATAACAATAGATTTATTACTTTTTAGGACAAATATGTTCAATAATCCAGAAGTAATGGAAGCTTTTTCTTTCTTTTCTTAAAACAAATATATTATTACCTAACTAGTTCCTAGAATTATGTTTTTGTTTATTCTAATCTGAAGCAATACAACCTCAATTTTATGAGTTAACATATCTAAACAGTTACATATGAATAAAATATGTAATTGTTTACTCTAAAAGGGTTAAAATCCCAAAATAATTCAAACTATCTTCATCAATACCAAAGTTATTAACAGTACCTTTCTAACTGAATTATTTAGCCTAGGGCAAGACTAACCATATACAACCACCCTGGAATAAATAATTTCAACAAAAACTATATTCTGCACTCCAATTAATGAAACATCATTTTGATGTCTTTTGACATAGCACTTCTCTCCTGTAAGCGGAAGATCCGTGTACCCCCATTAGCCCTCCTCATTCTCCCAACCATATTATGTGGGAGTGTGATGAAGGCACTTATTCCCCTGAGAGAGATATTTATTCTTTCACGGGTAAATTGTGATTACTTGCAAAAAATAATTTATACAATGTATCATCTAATCTCATATGTTTTTTGTTTACTCTTTACTCCAGAATTCACTGGTTTCTTTTCTATCTATTCATCTCTTCAGTCCACACAGGTTGATCTGCGCAGTCAGCTCTGCATAACAAAAAGTAAGTCAAAACTATTTGATCTATTGCCATGGCACCACTGAATATACTTTCCCTGAATGTTCAGGGAATAAATGTCCCTCAAAAAAGGACCAAAGCCTTCCGTACTTTCCATAACAAGAAGGCTCACATAGTATGCCTCCAAGAAACACACTTCACCAAAGATTCTACTCCAAAATATATTTCTCCTTTTTATCAACAAATTTACACGGCTTCTGCCTGTACCAAGCAAAGGGGAACTCTAATTGCATTTCACCGATCCACACCATTCACCTTATCATCAGAAATTAAAGACCCAGAAGGTAGATACCTGATACTCATGGGTTATATAATGGATACAGCAATCACGGTGATTTCCTACTACGCTCCTAACAAACAACCTACACCATTCCTCTCACATATATTACAAGTGATTAATACACACAAAATAGGAACAGTGATAATGTGTGGGGATTCGAACCAGGTCCTCCTCCCATTTCTAGATAAATCACCTTTTACACCATCCAAAATAACCTCTAGATTACCTTTTTCTCAATTTCTTTCCAAATACAATCTGGTAGATTCATGGAGAGAAAGTAACCCAATGAAAAAGAAATTCACTTATTTCTCGCACCCTCATCAAACCTTCACCAGAATAGATCATATTTTTCTAACAATAGGAATGATACCAGAAATTATTGCATCAGATATAATTCCGATTCCGTGGTCTGACCATAATGCAGTATACACTACTATAGCCTCAGCCATACCAAAAGCGCATGACCCAACGTGGTACTTACCGGACATAATGCTCAAACACCCACTACATCAGATGGCCATTGAACAAGCTTTAAAGGAATACATATCAATTAATAATACAACAGACATCTCCCCAATAACACTGTGGGAAGCTCATAAGCCTGTCTTGCGTGGTACAATACAAAGACAAATGGCACTATTTAAACGGGAACGCAAAAATCTAGCAAAAAAACTAGAACTCAATTTTAATGCAGCCTACATATCATTCCAAGATAATCCCAAAGCCTATATAAAATATGCTGGATACAAATCTGAAGCCTTTAATATCGAAAGAGGTACCCGACAGGGTTGCCCATTATCTCCCTTATTATTTGCCCTTATACTCGAACCCATGGCCCAATACATCAGAACAAACCAAACTATAACTGGCATTGAAGTAGGAGGTATTACACACAAATTATGTATATTTGCAGACGATATATTACTTTTTCTATCATCACCACAGGTCTCTGGTCCTAACTTAATACCAGCTCTTGATGGATTTGCAGCCCTATCCGGCCTTATGATTAATCCTAAGAAATGCCTAGTGCTTAATATTTCACTCACAAACATGGAATTGATCCCGGCTAGGGCTGCACTCCCATTCACATGGGCAGAAAAATCAATCCCATATCTTGGAATTCATTTAACAGCATCTCATTCTGACTTATTCTCAACCAATTATCCTCCTGTATTAAGACAGATCACAAATCTAATAAAACAATGGTCGCAACTTCCTTTATCCTGGATAGGGAAGATTAATGCAATCAAAATGACTATTCTACCCAAATTGCTTTATCTATTCAGAGTCCTCCCTATTCCAATTCCTTCCTATTTTTTGAGAATAGTACAAAAAAGAGCAACTTCGTTTATATGGGGCTCTTCTAAACCACGTATACCTATACACACACTACATCTTCCCAAAAATAAAGGAGGCCTGGGATACCCTAATTTTACTAACTACTACAGAGCAGCACATTTGGCCAGTCTGTCCAAATACCATGCAAAACAGGAAATCCCATTATGGGTATTTATAGAGGCTTCAGAAAATGACCCTCTATTAATATCAAATTTATTATGGCTTGATCCTAAAGACCGCTTTAAAATTCATAATCCCATAACTAAACACTTCTTATCTCTCTGGGATAAACTAAAAACCAAATATCAGTTACAATCTCCACACAATCCTCTCCTTTCTTTTATCAGAAATCCGGCCTTTTATCCGGCATGGATCTACCCAAATTCTTTTAAAGCTTGGACAACATCAGGCATTCAGACACTAAATGACTTCATAGCATCTAAATCATTCCTTTCATTCCCATCGCTTAGAGAAAAATATGATCTATCAAACTCTGAGATATTTAGATATCTCCAAATCAAAAATTTCTATACACCATTCCTAAAGGGGGATACACCATTATCCCAATTATCCATTTTTGAATCAATCTGTACAAAAGATCCATTTGCTAAAGGTACAATTTCATCACTTTATAATCAATTATATGGAGTAGCAAATCTTAATAGACCCTCTTACGTTCAGAGGTGGGAGGAGGACCTGGGACGAACTTTAGAAGACACGGACTGGTCTAACATATGGCTCACATCTAAGTCATCTTCACCCAACATCTTAGCACTGGAGACAAATTATAAAGTCCTATCTCGCTGGTACCTTGTACCCGCTAGAGTGGCAAAATATTCACCTAATACCTCAGCTCTTTGTTTTCGAGGATGCCCAGAAATAGGCACATATTTACACATATGGTGGACGTGCCCAGTAATCCAAACCTTCTGGAAGGAAGTCTTTGTGATTGCATCTAAAATATTTAAAAAAATAATACAACCAGATCCATATTTAACTTTACTTAATCTAAAACCGGAATGGTTAACACTCTCTCAATTCAAACTTATGATCCAACTAATAACGGCTGCAAAACAAACAGTGGCCAAGGCATGGAAATCTCCTACATTGGTACTAGCAGAAACAATTCACAGAATGAATAATACAATGTCCCATGCTAAGATGGTAGCCATCGATCAAAATCAAATTCCAAAGTTTGAAAAACTTTGGCATCCTTGGATAAAACAACAGTTCCTGTCAAACTTCAATGACTCTGTCCTGTTGCCATGGTAACAGATTAAATGACTTACAGAGACACCCATTCTAAGGCTTCAAAGAGAACTAAAAAGAATAATAAACTGACGAGCGGGACAACCTTGTGGACCATACCTCTACCTTTCAACCCTTTTTCTTCTTTCTCTTTCCTTTTCTCCACCTTACGATTAAAGCTCATTATCAGAATTTATTTGATCTATATACACTCTACTTGTAAACAATATGTATAGTAGGTATAAATCATTTAAATACCTACAAAAGTAACTAAGGAAATGATATATATATCTTTAATTTAGGTTTACGTGAACCCAATGTTTAATATTTGAAATTTCATGATATTTACCTATATAAACCCTACTGTAAAACAATGAGCTTACTTTATAGATCCTTGTAAACTTACTTTATGTATCTTTATAACATTGTATACTCAATAAACTTCTATTGACAAGGAAAGGTGGACTTCCCACCTGTCAATGTTATATGATCGGTACGCTCATTGAATTATGCCCCTGCATGGGTGAGTTTGTCATGTTATACTTTTTCAATAAAAATTATTGTACCAGAAAGGCGGACCTCCCTTAAACTTCCGCCAATGTCACGCCAATATAGCTGATATGGCCCACTGATCCTGAAGGTTTTCCCTCCAGGTGTGTGCATAAAGCTTTGCACAGGCACCCCCTGGATTAGTGCACCCTTAAAAGGGACTTCCACTGTTCTCCTAAGACAGGAGCCTTAGAGCTTTAAGGCTTCAATAATGAAGATTGGGTACTTCTCCGGTTTGTTTACTAATCTTTTTCCTGATCCGTAGGATTTTGCCTCCTGGTGTCTACTTGGGAGTCGCCACCCGTATGCTGGACCTTTGAATTGGTCCTGACCTGCTAATGGTCACCCTTGAGGTGGCTGTATCATGTCTACTCCCAAATAGATTGGATCTGTGTTCTGGTGTCTTGCACCATTTTTTATTTTTTGGCGGGATCCACCACCCATGGCTTCAGCCATAATGCACTCCTTGCCGTGACCGCGGGGAACACCACTCTTGAAAAACATCAATTAATGTCTGACACATCCACCACAGAGTATGCCGCCAATTTCAGCTCTTAAAAAGCTGTTACCACCTTCTCTCTTCACTTCTTCCAGACAGGCTTATTTAAAGGGTTACACCACTTTGTTTTTTTTTTTTCAGGGCTGCAGTTTTCCGTAAAATGCAATTAAACATGACCATCTGGAGGTGCTCTGCACACAGAATGTGTACATAACACCCCCCTAAACATAATTTCCCAGAAGTCTGCACCAAGATAAAAGTCAGATTCTTTGGCATCCACCACAATAAAAATTTCATTTTGATAAGATACTACCAAAAGGGAATCATGTCTAAAGGGATGCAGACCCTGCCACTTTCCTCAGAGTCCTGCAGGTACAGCAGCTGGTTGACAATTATGAAACCACTCCCATTAAGACTCATTCAGCACATGGGCTGGTTATTGCTGGTGTGCCAGCACCTGCAGATGCTACAGTATGAAGGAGCACTTCAGATCTAGATCTAATTTCCAGACTAGAGCCTCCTTGAATGTGCCATGTCTTGCCAGCTACATTCATGATGCACCCATCATCGGAGAAGACTGCAGCAGGTTGACCTCTAGCTTTTTCAGGGAATACAGTTTTGACAGCCTGTTTATAAGGGCATTTTTCTCTGACCCCTTCAATTCTTCCTGGATTAACTCTTCCAGTTGTTCAGTGAAGGAAATTAGTACTTTCTAACTTCAACCCAGGCAATTGCATCCTTAGCTGTCCTTGCAAAAAAAGTCTCTATTGGGCAATCTTCAAAGCTTGTGCAAGCTTTCCTATTTGGACACCACCTACTGGTTCTGGTTGGAAGTGCTAGGCAATTTATGCACTGTAGCTTGCCAAGCAATGACTTTCCACCACAAATGCAGCAACCATTAGGGCTGGTAATCTGTGGTGTTCGTAAACGGGGAGCAAACAAAATGAGAGGTGAGAAGATGACATTGATCAATGTTGCCTGTATGTCTGTGCTTTGAACGGTGACTGTTCTGGCTTTTGGCAGGGTCTCTTCACCTTGAGGTCCTTGCAGGGCTGTATAGTGCTTGCTCCAGGCAGATTGACATACTAGCTTGGCAGGCAAATGACCTTCCACCACAAATGCAGCGACTATTAGGGCTTGTGATGTTTGTAACCGGGGAGCAATAATAATGAGGGGTGAGATGATGAGTTTAATCAACATTGCCTCGATGTCTGTTCTTAGATGGTGACTTTGTCTTGACCGTCAGAAGGCTCCCTCCATCTTGTAGTCCTTTTAGAACTATAGATGTTGGCTCTCTTTTTCTCAATCTTCACTACTTACCTAATCCCTATACCTTAAAAGCAAATGGGTGGTCTGGCTGGACAGCGTTTCCCATAGAAACAGAGCAAAGCAGCAGACTGAAATGAAAAACAGCATAAGCTAAGTCTCCACTATTGCGACCTGAAAGTCGCAAGATTTTGCTGCAATTTGATCCGACTTGAAGCAATGCCTGTATATTCTTCAGGCTATGTTTCCACTAGTGCGTCCCCAAAGTCGCGCGATTTTACCGCGACTTTTTATCGCGATTTGAAGCAATGCCTGTATCTATAGACCTCAAGTCGCATCAAAGTGGGACCAAAGTAGTGCAGGGACTACTTTGAAGTCGCACAGATATGAACGGTACTCATTGGAAATCATGGGAAACAATTTGTCATGCGACTTTTCAGTCCCAAGTCGCATGAAAAGTCGCACTAGTGGAAACAGAGCCTAAGGTCTATGAATATAGATATGAACGGTACTCATTGGAAATCATGGGGTACGGCTTGACATGTGACTTTGCAGTGACAAGTCGCACTAGTGGAAACTGAGCCCAACAGTGATCCCAGAGCAAGCATAGAAAAGGTGATAGGAAGAGCCCAGTTGAAGGCCATAAAGAGCACAATGATCCTAGAGCAACACTGAGAAGGAGATAGGAAACACACAGGTGAATGCCATAAAAAGGGAAAACATACCTGCAAACAATGACCACATAAGCATCCAGCATGCATGAGTAGAGAGCGCCACCATTTGTTGCCCCAAAATGCCATAAAACCATTTAGAACTCACATTTGCCATTAGCGATGATATCAGCGCCTGAGCATGATCAGATCACCATCCTGGAAAAGCTCTAACCAGGAAACACAGAGGCCACATCACTTCCTGCCTCTCATGCTCAGAGTGTACTTGCACTGCTGCAGCCATCTTGGAAATGGCAAACGCCCATAACACAGAGAAAAGAAGTAAAAAGCATATGGAAAGCAAAAGGAAACACTATCACTTACGTCAAAGCTTGTTTAAAGCTTTCTTTGAGAAGCCTGCACCACCAGAATGGGGCTCCAACCATCTAGCTCATTTAGAGGCTGTACAGGAAGGACTTCTGCCCAGGAGAGGCTGAAATATGCCCCCCAGACCACCAGAATGGGGCTCCAACCATATAGCTTCGTTTAGAGGCTGTACAGGAAGGACTTCCACCCAGGAGAGGCTGAACCTGGCTGGGGCGACAAGCTGTAAGGGATACCTCGTGACTCCAGTCTTGATCAGGTGAGGAAAAAAAGGAGAATGCTGTGAGCCGGGTCTGTCTTTGATATATAGTTAACCAATCCTATCAGGTTGTGGGGGGCGGAGTCACAACCCATATGTATGCTGCCATGATGCACCAGGAAAAGTTGGTGTGGTTGTTTTTAAGGAGCACAATACGATGATAAAGTATAAACCAAAATTGCAAATAAAAAATCCAACAAAAATAAAACCAAACATAAAACAGCAAAGTGACCCCCTTTGGAGTGTGTAGGTGTAACGTTGTCCTAGTTTAAAAATACTTTGTAAATCGTGTGTAGCCAAATCCCACATGTAAAATCGCATGTAAATTATAAACAAAATATAAACAAAATCGCATATAGCAAATTTAACGGCTAGGTTGGCCCCCTTTGAATTGGGGGAGGGGGAAGGGGAACAGGGGATGAAATAAAAAAATGACTTTAGCCAAAGTTATTCCATCCGCATAAAAACCCCATATAGTGATTGACAAACATAACATTGCTGAATAATTACATAGGTTAAATCGTGACTAGTGCTCAGTGCAATTTAAGTGAAAAACTTGACATCTTTGTAAAACAAGGCAGGTATTTGTATTAATCTTGGTGACCAGGTGCTCGTGTCTTGTGATCATGCGGACACTCACCAGCTTCTTTAACCCCTGCGGGGGTAATGCGCAGTCACAGTGTATGCCACTGTGCGGCAATCCACAGGCTGTTTCTGGGTCACGGTGACGTTTTAGGCATAAGAGAAGAAAGAGGAGATTCCATAGCGTAAAACCATAAAACACTCTTTATTGAACGCAGCTGACAGAATGGTACTCACATTTAAGCAGTTTATAATAGGCAACCAAATGTCATCAAAACAGGAGAGCGTCAGATTTAAGTTGGTGATCCTCTGGGAGATGATGCAAAAGCGTCAGAATAGGCCACGCCCTACGCGTTTCGTCATAGGGACGTCAACTGGAGCGTCATCTCCCAGAGCATCACCAACTTAAAGAAATAAAAAGCAGTAGTTAAATCATGTGCCGTAAACCTTGAACATCAACTAACAGCAAGTGGTTAAAATGATGAACGAACGTGGAAGGCTTCGTTCATCATTTTAACCACTTGCTGTTAGTTGATGTTCAAGGTTTACGGCACATGATTTAACTACTGCTTGTGAGTAATTTCCTTTATCATTTTATTCAATAAATGTTTTACAAAAGATAATGCACATGGCTGGTGCGCCCTTTTCTCTTTTTATTTCTTTGTCTGCTAGGATTCCCCATCCTTGAGGGCAGCAAGGCCTGTGTCTTCTTTTCATCAATTTGGTCGACCACTTGTGCGCAGGAGTCATTTTCTGTTTTGTATCGGTTGATCACCAACTTAAATCTGACGCTCTCCTGTTTTGATGACATTTGGTTGCCTATTATAAACTGCTTAAATGTGAGTACCATTCTGTCATCTGCGTTCAATAAAGAGTGTTTTATGGTTTTACGCTATGGAATCTCCTCTTTCTTCTCTTATGCCTAAAACGTCACCGTGACCCAGAAACAGCCTGTGGATTGCCGCACAGTGGCATACACTGTGACTGTGCATTACCCCCGCAGGGGTTAAAGAAGCTGGTGAGTGTCCGCATGATCACAAGACATGAGCACCTGGTCACCAAGATTAATACAAATACCTGCCTTGTTTTACAAAGATGTCAAGTTTTTCACTTAAATTGCACTGAGCACTAGTCACGATTTAACCTATGTAATTATTCAGCAATGTTATGTTTGTCAATCACTATATGGGGTTTTTATGCGGATGGAATAACTTTGGCTAAAGTCATTTTTTGATTTCATCCCCTGTTCCCCTTCCCCCTCCCCCAATTCAAAGGGGGCCAACCTAGCCGTTAAATTTGCTATATGCGATTTTGTTTATATTTTGTTTATAATTTACATGCAATTTTACATGTGGGATTTGGCTACACACGATTTACAAAGTATTTTTAAACTAGGACAACGTTACACCTACACACTCCAAAGGGAGTCACTTTGCCGTTTTATGTTTGGTTTTATTTTCGTTGAATTTTTTATTTGCAATTTTGGTTTATACTTTATATATGGGATTTGGCTACACACGATTTACCAAGTATTTCTATGAATTAGGACTGCGCCACACCCACACACTAACCCTTCACTTACCTTCTGTTTTTTCCACCTTGGTGGAAATCACATTTGTGGAGGCAGCAGTCCTTTATGCGATTTCTTCCATTGTTTCCATTTTTTTCCATTTTCTCCACTTTTTTCTCCACCAGGACAACGTTACCCCTACACACTCCAAAGGGGGTCACTTTGCTGTTCTATGTTTGGTTTTATTTTCGTTGAATTTTTTATTTGCAATTTTGGTTTATGCGACTTTACATATGGGATTTGGCTACACACAATTTACCAAGTATTCCACCTAGGTGGAAATCACATCTGTGGAGGCAGCAGTCCTTTATGTGATTTCTTCCATTGTTTCCATTTTTTTCCAATTTTTTTTCCATTTTCTCCACTTTTTTAATTTTCTGTTCCGTTGCGCGGATACACCACTCATATTTCATTACAATACGATGATACTTGAACAAAAAAGAGCTGCATGGTCAAGTTGCCAGAAAGAAGCCTACTGTACAAGTTCCACAAAAAAGCCTGGTTACAATATGCCCAACACCACCTTGACATGCCTCATTGGCTTTTTTGTGGCATTGGCGCAGTAAAGGCTTCCTTCTGGCAGCTCAACCCATGCAGCTCTTTTTTGCTCAAGTATCGTTGAATTGTTCTCCTTAAAAACTACACCATCTTTTTGGAGAGCAGCCTGTATTTTTCCTGCGTTTACCTGTGGGTTTTTGTTTGTATCCTGAGCAATTCTTCCGCCAGTTGTGGCTGCAATCTTTCTTGGTCTACCTGACCTTTGCTTGGTATCAAAAGAGCCCCTAATTGTCCACTTCTTAATAAGTGATTAAACAATACTGACTGGCATATTCAAGGCTTTGGATATCTTTTTAGATTCTTTTCCATCTTTGTAAAGTTTCATTACCTTGTTACGCAGGTCTTCTGACTGTTCTTTTCTACCTCCTCATGGCTATATACATACACATACACACACATACTGTATGACACAAAAGTGAGCACACCCCTCACAGTTTTGTAAATATTTTATTATATCTTTTCATGTGACAACACTGAAGAAATGACACTGCTACAATGTAAAGTAGTGGGTGTACAGCTTGTATAACAGTGTAAATTTGTTGTCCTCTCCAATAACTCAACACACAGCCATTAATTTCTAAACCAATGGCAACAAAAGCGAGTACACCCCTAAATCAAAATGTCCAAATTGGGCCCAATTAGCCATTTTCCCTCCCCAGTGCCATGTGACTCGTTAATGTTATATGGTCTCAGGTGTGAATGGGGAGCAGTTGTGTTAAAGTTGGTGTTATTGCTCTCACTCTCTCATAATGGTCACATGGCACCTCATGGCAAAACTCCCTGAGGATCTGAAAAAAAGCATTGTTGCTCTACATAAAGATGGCCTAGGCCAGTGATGGCGAACCTTGGCACCCCAGATGTTTTGGAACTACATTTCCCATGATGCTCATGCACTCTGCAGTGTAGTTGAGCATCATGGGAAATGTAGTTCCAAAACATCTGGAGTGCCAAGGTTCGCCATCACTAGCCTAGGCTATAAGAAGATTGCCAAGACCCTAAAAATGAGCTGAAGCACGGTGGCCAAGACCATACAGCGGTTTAAAAAGACAGGTTCCACTCAGAACACGCCTCGCCATGGTCGACCAAAGAAGTGTGCACATGCTCAGCGTCATATCCAGAGGTTGTCTTTGGGAAATAGACGTATGAGTGCTGCTAGCATTGCTGCAGAGGTTGAAGGGGTGGGGAGTGAGCCTGTCAGTGCTCAGACCATACGTCGCATACTGCATCAAATTGGTCTGCATGCCGTCGTCTAAAGATGATGCACAAGAAAGCTTGCAAACAGTTTGCTGAAGATGAAGGACATGGATTACTGGGACCATGTCCTGTGGTCTGATGAGACCAAGATAAACTTATATGGTTCAGATGGTGTCAAGCGTGTGTTGCCGCAACCAGGCAAGGAGTACAAACACAAGTGTGTCTTGCCTACAGTCAAGCATGGTGGTGGAAGTGTCATGGTTTGGGGCTGCATGAGTGCTGCCGGCACTGGGGAGCTACAGTTCATTCAGGGAACTATGAATGCCAACACGTACTGTGACATACTGAAGCAGAGCATGATCCCCTCCCTTTGAAGACTGGGCCGCAGGGCAGTATTCCAACATAACCCCAAACACACCTCCAAGACGACCACTGCCTTGCTAAAGAAGCTAAGGGTAAAGGTGATGGACTGGCCAAGCATGTCTCCAGACCTAAACTCTAATGAGCATCCTCAAATGGAAGGTGGAGGAGCGCAAGGTCTCTAACATCCACCAGCTCTGTGATGTCGTCATGGAGGAGTGGAAGATGACTCCAGTGGCAACCTGTGAAGCTCTGATGAACTCCATGCCCAAGAGGGTTAAGGCAGTGCTGGAAAAATCATGGTGGCCACATAAAATATTGACAATTTGTTGCCAGCGGTTTAGACATTAATGGCTGTGCGTTATTTTGAGGGGACAGCAAATTTACACTGTTATACAAGCTGTACACTCACTACTTTACATTGTAGCAAAGTCTCATTTCTTCAGTGTTGTCACATGAAAAGATAATAAAATATTTAAAAAAATGTGAGGGATGTACTCACTTTTGTGATATACTGTGTGTATATATATATATATATATATATATATATATATATATATATATATATATATATATATATATATATATACACATATACACACACACACACACACACACATATATTATATATATACACATACATATTATACATACACACATACATACACAGTGGGGACGGAAAGTATTCAGACCCCCTTAAATTTTTCACTCTTTGTTATAATGCAGCCATTTGCTTAAATCATTTAAGTTCATTTTTTTTCCTCATTAATGTACACACAGCACCCCGTATTGACAGAAAAACACAGAATTGTTGAAATTTTTGCAGATTTATTAAAAAAGAAAAACTGAAATATCACATGGTCCTAAGTATTCAGACCCTTTGCTGTGACACTCATATTTAACTCAAGTGCTGTCCATTTCTTCTGATCATCCTTGAGATGGTTCTACACCTTCAGACTCCATTCACACAGGGGCAACTTTGGATCCGACTTCAAGTCGCCCCTAGTCGCCTCAAGTTGCGCTACATGAAAAAAATCAATGTAAGTGAATGGATCCGTCTTAATGCACACTACTGCAGTCGCTCCGACTTCAGAAAAGGTTCCTGTACTACTTCAACCCGACTTCTAGGCGACTTATACCCATTGATTTCAATGGAAGTCGCCTCCAAGTCGGATCCCTGTTCATAGTGAGGCAACTTTTACAGGAAAAAGAAAAGAATTTACCCAGGAAGAGTGACCGCGGTACGCCAGAGCCGAGCTGGCTCGCTTATCGGGAAAGGAAAAATGTGCTTTTTCCTTTCCCAATGAGCGACAAGCAATACTGACATGTGTTTGGTATGAATCATGAGGGGGAACTCCATGCCAAATTTTAAATAAAACACCGGCATGGGTTCCCCTCCAGGGACATACCAGGCCCTTAAGTCTGGTATGGATTTCAAGGGGAACTCCCTACACCGAAAAAACGGCGTGGGGGTCCCCCCCAAAATCTTTACCAGACCCTTATCCGAGCACGCAGCCAGGGCAGTCAGGAAAGGGGGTGGGGACAAGAGAACTCCCCCCCCCAAACCGTACCAGCCCGCATGCCCTCAAACATGGGGGGGTGGGTGCTTTGGGGAAGGGGGGCCCCCTGCAGCCCCCTCACCCCAAAGCACCTTGTCCCCATGTTGATGAGGACAAGGGCCTCTTCCCGACAACCCTGGCTGTCTGTTGTCGGGGTCTGCGGGTGGGGGGCTTATCGGAATCCGAAAGCCCCTTTAATAAGGGGGCCCCCAGATCCCGGCCCCCTGCCCTATGTGAATGAGTATGGGGTACATTGTACTCCTACCCATTCACCTGGAGACAAAAAAGTGTCAATAAAAACACACACTACACAGGTTTTTAAAGTAATTTATTAGGCAGCTCCGGGGGTCTTCTTCTGACTTCGGAGGCCTCTTCCGACTTCTTCTCCCGCTCTCTGGCCTCTTCTCCCGGGCTCCTCCTCTATCTTCTGCTCTTTTGCCGCTCTCTTGCTAGCGTGGCACGGTCTTCTCCGTCGTCTTGTTACCTCTTCTCTTCTTTCGATGTTGACAGAACACTGTCTCTCGCTGTAATGCCATGTGAGCAGTGCGCAATGACTTATATAGGCATGGGGCGTGGTCACCGGGTGATTTCACCCAGTGACCCCGCCCCTTATGACATCATAGTCCCGGGGCATGATGGGAAAAATTACTTTAAAAACCTGTGTTTTTTTATTGACACTTTTTCCCCCCAGGTGAATGGGTAGGGATACGATGTACCCCATACTCATTCACATAGGGTGGGGGGCAGGGATCTGGGGGTGCCCTTATTAAAGGGGGCTCCCGCATTCCGATAATCCCCCCACCCGCAGAACCCGACAACCAATGGGCAGGATTGTCGGGAAGAGGCCCTTGTCCTCATCAACATGGGGACCAGGTGCTTTGGGGTGGTGGGGCCGCAGGGCGCCCGCCTTCCCCAAAGCACCCCCATGCTGAGGGCATGCGGCCTGGTACGGTTCAGGAGGGGGGGGGCGCTCGCTCGTCCCCACCCCCTTTTCTGACCGGCCGGGCTGCGTGCTCGTAAAAGGGTCTGGTATGGATTTTGGGGGGGACCCCCACGCCATTTTTTCGGCGTAGGGGGTTCCCCTTAACATCCATACCAGACCTAAGAGCCTGGTATGTTAAGTTCCCTATCCTGGAGGCGACTTAAAGTCGTGTTGTAAGTCGCCCCAAGTCGCCCCCAAGTCACGCTGTTATTCATACTCAAGTCGTGTCCAAGTTGCCTCACAAAATTGCGCTGGAAGTCATGTTGCCCCTGTGTGAACTGGCTCTCATTTGAGTCCAGCTGCGTTTGATTATACTGATTGGACTTGATTAGGAAAGCCACACGCCTTTCTATATAAGACCTTACAGCTCACAGTGCATGTCAGAGCAAATGAGAATCATGAGGTCAAAGGAACTGCCTGAAGAGCTCAGAGACAGAATTGTGGCAAGGCACAGATCTGGCCAAGGTTACAAAAAAATTTCTGCTGCACTTCAGGTTCCTAAGAGCACAGTGGCCTCCATAATCCTTAAATGGAAGACGTTTGGGATGACCAGAACCCATCCTAGAGCTGGCCATCCGGCCAAATTGAGCTATCGGGGGAGAAGAGCCTTGGTGAGAGAGGTAAAGAAGAACCCAAAGATCACTGTGGCTGAGCTCCAGAGATGCAAATGGGAGAAAGTTGTAGAAAGTCAACCATCACTGCAGCCCTCCACCAGTCGGGGCTTTATGGCAGAGTGGCCAGACGGAAGCCTCTCAGCGCAAGACACATGAAAGCCCGCATGGAGTTTGCTAAAAAAAAAAAAAAAAAACACCTGAAGGACTCCAAGATGGTGAGAAATAAGATTATCTGCTCTGATGAGACCAGGATAGAACTTTTTGGCCTTAATTCTAAGCGGTATGTGTGGAGAAAACCAGGCACTGCTCATCACCTGTCCAATACAGTCCCAACAGTGAAGCATGGTGGTGGCAGCATCATGCTGTGGGGGTGTTTTTCAGCTGCAGGGACAGGACGACTGGTTGCAATCGAGGGAAAGATGAATGCGGCCAAGTACAGGGATATCCTGGACAAAATCCTTTTCCAGAGTGTTCAGGACCTCAGACTGGGCCGAAGGTTTACCTTCCAACAAGACAATGACCCTAAGCACACAGCTAAAGTAACGAAGGAGTGGCTTTACAACAACTCTGTGACTGTTCTTGAATGGCCCAGCCAGAGCCCTGACTTAAACCCAATTGAGCATCTCTGGAGAGACCTAAAAATGGCTGTCCACCAACGTTTACCATCCAACCTGACAGAACTGGAGAGGATCTGCAAGGAGGAATGGCAGAGGATCCCCAAATCCAGGTGTCCAGCAAAAACTTGTTGCATCTTTCCCAAAAAGACTCATGGATGTATTAGATCAAAAGGGTGCTTCTACTAAATACTGAGCAAAGGGTCTGAATACTTAGGACCATGTGATATTTCAGTTTTTCTTTTTTAATAAATCTGTAAAAATGTCAACAATTCTGTCTTTTTCTGTCTGAATACTTTTTGTCCCCACTGTGTGTGTGTGTGTGTGTATATATATATATATATATATATACACACACACACACACACACACACTGTATCTCAAAAAAGTGAGTACACCTCTCATATTTTTGTAAATATTTTATTATATGTTTTCATGTGACAACACTGAAGAAATGACACTTTGCTACAATGCATAGTAGTGAGTGTACAGCTTGTATAACAGTGTAAATTTGCCGTCCCCTCAAAATAACTCAAAACACAGCCATTAATGTCTAAAGCGCTGGCAACAAAAGTGAGTACACCCTTAAGGAAAATGTCCAAATTGGGCCCAATTAGCCATTTAACCTCCCCGGTGTCATGTAACTCGTTAGTGTTACAAGGTCTCAGGTTTGAATGGGGAGCAGGTGTATTAAATTTGGTGTTATCGCTCTCACTCTCTCATACTGGTCACTGGAAGTTCAACATGGCACTTAATGGCAAAGAACTCTGAGGATCTGGAAAAAAGAACTGTTGCTCTACACAAAGATGGCCTAGGCTTTAGGAAGATTGCAAAGACCCTGAAACTGTGCTGCAGCATGGTGGCCAAGACTATACAGCGGATAGGTTCCACTCAGAACAGGCCTTGCCATGGTCGACCAAAGCAGTTGAGTGCACGTGCTCAGCGTCATATCCAGAGATTGTCTCTGAGAAATAGACGTATGAGTGCTGCCAGCATTGCTGCATTGGTTGAAGGGGTGAAGGGTCAGCCTGTCAGTGCTCAGACCATATGTCTGTATAGCTGTCGTCCCAGAAGGAAGCCTCTTCTAAAGATGATGCACAAGAAATCCCGCAAACAGTTTGCTGAAGACAAGCAGACTAAAGACATGGATTACTGGAACCATGCCCTGTGGTCTGATGAGACCAAGATAAACGTATTTGGTTCAGATGGTGTCAACAGGTGAGGAGTACAAAGACAAGTGTGTCTTGCCTACAGTCAAGCATGGTGGTGGGAGTGTCATGGTCTGAGGCTGCATGAGTGCTGCCGGCACTGAGGAGCTACAGTTCATTGAAGAAACACTGAATACCAACATGTACTTTGACATACTGAAGCAGAGCATAATCCTCTCCCTTCAGAGACTGGGCCGCAGGGCAGTATTCCAACATGATGACTCCCAGACACACCTCCAAGACGACCACTGCCTTGCTAAAGAAGCTGAGGGTAAAGGTGATAAACTGGCCAAGCATGTCTCCAGACCTAAACCCTATTGAGCATCTGTGGGGCATTCTCAAACTGAAGGTGAAAAGTGCAAGGTCTCTTACATTCACCAGCTCCTTGTGAATCTCTGGTGAACTCCATGCCCAAGAGGGTTAAGGCAGTGCTGGAAAATAATGGTGGCCACACAAAATTGTGACACTTTGGGCCCAATTCGGACATTTTCACTTAGGGGTGTACTCACTTTTGTTGCCAGCGGTTTAGACATTAATGGCTGTGTGTTGAGTTATTTTAAGGGGACAGCAAATTTACACTGTTATACAAGCTGTACACTCACTACTTTACTTTGTAGCAAAGTGTCATTTCTTCAGTGTTGTCGCATAAAAAGATATAATAAAATATTAACAAAAATGTGAGGGGTGTACTCACTTTTGTGAGATACTGTATGTGTAATATAATATAATAATAATAATATAATATCTCCCTGAATGAACTGTAGCTCCCCGGTGCCGGCAGCACTCATGCAGCCCCAGACCATGACACTCCCACCACCATGCTTGACTGTAGGCAAGACACACTTGTCTTTGTACTCCTCACCTGGTTGACACCATCTTTATCTTGGTCTCATCAGACCACAGGGCATGGTTCCAGTAATCCATGTCTTTAGTCTGCTTGTCTTCAGCAAACTGTTTGCGGGATTGGTTGCTGCCACACACGCTTGACACCATCTGGACCAAATAAGTTTAACTTGGTCTCATCAGACCACAGGACATGGTTCTAGTAATCCATGTCCTTCGTCTGCTTGCCTTCAGCAAACTGTTTGCAGGCTTTCTTGTGCATCATCTTTAGGAGAGGCTTCCTTCTGTGATGACAGCCATGCAGACCAATTTTATGCTGTGTGCGGCGTATGGTCTGAGCACTGACAGGCTGACCCCCCCACCCCTTCAACCTCTGCAGTAATGCTGGCAGCACTCATACATCATTCCCAAAGACAACCTCTGGATATGATGCTGAGAATGTGCACTCAACTTCTTTGGTTGACCATGGTGAAGCCTGTTCTGAGTGGAACCTCTCCTGTTAAATCGCTGTATTGTCTTGGCAATCATGTTGCAGCTCATTTTCAGGGTCTTCTTATAGCCTAGGCCATCTTTATGTAGAGCAATAATTCTTTTTTTCAGATCCTCAGAGAGTTCTTTGCCATGAGGTGTCATGTTGAACTTCCAGTGACCAGTATGAGAGTGATGAGTGATAACACCAAATTTAACACTCTTGCTCCCCATTCACACCTGAGACCTTGTAACACTGAGTCACATGAGACCGGGGAAAGAAAATGACTAATTGGGCCCAATTTGGACATTTTCATATAGGGGTGTACTCACTTTTGTTGCCAGCGGTTTAGACATTAATGGCTGTTGAGTTATTTTGGAGGGGACAACACATTTACACTGTTATACAAGCAGTACACTGACTACTTTACATTGTAGCAAAGTGTCATTTCTTCAGTGTCGTCACATGAAAAGATATACTAAAATATTTACAAAAATGTGAGGGATGTACTCACTTCTGTGAAATACTGTGTATATGTATATACACACTGTCAAAAGTATTGGCACACCTGCCTTTACACGCACATGAACTTTAATGGCATCCCAGTCTTCGCCCGTAGGGTTCAATATCGAGTTGCCCCCCCCCATTTGCAGCTATAACAGCTTCAACTCTTCTGGGAAGTCTGTCCATTAGGTTTAGGAGTACATCTATGGGAATGTTTGACCATTCTTCCAGCAGCTCATTTGTGAGGTCAGGCACAGATGTACCAACTCAATATTGAACCCTGGGGACTAAGACTGAGATGCCATTAAAGTTCATGTGCGTGTAAAGGCAGGCGTCCCTATATTTTTGGTAATATACTGTGTGTGTATATACAGTTGTGCTCATAAGTTTGTGGTGATTTTAAGTAGTGATTTTGTGTGCTAACTAAACCCCTGCCTTTAACATACGGTTAGACAGGTAAATTTGGTTGGTCAGCAGACTGGTTGGTGAGTTGAGCTATGGAATTGTCTTTTTCTTGTAAGTAGTGATTTTGGCCTGATAACATGCACACAAGTTGACACAAAGGGGTTTTAATGACTAATAAAGGTAACCATCCTCACCTGTGATCTGTTTGCTAGTAATTAGTGTGTGTATATAAAAGGTCAATGAGTTTTTGGACTCCTGACAGACCCTTGTATCTTTCATCTAGTGCTGCACTGACATTTCTGGATTCTGAGTCATGGGGAAAGCAAAAGGAATTGTCAAAGGATCTGCGGGAAAAGGTAGTTGAACTGTATAAAACAGGAAAGGGATATAAAAAGATATCCAGGGAATTAAGAATGCCAATCAGCAATGTTCAAACTCTAATCAAGAAGTGGAAACAGAGGGGTTCTGTTGAAACCAAACCACGGTCAGGTAGACCAACTAAAATTTCAGCCACAACTGCCAGGAAAAATTGTTTGGTATGCAAAGAAAAAATCAACAAATAACTTCAGGTGAAATACAGGACTCTCTGAAAACATGTGGTGTTTCAAGATGCACAATAAGGAGGTACTCGAAGAAAGATGGGCTGCATGGTCGAGTCGCCAAAAGAAAGCCATTACTAAGCAAATGCCACAAAGTATCCAGCTTACAATACGCCAAACAGCACAGAGACAAGCCTCAAACCTTCTGCACAAAGTCATTTGGAGTGATGAGACCAAAATTGAGCTTTTTGGCCACAACCATAAACGCTACATTTGGAGAGGAGTCAACAAGGCCTATGATGAAAGGTACGGAGGTGGATCGCTGATGTTTTGGGGATGTGCGAGTTACAAAGGCACAGGAAATTTGGTTGAAATTGTTGGCAAGATGAATGCAGTATGTTATCAAAAAATACTGGAGGAACATTTCCATTCATCAGCCAGGAAGCTGCGCATTGGACGTACTTGGACATTCTAACATGACAATGATCCAAAATACAAGGCCAAGTCAACCCGTCATTGGCTACAGCAGAATAAAGTGAAGGTTCTGGAGTGGCCATCCCAGTCCCCTGACCTCAATATCATTGAGCCACTCTGGGCAAGATATCAAAACGTGCAGTTTGTGCAAGACAGTCCAAGAATTTACAGGAACTGGAGGCTTTTTCCCAAGAGGAATGGGCAGCTTTACCATCTGAGAAGATAAAGAGCCTCATCCACAAATACCACAAAAGAACAAGCTGTCATTGATGTTAAAGGGGGCAATACACGGTATTAGGAACTGGGGTATGTAAACTCTTGATCAGGTTCATTTGGGTAGTTTCTGTTGTGATTAGGATTTAAAGAGAGTAAACACAGTTGATTGATAATAAATGGCTTCAGCCAAACACTAACCATGAGTGAAAGAAAAGTTTTTGTGTTATTCATATTCTCTAAAAAATGGCCAAGAAATCAAATTCTGCCGGGGTATGTAAACTTATGAGCACAACTATATATACATATACATACACACAGTACATACATATACACACACACACACACACACACACACAAAATATTAGTTTAAATTAACAAAAAAAAGCTTTCAGAAATGGTGTTGGCCCTAGCTAGCTTTGTATCTTAATATGCAACATGTGTCAGATTTCAGAATAAATATAGAGGGGTTCTGATCTTTAAGGCTGGGTTAACACTATTGCGAACTGGATGTGGATTTCTCCGCATCCAATTCACATAGCAAGAGCTTGTGACCGCCTCTCTTGATTGACACATTTGACACATCTCCGCAGCGGCTCCAGTGCAAATTGCACAGGAGTCCTGTGAGTCTTTTGGGCCGTTTCAGGGCCGAATTCAGAAAAAAGTTTGGGCTTAAATCGTACCTGAAATGGTGAATGGAGACGCACTGGACTCTGCTGTGAGGCCCTCTGTGTTCTAGTGTGAACCCAGCCTAAGACAAAGCGTCCCAAGCAAATGGCAATCTGAATGTAGATGGGACCTTGTTAAA
The DNA here is from genome assembly GCF_042186555.1 of Aquarana catesbeiana. Lineage (NCBI taxonomy): Eukaryota > Metazoa > Chordata > Amphibia > Anura > Ranidae > Aquarana > Aquarana catesbeiana. The sequence continues at coordinate 248,202,635 of NC_133329.1, forward strand.
ATGGCAGTGGGGCAAGTTGGAAAGCATAACAGAGGAAAACTCTTATACAAAGTAGTGCTTACGGTGGTAGCAGCAGCCTCCATTAAACACCAGCCAACTGGGAGCACATTCTAAAACTACATATCACTAAATGCTAAACTTCATTTCTTGCCACCTGCTCTAATGTATCAGAGCTCGGGTTGCTGGTAGGGGGAACCCAGGCCTCACAGGTCATATAAGGTCAGGTCACACAGGGGGGCCCAGACAGCAGGAGGATGGGTGCGGCGAGATAGGAGGACAATTGCAGAAAGATACCATGTGTCTGTCTCTACCCCCCCCTTAACAGCTGAAAGCTGGTTTCTCCCCTTCGCCGGCTTTCAGCTGCTGGAGGGAGAGACACAGACATGGTGCATCTTTCTGTAATTGTTCTCCTGTCCCGCCACACCGATCCTCCTCCTTTGTGCTACCCACATCTGATTCCCCCATGTGCCCAGCCGCCCCCTTCTGCAGCACTGCCTGTTTTCCTCACCCACTGCGGGTACACAGGCAGATGGACAGTGGGGGAATGGGCCGGTAAACATGTCATTTATGGGTCCTTCCTTTTCTGAATTGGACACAGTGAGCGATCAGTACCTGTGTGCATTGATAACCAAGCATAGTAAACTATGCTTCAGTTTATGAATGAACAGGAGCCTGTCTCCTGTCTTGTCAGGTAGGCTGTACAGGGCGCTGTGATTTTGTAACGGCCTCCCTTATCAGAGCTTTAGAGAATATCACTTGTTCCCTCTTGAAAAATCACGATCAGGCTTAGCTCACATGACCTCTGGTCCTGGATGCATAATGGGCTTACTGCAGTGGTTCTCAACCCTCTAGTGCCGTGGCTCTTTGATAAAATTTCCCAAGTTGTGGGGACCCCTAACAGTAAAATTATTTTCATAGCGTGGGTTGTCAGCACCCAAGGCAAGAGTAGTAATTTGCACCGCTAACCCACGGACATTTAGCGCTCCCCGCGTCCCTTCCACCCCTACAGTATTAAAATCCCTTATGGTACATTTTGCAAAGTGTAACACTTTCTTTTTGTTCTCCTTTCTTTCCCTTTTATCTCCCTCTATCCTAATTTCTCTCCAGCTGTCTCTCTTGTTCTCTTATTCTTTCTCTCCCTTTTTCTTTGTTCCTCCCCCTCTTTTCCTCTCCCTTACATGTATTGTCTATTTTCATTCCTTCTCTTACTCCTTGGTGGGGGGAATGGAACATCCCTGGATTCGGTGACCCCTGGCAAATCATCATACGACCCCCGAGGGGGTCCCGACCCCCAGTTTGAGAACCACTGGCTTAATGAGATGGGTGGCAGCAGAGGCAGCTTGAACAGAGTGCAGGCTAGAATGCAGACAGAAATACTGTATGCTGTGATGAGCTGGGCAGGGAGCGTGTCAGAAGGAGAAAGATCTTCCCAGTGAAGAGCTCTTCAGGGGGCATGTTAGGACAAGTATGACCACTAGAGTACAGGTAGGCTGTGCTCCCAAGTAGAATGCAAACAATCAAGATGACCACGCTGGTATGGATGTGTTTCCATGCCCTGGAATGGTCATTCTGAAATGGGAAAGCAGGGGGTCTGGAAGGATCGCCAGGTATTTCACAAAGGAAGCAATGCAAACAGAACACTTTTTAATACAAGTACATGGTAACACAGACACATATCACATGAAATGATGGGGTAACAAACACTTCAATTACAATTTCACGTCAAAACTAATACTATGCTAATACATATTTTGCATTATTTCATGTGTATTGCTAGCAATACCATTATTCATATTTAGTTTTTAATAGTAATGGTTACAACCTATGACAGCTTTTTACTGATATCTGGGGCTCAATTAGAGAGATTTTCTTTTATGTTGTCCCAGTTTTACCAGTACGAAAGTGAGGGAAAGTCTAAAATAGGGACAGGGTAGAATTTTTTTTTTTTTTCAGTGTGCTCTGGGAGATTTACCTTCAATTCCAGTTTGATGAAACTGATCTAAAAGCACATCTCAGTGTACAGAGGCCATAGTGTGATTAGGGGGAAAGATGGACAGCTACCTTTTTACATCAACTGTGATAAAACCACTGTTAATTTAGTTGACTAAATTAACACTATTTTAGTCGACTAAAACAATTCTGATGACTGAAATACGACAAAAACTGTTCTGCCCACCGGGCTTTATTAAATTTACCTGCGTTTATGTGATTAAATAATATGTTTTTCCTTGATGTATACTAAGCTAGTTATATGCAGAGCACAGGCGCCACCTACTGTTCCTTTCTGGTATAGCTTTAGCTGCTGTTTAGTTACACATTTTAATTTCTTTCAATGTGTTAATAAAGTTGTTAGGAACAAGTGCATTCTGGGAGATTCTCTAGAGGAAGGGAGTCAGCCACCATTTTAGGAATGCACATCTAGACAGTATAGCTGTTTCTTCAATCTTTCACCATCACCCTCAGCATGCTTAAAAAGTGAATTCTTGTTATCTCATTCTGTGTCATAGTACACAGAAGGACAGCTTCTCCACCGCAGTCATGTCTCACATTCAAGCATCTTCTTACAAAACATGATCGCGAGCAAGTCATCTGTCACAAATGCAGCAGCAATCGCCTGTTCGAAAGCTGAAGCAGCGAGGGCCACGGCCGCATTCGCAGACCAAGAGTTGCAGATGCGAAAAGAAAAGGCTCACCTTGATGCAGAAAAGGTGAGGCAGGATCCAGAGAGCAGAAGAGAGTATGCATGGAGCAAGAGAGAGAGCGACAAAAAGTATGCCTGGAGGCTGAACTAGCTCAGCATGAGGCATCTGTGAAAATGCAGCAGGCTATCCTAGAAGCTAACATGGAGAGACTGGCAGTGGACCAATACACTGCTACCACCATTGCAGAAGCATTAGAAGCAGCTGCCTACGGTGAGTCAAGAGTAGGTAGCAGCATACTGGGTCAAGAAGAAGACCACCAAGATCCCATGCAGCGTACTTCAGATTATGTCTACCAGCACTCTAACCCAAGCAGCACTCCACAGCAAGAAATCAAATATGAGGTCTGTGAGTCACATTAAGCAAAGCAGCAGGAGGCCAACCTTGAACCCCAGTGCTACAAACAAAAAAAAAAATCTGACCAAGATCCAGGTTATCCAGCCAACCAAACCTACTCAGCAAGGTACTCAGCCTTCATACAAGCATCAAACACCTGCTTTCACCCCAAGGGAATATAAAACAAGCTGGTACAAGCTGCCAACCTTATGCAAGTATGATCCCAGCCCGCCTATAGAAGAGACTTCTACCAGGTATGCCTATACACCACACCACGAAACTCCAGCAGCCTACCCCAATCCTAATCAGGCCACTGTAGACCTTGCCGGGTTCCTTGCAAAATGTGAGTTAGTTACCCAAGGACTGGTCAAATTCAGTGATCACCCCCAACATTACAGAGCATGGCAATCTTCTTTCCAGAGTACCATCAAAGGTCTAGATCTATCCTGCAGGGAACAGATAGATCTCCTCGTAAAGTGGCTTGGCAATGATTCTGCTGAGCATGCCAAGAGAATCAGAGACATTAATATAAACCACCCTGAAATAGGCCTTACAAACATCTGGAACAGGCTGGATAGATGTTATGGCTCACCAGAGGCTATAGAGTACACCATTTAAAAAGGATAGAAGACTATCCAAAAATACCTAGCAGGGGTTACCAGAGACTCAGAATTCAGTGACCTGTGTATGGACTTACAAGTTGCTAAAGCAGGAGGCTTGCCTGGCCTTTCTTTTGACTCAGCTAGAGGTATTAACTCCTTAGCACAAAAACTTCCCTATGAGTTGCACGAAAGATGGATCACTCATGGCTGTAACTACAAATGAAAACACAATGTACCTTTTCCACCCTTTAGAGAGTTTGTGGACTTTGTAGACATACAGTTGTGTTCATAAGTTATTACATACCCTGGCAGAATTTATGATTTCTTGGCCATTTTTCAGAGAATATGAATGATAACAAAAACTTTTCTTTCACCCATGGTTAGTGTTTGGCTGAAGCAATTTATTATCAATCAACTGTTTACGCTTTTTACATCATAATCACAACAGAAACTACCCAAACGACCCTGATCAAAAGTTTACACATCCTGGTGATTTTGGCCTGATAACATGCACACAAGTTGACCCAAATGGGTTTGAATGGCTATTAAAGGTAACCATCCTCACCTGTGATCTGTTTGCCTGTAATTAGTGTGTGTGTATAAAAGGTTAATGAGTTTCTGGACTCCTGACAGACCCTTGCATCTTTCATCCAGTGCTGCACTGATATTTCTGGGTTCTGAGTCATGGGGAAAGCAAAATAATTGTCAAAGGATCTGGGGGAAAAGGTAGTGGAACTGTATAAAACAGGAAAGGGATATTAAAAGATATCCAAGGAATTGAGAATGCCAATCAGCAGTGTTCAAACTCTAATCAAGAAGTGGAAAATTAGGGTTTCTGTTGAAACCAAACCACGGTCAAGTAGACCAAATGGAGTTAAAGCCACAACTGCCAGGAAAATTGTTTGGGATGCAAAGAAAACCCCAAAAATAACTTCAGGTGAAATACAGGACTCTCTAAAAACATGTGGTGTGGATGTTTCAAGATGCACAAAAAGGAGGCACTTGAAGAAAGTCACCGAAAGTACTTCACGGTTCACAGGTCCCACCTTTCTGCACAGTCCAGACTGCAACACTAATGACTTTGCCACATTTAATTTAGTAGATGTAGATAAGGATCAGGAAATCCGCCCTGAGGTTTCTACCTCAGTTACAACTTTTCTCAACTAGTTTAAAACCCACCGTTTTAGCAGGTTCTCCACCTGGAAATCACTTGTTCGAGCTATCACTTGCCTAACCCACATGGCTCAGTCCTACAAAAGTGATCCACTAACTCATGACAACTGCAGAGGTTGGCACCACTGTAAAAACAGGATAATCTCTGCTGTACAGAAAGAAGTATTTGCCAAAGAAATTAACTGCATTGCCAACCAGAAACCTGTTCCTAAAGACAGCGTTTTAAAGAAGCTTGATCCAACCCTTGATGTAAATGGCCTGTTGTGTAGGTGGCCATTTAAAAGAAGGCAAGTTAGAGTTTTCAGAGAAACATCCTTTAGGGATTCCAGGTCACCATCATATTGCCTACTTACTCATTCAAACAAAACACCAGGGCGGACTGTTTACAGAAGGAGCTTTACTTGCTGCTGGACTGTGGATAGTGAGCAGGTTCCTTTCCAAGTGTGTTATCTGCCGTAAACCTCGCGGAATGTTACAGACACAAAAGATGGTCAATTTACCATCTGACAGACTGAGCATGGATCCGCCTTTCACTAATGTTGGACTTGATGTTTTTGGTCCCTGGTCTGTCGCCACCCGGTACACCAAAAGGGGACATTCAAACAGTAAACGCTGGGCAGTCATATTCACCTGCATGTCTATCCGAGCTGTCCATATTAAAGTGATTGAATCAATGGACACTTCAAGTTTCAATAATGCTCTTAGTAGTTTCATTGCAATCAGAGGCCCAGTGAAACTCATTTGCTCCGACAGAGGTTCTAACTTTGTAGGAGCAGTAAAGGAACTGCAAATTCCTTCCAACTTGGACACTCTCAGTGTAAAAAGATAGTTGAATAGGCAAGGCTGCACATGGACTTTCAACGCACCTCAGTCTTCTCACATGAGAGGTGTTTGGGAAAGGATGATAGGCATAGCCTGCAGAATTCTGGACTCCATCTCTTTGCAAGTAGGAACTGCAAGGCTTACCTATGAATGCCTAGTGACTTCTATGGTGGAGGTCACAGCCATCATTAATGCCAGACCTTTGACATCAATTTCAAGTGACTGAGGATCCAGTGATTATCACACCTGCTATGTTACTCAAAAGACTGGCCTTGTTGGTGCTCCAGCTGGAGAGTTTTGTGAAAATTACTTTTACAAACGTCAGTGGGGACAAGTACAAACCCTTGCCAATGCCTTCTGGAGTCGGTGAAGGAAACAATATAACTCTACTCTTCAACCAAGGAGAAAGTGGCACAGTGAAAAACCTAATCTTGAACCTGGTGACGTTCTGCTCATGAGAGATTGCCAGATACAAAGGAATGAGTGGCCTTTAGGTCTGGTCACCAGAGTACTGCCAAGTGAGGACAAGCATGTCTGTAAAGTTGAAGTCAAGACCTTCCAACAGAATGAGGCCAAAATATTCCTAAGACCAGTGGCTGAACGTGTTCTATTGCTTTCTGCAGAAGACTGTTAGTAACGTCACATGACATCAGACGGGGAGTGTTCTGCTCACCAGGTTTTATTCAATTTACCTGCATTTATGTGATTAAATATGTTGCTTTTTCCTTGATGTATACCAAGCTAGTTATATGCAGAGCGCAGATGCTACCTACGGTTCCTTTCTGGTATAGCTTTAACTGCTGTTTAGTTACACATTGTAGTTTCTTAGAACGGGTTAATAAAATTGTTAGGAACTAGTGCTGCATGGGAGATTCTCTACAGGAAGTGAGTCAGCCACCATTTTAGGAATGCACATCAAGAGAGTAAGGCTGTTTCTTCAATCTTTCGCCATCACCCCTCAGTGAGCTTAAAAAGTGAGTTCTTGTTATCTCATTCTGTGTTATAGAACATTATTTCTTTATTATATGCAATATTGTACTGATTGATGTTTATTTTATCAATTTGTAGTTTCACCTGGCTTGTTCCAATAAATCTAAGATCAAAGAAATATGGTATTTGAAGTTTATATAGCAAGAAGGTTTAGCTCTCTGTCCTAGAGACAGAACAAAAACTAAAATGGCATTTTAGCCAAAAGACTGACTAAAACTAAATCCAAAATTGACATCAAAACACTACACTGTTGGCCATTTCTAAATCGGCAACACAATTCCATCCATAGTCTGTAATAATAGCACATTAAAGTTTAAACATGTATTGCGCTACCGCATAAGGTTAAGTAAGGGGCATCTATTAAGCTGCTGAAAGAGAAAAAATTAAGAAAAAAGGTTTTTCTCATATTTTTTCTTAAATATTTAATGTTGGTAATATAGTCAGGTAATATGTGCAGTGGCATTACAACTAATAGAGTTTACAGTTTTTTGTATTTTAAAGTTGCACTTCTGTTTGTCAAAAAGCAATTTTTGTTTTTTTTAATGAAACTTGGTTTTATTTTAACTCCTTTCACACTGGGGCATCGGTGGTAAATCGACGCTATTTTTAGCGGCACTTTAACGTCGTCTTTGCGGGTGGTTTAAAAAAGGGTTAAAACGACCCGCAAACCGCTGCTGCAGTGGTGCTTTGCCGGCAGTGGTGCCCATTCATTTCACTAGGCAGGAGCGGTTTATACACCGCTCCAAAGATGCTGCTTGGAGTTTTTTTAACGTCCTGCCAGCGCATCGCCTCAATGTGAAAGCCCTCTGGCTTTCACACTTAGACTGCAGGGGAGCAGTTTTTCAGGCGCTTTGCAGGCGCTATTTTTAGCCCAAAAGCATCTGAAAAACACCACAGTGTGAAAGGAGTCTTATAAAGACGTATATATCAAAACTGTAGCGCATGTTCAACATACTATTCGATTTTTACTCCAGGAGTATATAATTAGTTTGGAAATTCTAGAGAAATGTTTAAATAATGCAATACAATTTAACTAAACCCATTCGATTTTAGTCTACTAAAATGTACTGGAGATTTTAGTCGACTAAATATGACTAAAAAACACAATTCAGATCGCTAAAATAAGACTTAAACTAAAATGGCATCTTAGTCAAAAGCCTGACTAAAACTAAATCGAAATTTGCTGCCAAAATTAACACTGGCTAAAACCGGGCTGAATTTTGTGTCAGGGTGGCAAGAATCCACACCCAAAGGTGAATCAGAAAGAGAAAATTCTAACAGGACGTGCACTTTCTAAACAGTATATAAAGCTGAAGACAGCAGATGTATAGTGACTTGAATAAGTATTCATACCCCTTGAAATTTTCCACATTTTGTCATGTTACAACCAAAAACAAATGTATTTTATGTGATAGACTGTAGTGTGGGTTTTTAATAATATTTTTAGTTATTGATTTTCAAGAAACTTAATAGTTTTAGGTTAGTTTAGAAGTAATTACTCTTATCTATATACAACATGCTTAATGCACGAGACATCTGCTTCATCATGCTACGGAAAGTTGCTGAACCTTTGACCTTTTCTTTTTAATGGTATGGTTTAAACAAGTTTTAGTTGGATTCAGAAGGGAAGTATGGATCATGGGCTATTGCCTCCAGGAACCTCAACTGAAGAAGTTATGAACTGCCCTAGATTAAATATGCTGTATTTATCTATTATAGCATCTGTAATACTTCTTTGAACCAAGCTAAGTAAATCTCTTTTATTACTATACTACTTCTGTGTTGTTTTAATCATTGTACTTCATCCACAAATCTGAAAGGGTAAATATATGAACCTGTCAATAAATGAATAAATGTAACACAGAACTTAACCCTTTGTTACATAGACCAGAGATAGAGGGACCCCCTAGGGGTGGGACTTTAAAGGCACTACCAAAACAGTATATATATGAAAAAATATAAAGGTTATACAATAAACTTTATATTTTTTCATATATATACTGTTTTGGTAGTACCTTTAAAGTCCCACCCATAGGGGGTCCCTCTATCTCTATATTTGGGATGTGGCACACCTTCGTTCTACCAGCTTGTTTCGGATATCCCTTTTTCATTGTTACATAGACCAACACAAAGTGGCACATAATTGTGAAGTGGAAGGAAAATGATAAATGGTTATCAAATTTTTTTACAAATAAATATGTGAAAAGTGTGGCGTGCATTTGTATAAAGCCCCTCTGAGTCAATACTTTGTAGAACCACCATTCACTGCAATTACAGCTGGAAGTCTTTTTGGGTATGTCTCTATCAGCTTTGCACATCTAGAGTGACATTTTTGCCCATTCTTCTTTGCAGAATAGCTTAAGTTCTGTCAGATTGAATGGAGAGCTGTCTGTGAACAGCAATTTTCACGTCTTGCCACAGATTCACAATTGAATTTAGTTCTGGACTTTGACTGGGCCATTCTAACACATAAATATGCTTTGATCCAAACCATTCCATTGTAGCTCTGGCTGTATGTTTAGGGTCGCTGGCCTGCTGGAAGGTGAACCTCCACCCCAGTCTTTTCCAGACTCTAACAAGTTTTCCTTTAAGAGTGCCCTGTATTTGGCTCCATCCATCTTCCCATCAACTCTGCTTCCCTGTCTCTGCTGAAGAAAAGCATCCCCACAACATGATGCTGCCACCACCATGTTTCACAGTGGGGATGGTGTGTTTAGGGTGATGTGCAGTGTTAGTTTTCCGCCACACAAAATGTTTTGCTTTTAGGCCAAAAAAAAAAAAACCTTAGATTTACCGGTAACGGTATTTCTATGAGCCTTTCAGGACAGCACCATGGAGAGTGCAGCTCCACCTCTTCACAGGAAACACTGCCATGACAACGCCCCTTTAAAAAGCGGCTGCTTCCACCATGCCATCAGTCGCACCCAAGAATTCCTCCGACATGCTGAAAGATATAAGCAAAAACATCAAGCACCCGAGATTATACAGCCATATACCAAATATATTCGGGCGGGAAGTAGATGCTGTCCTGAAAGGCTCATAGAAATACCATTACTGGTAAATCTAAGGTTTTTTTTTCCCTTCGCTTTTTAGGACAGCACCATTGAGATGATAACCGAGAACTTACTTCAGGGCGGGACTACAGCTTGTAAGACCTATCTGCCAAAAGGACTGATCCGATGCCGACAGAAGATCCAACCTGTAGTGCCTCATGAACGTGGAGAAGCTGGACCATGTGGTAGCCTTACAGATCTATTCTGGCGATGCCCCAACTCTCTGCCCAAGAAGCCGCCACTGCCCGTGTGGAGATATCCCCTCTGGAGGTTCTCTACATACAGCAAGGTAGGATTCTTTGATAGCCTACTTGAGCCATCTTCCCAAAGGTACTCTTGGATGCTCTTTGACCTTTATGTGCTCCTTTGGACAAGATGAAGGAAGAAGTCTCCCTGGGGTCTTTTGTTGCTTCTAGGTATTTCAACACCTTCTGACATCCAAGGTGTGAAAAGCCTCTTCTCCTGGGCCTGAAGGTGCTGGACAAAACGTCGGTAGTACGATCTCCTGCGTGCGGTGGAACGTGGAGGAGTGCACCTTTTAGAAGAAAACCTGGCTCTGTTTTCAAAATGATTCTGTCTGGGAAGCATCTGAAAAAGGGCTCAGCATTTGATAGGGCCTGCAGCTCACTAATCCTGCAGGCTGAGGTTACTAGGAGAATCGTTTTCAATATAATTATTTTCAAGGAAGCATCTTCCAACGGTTCAAAAGGCGCCTTTGTGAGGCCTTGCAGAACTAAAGATGAAAAAAAAAAAGCAAATAATCAACGGCTCCCTGGATAAAGTTTTCTTCAGAAAAACAGATAATGCTGCCACCTGCACCTTGAGGGTGCTTGCTGCTAGGCCTTTCTCCATAGCCTGGTGGAGAAACTCTAGAACATAAATTAAATTAAATTAACATGAATTAAACTAATGAAATCAAATTTTTTGCTGGAACACCAGGAGTTAGAACACTTCCAGACTTTATAATAAATTGACCTGGTCACCTTCTTTCGACTTGACAGAAGGGTGTTGAGTCTTTCAGACAAGCCTCTGCGTCTTAGCAGGTCCTCCTCAGAAACCAGGATGACAGGTTGAGGTATGCTGGGTCTGGATGATGGCGGTAACATTGACTCAGAAGATCCTCCCTGACCGGTAGTCTCCAGGGGGGCTTCGCTGATAGGCTCAATAGTGTTGAGAACCAAAGCCCTTTTGGCCAGTAGGGTGCAATGAGAATCAAGTCTGTGGATTCTATTCTGAATTTCGCTAGTACTCATGGAATCAACTGGAACGGGGGGGGGGGGGGAGCGTAGGACAGGGGGAAGTCCCATCTGTGGGCTAAAGCATCCAATCCCAATGCTTGATCCTTTCTTTGGTATGAAAAGAAGGCAGGCGTCCTTGCGTTCCCCTGGTTCGCGAACAAATCTGAGGCAGCCCCCAACTCTCTGTACTCATCAGAAATATATCCTGGTTCAATGACCACTCGGACTTCCTTACTTTGTTTCTGCTGAGAAAGTCTACTAGGAAATTCTGGGTACCCTTCAGGTGAATTGCTGCAAGTGATGCTAGACTGGATTCCGTCCAAAATGGGATCTGATGCGACGGCTCCATAATTGCTCTGCTACTTGTTCCTCCCTGTTTTGTCAGGTAGAGCACAGCTGTCATGTTGTCTGACAACTTGCACATGATGACCTTCTAAGGACTGCCGTAAGACCAGAAGACTCAGGTGAATTGCTTTCAGTTCCCTCCAGTTTGAGGATCTCCTGGCCTCTGCCTTGGACCATTCGTCCTGGGCTGTCCTGTCCTTCGAGATGGGCTCCCCATCCCCATGCACTTTCGTCTGTTACATGCTTGGATACTGAGAGGATTCAGGGAAGACCCTTTTAGAGGTTCCTTTGACCCCCCCCACTACCATAGGGACATTTTTTTTTTTTTTTTTTAACATAAAGTTTATTTATAATTATGAAACAAACATAAAATAAAGCAAATCATAACAACTTAAGACAGATATTGTGCATTAATCGGTTATAAAATATGGATCCAGATAGTTTACAGCGACAGTGATACACAATAAAGTTACATCCATTAAGCTCATTAGTCATCAAATATAGTATAGGAATACCAAAAGAATAAGCCATGGGGGGGGACGGTCTGGGCCCACATCTCATTTCATGGCATAACTGTCTAGAGATCAGGCCCGACTTACATCAGGGGGTCGGAGGCCAGGAACCGGTTCACCTCCGGGTCTAAAAAGGCAGACAAACAGGGGTCAACTATTGTCTAAATCAAGGGTCAAGTGTCTAGCCTTGACCCAATCCGCCCAAATTTTATCAAACTTCTTCTGGCAGTTCCGACCTAGATATGTTAGTTTGTACAGAGGGAGTGCTGCATTAATGAGGGAAAGCCAGAGTTGCCTGGTGGGTGGCTGAGACTGGTTCCAGTGAAGGAGGATCGCCTTCCTAGCATATAGTGCAGTGTAGAACAAACAACTTTTTCCTCTGAAGGGCCTTAAGATTATCACATATGCCCAAAAGTAGGGGAATAGGACTATATGGGACATTAAGCTTTCCTATGAGGTTGATATACTTGAGGAACGCTTTCCAAAAACCCACCACCTCTGGACAGGCCCAAACTGTATGGAAAAAGTCTGCGTCATCCGAACCACATTTGGGACACACCGCTGATCTGTCAGGGTAAATTTTTGCTAACCTTGCTGGGGAAAAATACCATAGGGACCTTTTTGCTCTTGCCTCCAACTTTTTTTCTAGTGGCTCTTGATGGGACCGTTTTTGAAGTATATCCCACTAAAAGTGGCGAGCATGTAGTCTGGTCCACTGCACCACCAGAATTGCTGCCGTAAATAGTCCCAGTACCGACATGGCCCTTCGTACGGATACTTCCATGTTGGACTGAACCGATTTCAAGGCTAAGTGAACTTTCTCTATTTTTTCTGTTGGGAGAAAGATCTTTTGTAGTGTTGAATCTATCTCGTACCCTAGGAACCTTACTCGCTGAGCCGGTATCAGATTCGATTTCTGATGGTTCAGCAACCAGCCCAAGCTGTTCAGGTGCTTCTGGGTTATTTGAAGGTTGGTCGCTACTTTCTCCTTGGTCTCTGCAAAGAGTAGCAAGTCATCGAGGTAGGGTACTATGGCAATCCCTTTCAACCTCAGGGGTTCCAAGTTCTCCAACCAAGACCTTTGTAAACACCCTGGGCGAGGAGGAACGAAGGGTAGAGCCCTGAACTGGAGATGAGAAATCTCCCCTCCCAGGTTGACTGCCAGACATAGAAACCTCTGAGACAATTCTGCAATTGGATGTACAGATACGCGTCCCTTAAGTCAACTGACGCCATAAAGCAGTTGGGAGTGAGCAGGTTTCTTGCTGAAAAGATGGTGTCCATCAGAAATCTTTTGTATCTTGACTTGTTCAGGATTTTCAAATTTAAGATCAGGCAGAATTTTCCCAAAAGTTTCTTGACCAAAAATATGTGGGAATAGAAATCCTCCCTCCTGCTCCTTGGAGACCTGGATGATAATTCCCTGTTGCATCAGTTCCCTCAGAAGGGACGTCATAACCAGTGTTTTTTTCCTGATCTCCTTGGAGATTTGTTAAATAGAAATGATGTGGGGGAGTCAGAGAACTCTAGATCGTACCGCTGCCTTATGATGTTTAACACAAAAGGACGCGTCATTGCTTTTTTCCAGACTGGAAAGAAAGCCTGTAGCCCACTGAAAGGTGACCGTCATTGCTTTTTTGCAACGGGTTCTGGGGGTCTGAAGAGCACCCCCCCGCCTCTACCCCACTGGGAATTTCAAGGTCTATTTTGGCTCGGTTCTCTCTTTTTGGGGCTGTTGAAAAGGACTTTCAACAGCCCCAAAGGGATTAATTTTTTCTTTCTTATCCGCCGTTCTCCATTACGGTTTCTAATTCCAGCCCAAAGAGTAAGTCCCCTGTAAAGGGGATCCCACAGAGTTTCACTTTCAAAGCGGAGTCCCCCGACCAAGCTTTGAGCCACAAGGCCCGTCTGGCCGAATTGATAAGGGAGGAGGATCTTGCCGACATCCTGATGGAATCTGCAGAGGCATCAGCCACGTACTTAACTGCCTTTAGGAGCGTAGGGAAGGACTCTGGTAAATCTTTTCTGGAAGTGCCTGCCTCTACATGCCCTTTCAGCTGTTCCACCCAGCACTGAGATTTCGCCACTACCGTAGACGCCATAGCCCGGCTTCAGATTGGACAGGGACGAATCCCAGGCCTTCCTTAGGAGGGAGTCTGCAGTTTTGGCCATCGTTGTGTCCTTGAGAATAGAACCCCCATGTCTTCAAAGGCTAAATCAGTACGCCTTGAGACCCGAGAGAAGGCCGCATCAATCGTTTTTTTATTCCAGATGAAAGACTCTTCTTCCCCAAAAGGAAATCTCTGTTTTAGAGACCGAGGAAAAAATTGCCCCTTCTTCTTTTCAACCTCGCCTAGTTACATACTAGGCGAGCTTGAAAAAAGACACAAGTCCAACCTATATGTTTTGATTATATGTCAGTATTACATTGTATATCCCTGTATGTTGTGTTCATTTAGGTGCTTATCTAATCATTTTTTGAAACCATCAATGCTCCCTGCTGAGACCACCTCCTGTGGAAGGGAATTCCACATCCTTGCCGCTTATACAGTAAAGAACCCTCTATGTAGTTTAAGGTTAAACCTCTTTTCTTCCAATTTTAATGAGTGGCCACGTGTCTTGTTAAACTCCTTTCCGCGAAAAAGTTTTATCCCTATTGTGGGGGTCACAGTATGGTATTTGTAATTTGAAATCATATCCCCTCGCAAGCGTCTCTTCTCCAGAGAGAATAAGTTCAGTGCTCGCAACCTTTCCTCATAACTAATATCCTCCAGACCCTTTATTAGCTTTGTTGTCCTTTGCACTCACTCCATTTCTAGTACATCCTTCCTGAGGACTGGTGCCCAGAACTGGACAGCATACTCTAGGTGCGGCCGTACCAGAGTCTTGTAGAGCGGGAGAATTATCGTTTTATCTCTGGAGTTAATCCCCTTTTTAATGCATGCCAATATTCTGTTTGCTTTGTTAGCAGCAGCTTGGCATTGCATGCCATTGTTGAGCCTATCTACTACTAGGACCCCCAGATCCTTTTCCATCCTAGATTCCCCCAGAGGTTCTCCCCCCAGTGTATAGATTGCATTCCTATTTTTGCTACCCAAATGCATTTTCAAATTTAAAGGTCCTTCCACTATTTATCTCCTCCTTTGAATCCCAGGTTGAGGGGGGAATACTAACTCTCCCTTCCTCTGACTCACTTTCAACCTGTTTCGAAGTAGAGGGCAGAGGATTGGAGGGGGGGGGCGCAGAGACCCCTCTGGAGAACCCAGCCACATAGAACTCCCCAATCCTGCTGAACTGAAAAAAGACAAACACGTTAAACAGTCAGCCACAGGATTCCCTGCAGGAAGGCAAGAAAACAACCAAGACACCCAGAGTGTAAGGATAAGAGGTACCACTGTACCTCTCCTGCCTGGGCCTGGCTGGGGTTCTGGGCACCTGCATCCACCATCCCCGTTGACGGCTCCGTCTCCCCCATTGCAGCGCAGCGGTAGCTTCAACTCCTGAGCTTTTAAAAGTTCAAATCCTTCCGGCGTCCCCATGCTTGAGGGCCAGAAGGAAGCCCCAGCCAGAAAATCCACCTCTTCCTCTTGCTTTTCATTGGCCGGAACTACATGCCTCCCCTCCAAAATTGCCGCCCCCCCCCCCCCCCCAAAGCAAAATCACCTGCCAACATGCAGAGAGCAGAGCAACATGCAGAGAGCTTCAGCTTCTCTCGGCATGCACGCTCAGCACACCCACAGCCTCCGAGCACCTGGAGCAGGATCTTCCGACTGGCCATTACTCTTATGAGCCGGAGGAGAAAGAAGACACTGGAGCACCCCCCTCCTGTGCTGGTCACAGCAATGGAAAAAGCCAGAAGGTACTGCCACTCCCTCACCCATGGAGAAAGTGCAGCCTCTCTAGTTCCCCAGCAGCGCTTCCACCAAGGCGGATGAAACACTAAAACTGACATCATGGTGGCTGCGCTCTCTCCATGCTGCTGTCCTGAAAGACGAAGGGAGAAAGTTACATCTTGGTCTCATCTTTCCAGAGCACCTTCTTCCACATGGCTTCTTGCAAATGAGACTTCTTATGGCTTTCTTCTTGCCACTTTTTCATAAAGGCCAGATTGTGGAGTGCACAAATAGTTGTCCTGTGGACAGATTCTCCCAACTGAGCTGTGGATCTCTGCAGCTCCTCCAGAGTTACCATGGGACACTTGGCTGCTTCTCTGATGAATGCTCTCCTTGCCCCGCCTGTCAGTTTAGGTGGACGGCCATGTCTTGGTAGGTTTGCAGTTGTGCTAAACCCTAGGGGTGGACTCCATTTATTAATTAGGTGACTTCTGAAGGCAAATTTGTTTCACTATATTTTAGTTCAGGGTATCATTGTACCATTGAGAGTATTCTTCTCCACTGCGCTGTAGTGTGGTATGCCAGCTGCAGGGCGGAGGATAAGAAATGCCTGTCTCGTGTGGTGAAAACAGCACAGCGGATCATAGGAACAGATCTACCAAATTTGGACACAGCATATGCCAGCCGATTAAAAAAGCGGGCAAAAGCTATTAGTATTGATCCAACCCACCCAGGTTACAGTGTGTTTGTCCCATTGCCATCAGGGAAAAGATATAGAACACTTAAAACGCACACAAACCACTTAAAGCATAGCTTATTCCCTAGGGTCGTATTGTCCATAATCCCATCAGGTACAGTGTTTTAGGAATTTTATGTAGAATATTAACATTCTTTTATTTATTTATTTTTAAATAACATTTTATATTTTTATATATTTAAATAGATATGTGGGCATGTGCTAGGAGTATGTATGTGTGGTTTTCTTGAGAAATGTTTTATTGCTGCTGTAAAGAGTATCCGGAAAAATTTTGTTGCATGTATACAATGACAATAAAGTATATCTATCTATCTAAAGGGGGCTGAATACAAATGCACACCACACTTTTCAGATATGTATTTGTAAAAAAACTTTGAAAACCATTTATAATTTTCCTTCCACTTCACAATTATGTGCCACTTTGTGTTGGTCTATCACATAAAATCCCAATAAAATACATATACGTTTTTGGTTGTTACATAACAAAATGTGGAAAATTTCAAGGGGTATAAATACTTTTTCAAGGCACTTAAGTAAGGCGATTTGTTTCATCTCTGTGTATCATTTGGGGCTGTTCACTTCACTGGGTATATGTGAGGGTATAATCCACTTTAAGGAGTGGTTTGCTTTTACTGAAGGCCCTAAAAAAGCTCAAAAGAGCCAGCAAGCTTCAGATGTTTCTTGGAATAATTACTTTATGACCCTTATCTAACCTTAAAACTGAACTTTACCCAAAAGTGGAAGTTCTGCTTCTTTGCCTCCTCCCCTCTCCCCTAAGCTTTGGCGCTTTTTATTTATGGGGGGGTACCTGGTTTTGACAGCCTCCCGCCCTTTTTCCGCATCCTTCTGGGACACATCACAGGAAGACCATTCTCAAAGCGCAGCACAGCTTGTGCATGTGCAGTGTGAAGCCGCAAGCAGTCACAGCTGGGTTCCCAAAGTAACATGCTGGCACCTGGACCCAAAGATGGCCGAAGAGCCAGCTCAGGTGAGGACAGAGCTGGATCCCTAGACAGATAGTTGTCGTATTAAAAGTAAGCAGCTACAGTATTTATAGCTGCTGACTTCATTTTTTGTTTTCAGGGTGAAGAACGGCTTTAAGGTTTCAGAAGAGGTAGTACACTGTATGAGGTCTTTACATTGTTCATACTTTTAACTCCTAAAGTATGAACTCAGCACTGTTGACAGAAATACAGCTGCTGATGTTAAACACCTTCAGTTTCAAAAATAGATATCTAAAAATATTGTATATTTTACTGTACGCCTTTATGCTATACCTAGGATCAAAAACCCTTCGCTATAGAATAGTCGGTTATATAAAACATTGCTAAATTGTGTTAACAGGTATCACATGTACATACCAAATGAAAGGGCATGTGTAACAGGCAATTGCTCGGTTTTCAACTCTTCTTTTAAAAATTCACATTCCACTGAAAACTAAAACAGACATAGGAGTAATTTTACACAACGTGCATGATTCTCAGTAGAAGGCTGTAGAATGTTCTCACTACATTAATAGAAAATATTAACCCGTATATTTCGAATTCAGGGTCAAATGTGTACATTAGTGAAATAACATCAAAACATATTTGGTAGCTATGACCCATTAAAATCTGTTAAATTAATTTATAGTTGTGTAATGATACTATATACAACACTGGACTATGAAAAATAAACCTAAATACTGTAGTATAACTTTAAAGTATATTTCAACCTTTGATCCTAAAGACAAGGCGCTAGCAGTGTGGCATTTTAGAGCACAGACTGTACTGCAGGTGGTCATGCTCACACTATTGTGCTATTTTATCAAATTTTTTGTAGCAACTTTTTATTAAACTTATCTGTTTAAAAAGTTAATGCTCTATGAGCTTTTTCTACCTACACGCTTATTTTTGATCATTTCAAGCCGGTGTCTAACGTGAATCCCAGCGACTGATCATAACTAGCTGAATTACCCTGGTTGGGACACACACACACACACAAGGATCCTGTTGTGATTTCTTCAGCAGCAGGTGGAGTCGGTGTGCAGCCTGAGTTCCAGCAAGTGATTATCAACAGCTGATTTCCCAGTGTGGAGACATACGCATATAGATCCTTTTGACCCCTTTCACACTGGGTCGTTTTGCAGGCGCTATTGCGCTAAACATAGCGCCTGCAAACCGACCTGAAACAGCCGCTGCTGTCTCTCCAATGTGAAAGCTCGAGGGCTTTCACACTGGAGCGGTGCGCTAGCAGGACGTTGAAAAAAGTCCTGCTAGCAGCATCTTTGGAGCAGGGAAGGAGTGGTGTATACATACACTGCTCCTAAACCGCTCCTGCCCATTGATATCAATGGGGCAGCGTGGCTATACCGCCGATGCGGGCGGTTTTAATCCTTTTACGGCCGCTAGCAGGGAGGTAAAACCGCTGCGCCATCGGCCAAATAGAGCCGCTAAAACGATGGTAAAACGCTGCTATCGACGCACCCACCGCCCCAGTGTGAAACCGGCCTTTAGGATCTTTGGATCTGGCAGGCTGCCGTCCATTTATTCCTCAGCATGGTGGTGAAGTATTTTTGGATATGTTTGCACTAAAACTTTACTCTTGTATTGTTTTGGATGGACATTTTTCATTGAATCTAGCAGTTGATTCACAGATGGACACATTTTTTTATACATACATTTTTTTGTCATTAACCACTTGCCAGCCAGCACACGCAGAGATATACTGCGGCAGGTTGGCTCTCCTGCACGAACCGACGTACCTGTACGTGCGAGGATAGCGGGCATGTGCCCGCGGGTCCCGCGGACTTGATGTTTAGCAGCGACCCGCGATTGCCGTGAAGAGAGGAAGAATAGGGCACTGCCTATGTAAACAAGGCGATTCCCCATTCTGTCAGATGACAGATCTACTGTTCCCAGTGATCAGGAACAGTAATCTCTGTCATGTTCCAGTAAGCCCACCCCCCCCTACAGTTAGGACACACCCAGGGAACACACTTAACCCCTTGATCGCCCCCTAGTGTTAACCCATTCCCTGCCAGTGTAATTTTTACATTGATCAGTGCATTTTTATAGCACTGATCAATGTAATAACGTCACTAGTCCCCAAAAATTGTCATTTGGGGTCAGATTTGTCCGCGGCAATGTCGCAGTCCCTAAAAATCGCAGGTCACCGCCATTATCAGTAAAAACAATAAAAAATAAAAGTCCCTAAATCCCGTAGTTTGTAGGCGCAATAACTTTTACGCAAACCAATCAATATATGCCTATTGCGATTTTTTTTTTTTACCAAAAATTTGTAGAAGAATATATATCGCCCTAAAACTAATTAATAAATTTGTTTTTTTTTTGGGATATGTATTATAGCAGAAAGTAAAAATAAAAACCGCAGAGGTGATCAAATACCACCAAAAGAAAGCTCTATTTGTGGGTAAAAAGAAAAGGACGTCAATTTTGTTTGGGTGCAGCATCGCACAACTGTCAGTTTAAGCGACGCAGTGCCACCATATCGCAAAAAATGGCCTGATCATTAAAGGGGGCAAATCCTTCTGGGGCTGATGTGGTTAAGGTTGTTTTTAACATAACCATAATTTTGAACTCACTCAGAGGTTTTTTGCACCTATATAGTTGTTTATTTCATTTCGGGACTTTGTTTCACTGGTTTGTTTCAAGTTTTTTATCATTTTGTATCAATTGTTTACACACATTTGGAATTTGTATATAAGTCTATGAACTTATACACTTTGTTTTGACAGCGCACTTTACACTTAATACTATATTTACCACATCCCACCAATCCAGGGAATTTTTCAGTGCTGCAGTCTTTAACTATATTGGCCAAGTGCACCCTTTTATAATTGTACATATTTCCACCTTTGCAGACAAGTTTGAGAAACCTCAGCCAAAGTTTTGTTATGTATTCCCAATTACACAGCATTAGCTAAAAAATTATAAGTGTTTCATTGGAGCCACGTTAAATCTCACACACAGCATAGGCATACTTTCTAAATCAAAGGAGCACCTTCAGGCATTCTAGGGGCATACATTATGCATCTAATTTCCTGAATACCTATCACATTTTTGGAGGCCTTGGAGCACCAAGACAGTGGAAACACTCACAAAATCACCACACTCTAAGGTATTTCCTAAGAGGCACAGCTATTCCCTTGAAAATGTATTTTTTTGCCACACGTTTGGGAAATGTGGAAAGATAAATAAAAAATAAAGTTACACATACATACACACACACACAAAAAAAAAAAAAAATATATATATATATATATAAAATGTAACACGTCATCATTTTTCTAGGTAAATCGATTTCTAAAGGTGCCATTGACATGAAAAGACATACAAAGAAACCAAAACAAATAAGTTCAGAAATTAAGTTATGTGTAATAAAAATGGAATGACCTCAGAAAAATTATTGAACACACTACCTGAAATTTCATAATACTTGGTACAAAATCCTTTGTTGGTAATGACAACTTCAAGACACCTCCTGTATGGACAAACTAGTCACATGCATTGCTCAGGTGTGATTTTGGCCCACTCTTCCACACAGTCTTCAAATCTGAGTACACCCCTCACATTTTTTGAAAATATTTTATTATATCTTTTCATGTGACAACACTGAAGAAATGACACTTTGCTACAATGTAAAGTAGTAAGTGTACAGCTTGTATAACAGTGTAAATTTGCTGTCCTCTCAAATTAACTCAACACACAGCCATTAATGTCTAAACCACTGCCAAATGTCCAAATTGGACCCAAAGTGTCAATATTTTGTGTGGCCACCATTATTTTCCAGCACTGCCTTAACCCTCTTGGGCATGGAGCTCATCAGAACTTCACAGGTTGCCATTGGTTTCCTCTTCCACTCCTCCATGACGACATCATGGAGCTGGTGGATGTTAGAGACCTTGCGCTTCTCCACCTTCCGTTTGAGGATGCTCAATAGGATTTAGGTCTGCAGACATGCTTGGCCAGTCCATCATCTTTACCCTTAGCTTCTTTAGAAAAGGCAGTGGTCATCTTGGAGGTGTGTTTGGGGTCGTTATGTTGGAATACTGCCCTGTGGCCCAGTCTCTGAAGGGAATACTGCCCTGTGGCCGAGTTTCCAAAGGGAGGGGAACTTGCTTGCCTTCAGTATGTCAAAATACATGTTAGCATTCATGGTTCCCTCAATGAACTGTAGCTCCCCAGTGCTGGCAGCACTCATGCAGCCCCAGAACATGACACTCCCACCACCGTGCTTGACTGTAGGCAAGACACACTTGTCTTTGTACTCCTAACCTGGTTGCCGCCACACACGCTTGACACCATCTGAAACAAAGCAGTTTATCTTGGTCTCATCAGACCGCAGGACATGGTTCCAGTAATCAATGCCCTTAGTTTGCTTGTCTTCAGTAAACGGTTTGTGGGCTTTCTTGTGCATCATCTTTAGAAGAGGCTTCCTTCTGGGACATCAGCCATACAGACCAATTTGATGCCGTGTGCAGCGTATGGTCTGAGCACTGACAGGCTGACCCCCCCACCCCTTCAACCTTTGCAGCAATGCTGGCAGCTCTCATACGTCTATTTCCCAAAGACAACCTCTGGGTATGATGCTCAGCACGTGCACTCAACTTCTTTGGTCGACCATGGCGAGGGCCTGTTCTGAGTGGAACCTGTCCAGTTAAACCGCTGTATGGTCTTGGCCACTGTGCTGAAGCTCAGTTTCAGGGTGTTGGCAATCTTCTTATAGCCTAGGCCATCTTTATGTAGAGCAACAATTCTTTTTTTCAGATCCTCAGAGTTCTTTGCCATGAGGTGCCATGTTGAACTTCCAGTGACCAGTATGAGAGAGAGAGCAATAACACCAAATTTAACACACCCGCTCCCCATTCACACCTGAGACCTTGTAACACTAACGAGTCACATGACACCGGGGAGGGAAAATGGCTAATTGGGGGCAAATTTGGACATTTTCACTTAGGGGGTGTACTCACTTTTGTTGCCAGCGGTTTATACATTAGTGGCTGTGTGTTGAGTTATTTTGAGGGGACAGCAAATTTACACTGTTATACAAGCTGTACACTCACTACTTTACACTGTAGCAAAGTGTCATTTCTTCAATGTTGTCACATGAAAAGATAGAAGAAAATATTTTCAAAAATGTGAGGTGTGTACTCACTTTTGTGAGATACTGTATATATTTTTTTATTATTTATTAATATTTAAAGAAGGTCAGCTTGGTGGCCTGAATTTATAGGAGTTTTGATGGTATTTATTCCACTCACTCCCCTATCTCCCTGTCGGTTCCGGTGCGCGATACGTCTGACGTCACCAGGCTGACACTTCCTCGCTCAGTTCTTCAGTCGGAAACTCGTGCGTAACCGGTGGTAAGCTTTCAAATTTGTTTGATAGTAGATGAGGCTCCTTCATCAGGGGTCTCGCTCGCTGTCATGGGTAAGTTTCAACATTTTTTCTTGTACCACAGGCAATGTTGTGGTTGCGTTCATTGTTTAACCTCGTTGTCAATTCGGTTTCTTGCAAACTCTTTTCTGAAACGTTGCTGGTTGTTGTCCAGTACTTGCTTGGCATCATTACAGGCCAGTTCGAATTGACACGCTGTCAGTCGATGTTGCAGCTTCGTTCGTTGTTTTGGTTCGTAGTTCTATTCATACTTCTCGCAAGGTGTGGTTCGTCTTCATCTTCGAACCCGCTCCTTGCCGCGGGTGGGCATTTGAATCTCATGTACAGTCGATGTTCACCTGGCATTTTGGTTCACGTCATCGCAGGTAGTTTCCATTTTGTGTTTCCTGCAGCAATTTGTCTGGTTTCGAACTTCGTGTGGACTCGTTACCACAGCAGCAATCGAGTCAAGTCTCGTTCGCCTCTTGCGGTGCTTTGGTTTGAATCTTCGGTAAGTAATGCTTGCTCATACATTAATGTAGTCTCCTTCCTCTCACTGGCACAACCATGGTTTCTCTCAATCATTTTCGTTACTCGTCCTCTGTCTAAGTCCCAACTTCGCATTTTCATCACACCCAGCATGGTTGGTACTGACACTTCCTTACATATGCACTGCAATTTCTTCAGCTACTTTTGTTTTTTACAGCCTCCCTCATAAGGCTCCAGGCTCACGCAGCACTCAATTCGCAACTTATATCAGCCACTCGCACTGATTCACGGCCATTCGTTCAAATTTCAGTTTCCTCTTTTGCAGATAATCAGATATCAGCTTCGTTCAACCCAGCACAAGGTCGTAGACTTTCCGTCATAGGTACCCGTTCGTTTTACCGGTTCGATCCGTGTTGTCGCAAGGCTCTTTCCAGAGATGCCGCTTGCCGTCATTCTGGAAACTTGCTCCTCATCGTTGGTAAGCCATTCGAATTTGCTTGTCGTTAGTCGATGTCGCTTCTTCATTCATTGTTTTAAGCATCGCAGTTCCGGTTCCATTTGTGCCTTCTCGTAGAGGAGCCACTCATCTTTGTTTCGAACCCGCTCGTGGCTGTGGGCAATTTTTTAATTTTTTTGGGTTTGAGTTTTCATTCATAGTCGATGTTCGCCTTTTATTTTGTTTTTTTACCACATCGCAGTTCCAGTCCCATTCGTAATTTTTCTCATGTTGGTTGTCTGGTTCGGATTTAATGCACGCACTTCAGTCACACTCCCCGCATCAGCAATCGAGTTGAATTTCGTTTGCCATATGTGATGTCATTCGGTTTGAATTTTTGTTTACGATTCGACACGTTCCCACTTTCGTTCGAACGCTAGCACATGGTCTCCTTCGTCTTTCTATCACGATCTACGGTTTACTTCTACACACATTCTTACTCACACTTGTCCTCTGAGTTTCCAATCTCGCATTTTCATTACATCTTGTATGGTTGGTGCAACAGTCTGCACCCCCTATTTTCTTCTTCGATTTCTGACAGCCTTCCCTTATGAGGCCCCATGGTCAAACTTGCGCATTACTAAATATCGCAACTTGCATCAATCACGCACACACACATTTCACGGACAGTCGTTTGAAAAAAAAAATTAAAAATGTAATAATATATATATATATATATATATATATATATATATATATATATATATATATATATATATATATATTGTACAGGACGCCGTGGCTGGGTCCTGGAAGGATGCTATGTTTCCCCTCTGTTTGGACTGTGGTCCCTTTAAGGGAACAAAAAAAGGGTTAACTCACCTGTAAGAGGAAGTGGGTTTAAAAACAAGACAGGAAGTTAGAGAGGGTGTGGAGGAGTGTAGAGGAGAATGTGGATGGTGTTTTGGTGTGCAGCAACAGTGAATAGCAGTGTCCTGCCTGGAAGCCTCCTGCTAGAGGAATCTACCTGCAACAGAAACTAAGGACTGTTTAACTGCAATAGCAGTTCTGGACTTTGCAAGTCGGTGAGACTGAAACCTTTTTCTTTTGTTTTTGCTGCTGAAAAGCTATTTAAGTTCAATAAATCTCCTTTTGAGTGAAAAGCCTGTGTCCTGCGATCTAGCTGGTTCCCCAAACATTACAAGTGGTGCTCGAATGCAGGCAGGACAGAGTAACAGGAATTTTTCTTGCTGTTTTTTTTTTTTGTATTGGACTTAAAACTGACATTTAAAGGGACAGTACAGTGGATTTATGTCCTGGGTTAAAGCCGCACAAACCCTGAAAGCTGAAGCAATGGAGGAGCTAATTAAACAGCTGTCCTTGGCTAATATACAAACGCAGTCTCGCCATGAGGAAGCTAATCAGCGCTTAACAACCCAGCTGGAGGTACAGCAAGAAAACACTCGCCTGTTGGTGGCCCAGTCGGCAGCCCAGCAAGCAACCCAGCAAGAGGTTATGCAGGCTCAGGTGACTGCCTTAAAAGAAGTAGTGCAGCAGCTTTCTCAGGGCCGTGAGCAAGCGGCTGTTGCCCCTGGCAACCAGGTGACCGTGAGGGCAAGCCATTTTTTGCAGAAGTTGTCCCTGAGTGATGATGTAGAGGCATTTCTTGCTACATTTGAAAGGACGGCAGAGAGAGAAGGGTGGCCCCAGGACCAGTGGGCCAGCCTAATTGCTCCTTTCCTAACAGGAGATCCTCAAAAAGCCTACTTCGACCTGCCACCAGATCACGCTAAAGACTATCAAAAATTAAAGGCAGAACTATTGGCTCGTTTGGGGGTTACTACAGCTGTTCGGGCCCAACGAGTGCACCAATGGAAGTATCGTCCAGATCGTCCACCACGGTCTCAAATGCATGACCTGGTGCAACTGGTAAAAAAATGGCTGCAGCCCGAAATGTTGTCTGGCCTCCAAATCGTGGAGCGGGTCGTGCTGGACCGATACCTAAGGTCACTACCAGACGACCTTCAACGGTGGGTCAGCCATGGAGACCCCAAAACAGTGAACCTCCTTGTCGAGATGGTGGAACGATATACAGTGGTGGAGGATCTGCTTGGCCCTACCAAGCACCAAGGACCCAGTCTGCCACGGCCTATACGTTCGACTGCTGCCCTTCGAAAGGACGCTCCCCGGAGCCCTGGAACCAACACCCCAGAAGGTCAAGAGTCACTCCCGATACCTTCTCAGCGATCTATTCCTGTTCAGAGAGGAGGGGATGTACAATGTTGGCGATGTCATTCCTGGGGCCATACCCGGGCCCACTGCAAGAGGAGCCCATGGAATGCGGGGTTCTTCGGAGGGGGTCTTTTTATGCCCAGAAAGCATGCACAACACATATGGATCTTGGAGAAGAGAAATTCGAGTGTGAAGTTTAAGTGAACCACCTCCCTTCCCGGGCTTTGCTGGACTCCGGAAGCATGGTAACCCTGGTCCATCCTAGAGTAATTGGGAAGATCGGTCCAGTAAGAAAAACTTTACGGGTGGTGTGCATTCATGGGGACACTAGAGAGTACCCTCTCATCTCGGTGTCCATCTCCACAGCATGTGGCACTGGTACTCAAGAGGTGGGGGTGGTAAAGAACTTAGTACATGATATTATCATAGGACGAGACTGTCCATTATTTGCAAAACTGTGGGGACAAGGAGAACTACCTGGACGGTCCAGTGACTGGGGAGAAACTAGTCTCTCTGTTCCTGCTGTTGAGAGAAATAACCCTGAAATGCCGAATGTTCTTGAAAATGCTAATGATTTGGTTAATGGTGATGAAAATAGTGCTGATATTATTAAGGGTGTCAAAAATGTGTGGTTCACAGACCTACCTGAACACTGAAGGGGGGGGGGGGGAACCTTCCCCACTTCAGGTAATGCTGGGGGAAGAGGATGAGGAAGTGGCCGTTACCCCTGCCCTGCCGGATTTGGGTGTTCCGCAGGGGGCATTTGGTACTGCCCAGATGCAGGACCCCACTTTGGCCCATGCACGGGAACAGGTTGTAGTAATAAATGGGGTTCCCCAAGAGCCAGGTGCGAATGAGCGGTGGCCACACTTTGCAATATGTAATGAATTGCTTTATCGGGTTACCAAAGTGAGAGAAAATGTGGTAGAGCAATTATTGGTACCCCAACAGTATAGACGCAAGGTCCTGGACCTGGCCCATGATGATGTTTTAGGGGGGCACCTGGGAGTTGAAAAGACGGAGGCACGGATCACCGACCGATTTTACTGGCCAGGTCTGAAAGCAGAGGTAAGGAGATACTGTACCTCTTGTCCCACCTGTCAGTTGATCGCTCCGGTGACCCACTTCCGGAATCCTTTGGTCCCTCTGCCCATAATTGAGGTCCCATTTGAAAGGATAGCCATGGATATAGTGGGTCCCTTGGTGAAGTCGGCTCGAGGTCACTCTTACATACTGGTGATTCTTGACTATGCCACCCGATATCCTGAGGTGCTACCCCTGCGGAATACCTCCTCTAAGGCTATTGCCCGGGAATTATTCCAGTTGTTTACACGGACTGGTTTTCCCAAGGAAGTACTAGCGGACCAGGGCACCCCGTTTATGTCGAGGGGTATGGCCGATGTGTTCAAGCTCTTCCGGATTAAACAGCTGCGCACATCGGTCTACCATCCCCAAACGGATGGGTTAGTAGAACGCTTTAATAAGACCCTTAAATCTATGCTCAAGAGAGTTGTACAAAGGGATGGGAAAGACTGGGACTGTCTGCTACCAGCTCTCTCATTTGCTATCCGGGAAGTGCCCCAGGCCTCCACTGGGTTTTCGCCCTTTGAGTTGGTATATGGGAGGAGACCTCGCAGACTACTGGATTTTGTTAAAGAGGAATGGGAAAGTGAACCTAGTCAGCATAAGAGTGTTCTTGAATAGGTTTCCCAAATGCAGGAGAGGATCCGAACTGTGTTGCCACTAGTCAAGGAACATTTACAAAAAGCCCAGGAGGCTCAACGACGAGTCTATAATAGGGCTGCTAAAATAAGGAACTTCCAAGTGGGGGATCGAGTAGCGGTGTTGATTCCCACTGTGGAAAGTAAATTCTTAGCCAGGTGGCAAGGCCCCTTTGAAGTTGTAGAAAAAGTGGGAGAGGTGAATTATAAAGTCCACCAACCGGGTAAGAGGAAACCCTATCAAATATATCATGTAAACTTGTTAAAGCCCTGGACAGAGAGGGAACCTGGCTAGTGCAAGATTGGAGCCTCGGGTTGGGGTGGAGAGTGTCCAAGTAGCAAATACCCTGTCTAAAACCCAAAGTCAGCAGGCAAAGGAGTTCTTGCAGAGAAATAAAGAAAAATTTTCAGACTTGCCAGGGCTCACGAGTACCATAGAGCATGATATCATCACGGAACCAGGAGTCAAAGTTTTTGTCCGGCCTTACCGCATCCCAGAGGCCCAAAGGAAGGCTGTTTCAGAGGAAGTGAAGAAGATGTTAGACCTGGAGATTATTGAAGAATCGCAGAGTGAGTGGTCGAGCCAGATTGTGTTGGTACCGAAGCCCAAAGGGACTCTGCGATTCTGCAATGATTTCCGGAAACTTAATGAAGTTTCACGGTTTGATGCCTACCCCATGCCCCAGGTAGATGAGCTTATTGAGAGACTAGGTCCAGCCAGGTTTATCACTACGTTAGACCTTACCAAGGGATATTGGCAAATCCCGCTGACTAAGGCTGCTAGGGAGAAAACTGCTTTTTCTACCCCAGAGGGGAGTTTTCAGTACAAAAGGATGCCTTTTGGATTGCAAACTGCTCCAGCCACATTCCAGCGAGCAATGGATAGGATTTTACGACCTCACCGGAAGTATGCCTCAGTGTACTTGGACGACATAGTCATTTTTAGCAGAGACTGGGAATCACACTTGCCCAAAGTCCAGGCAGTGCTGGACTCTCTTTGGAAGGAGGGGTTTACAATAAACCTTGAAAAATGTGCTTTGGGAATGGAGGAGGTGAAATACCTGGGCTATATCGTGGGTAGAGGGGTGGTGAAACCTCAGGTCAGCAAGGTAGAGGCTATACAGAGTTGGCCCCGTCCCCGCACAAAAAAGCAGGTACGTGCATTCTTGGGCATGGTGGGATACTACAGGAGGTTTGTACCCAACTTTGCCACGTTGGCGGCTCCATTGACCGATCTGACTAAGGGTCAGAAATCAGTCATGGTGGAGTGGAATGCAGACGCTGAGAAGGCCTTTTTGGAGCTCAAGTCGGCACTGTGCCAACACCCTGTCCTGGTAGCACCCAATTTTTCAAAAGAGTTTGTTGTCTAAACTGATGCTTCCGATGTAGGGTTGGGAGCGGTGTTGTCACAGGTTGTTCATGGAGAGGAGCACCCGGTAGTCTTCCTCAGTAGGAAGTTAACACCAGCGGAGAAAAACTACGCTATAATTGAACAAGAGTGTCTGGCCATTAAGTGGGCTCTGGAGTCCCTCAGATATTACCTTTTGGGGAGGAAGTTTAGGCTGATTTCTGACCATGCCCCTTTAACATGGTTGAGACAGGGTAAAGGCAATAATGCCAGGGTTACTCGGTGGTTCCTGGCACTCCAGGAATTTAAATTTGTAGTGGAGCATAGGCCCGGGAGACTGCATCAAAATGCAGATGCCCTCTCCCGAGTCCATTGTTTGAGCTCCACTGTTGCCTCCACCTCCATGGCGTTGGGGCACAGGGGGAGGATATGTACAGGACGCCGTGGCTGGGTCCTGGAAGGACGCTATGTTTCCCCTCTGTTTGGACTGTGGTCCCTTTAAGGGAACAAAAAAAGGGTTAACTCACCTGTAAGAGGAAGTGGGTTTAAAAACAAGACATGAAGTTAGAGAGGGTGTGGAGGAGTGTAGAGGAGAATGTGGATGGTGTTTTGGTGTGCAGCAACAGTGACTAGCAGTGTCCTGCCTGGAAGCCTCCTGCTAGAGGAATCTACCTGCAACAGAAACTAAGGACTGTTTAACTGCAATAGCAGTTCTGGACTTTGCAAGTCGGTGAGACTGAAACCCTTTTCTTTTGTTTTTGCTGCTGTAAAGCTATTTAAGTTCAATAAATCTCCTTTTGAGTGAAAAGCCTGTGTCCTGCGATCTAGCTGGTTCCCCAAACATTACAAGTGGTGCTCGAATGCAGGCAGGACAGAGTAACAGGAATTTTTCTTGCTGTTTTTTTTTTTTGTATTGGACTTAAAACTGACATTTAAAGGGACAGTACAGTGGATTTATGTCCTGGGTTAAAGCCGCACAAACCCTGAAAGCTGAAGCAATGGAGGAGCTAATTAAACAGCTAGATCGCAGGTTCCCCAAACATTACAATATATATATATATATATATATATATATATATATATATATATATATATATATATATATATATATATATATAGTAATGCTAAACTATGGACAATGCTATAAATTGGTATTTGGCTCCCTCTAGTGGTATAAATGTGAAAGAGACTTGTTGTTGAAAAATGTTTATTTTTCGTTTGAAGAGCATAAGGAAAACCTATACAGGAAGTGACTTAATGATTACTTTGTGAAAGAACTCACTTACCCAGAGTGCTCACTCACCTACCCATGAATACTGAGTGACTGAACTACATGCTGGGTAGGATATAAAAGGCCCAGCGTGGCCATTTTCTTTCTCTTGTTCCTGGGACGCATGGCCTGCCTGCAGGGAGCTGTGAGTGTATATGTGCCACAGAGCCGTGGCCTACATTGTGCGGAGCGGACTTGAAGCCAGAGGAGAAGTTTACACCACAGCGTGCTGGAGCAGCAGTGTGGTCGGATCGGGAAGGATCCAGAGATACCCGACAGAGGTAACTGGAGCAGCATGATGGCGTGGCTGCAGCAAATGGACTGAGATCTTGTGGAGTGGAGGCATCCAACTTTCCAGGCCTGGTGTGGTGAGAGGGCGGACGCCCAGAAGTTATTTAACGCATTTAACACACTTAGACTCATACCACAGTGTTGCTGAGACCCGCAGTTCCGCAGAGGGGTCTCATTCAAATAGACTGAGTTTAAGTAGACCTCAAGCCTATACTTCACTAAGAACTAACACTGTGAGGGTTCACAAATAACTATACCAGAGGCAGTTATAAGTGTGTGCACCGCAGGAACTGTTCTAAATCATCAGCTTATGTTACTTCTTTGCTTGTTAACACCTTGGATTACAAACACTGCAGTATAATAGCTAGCAGAAGACAGAAGATCAGAGATTATATCTTTCCACTGGGAGGCGTTGTGTTCGGTTACAGCGGCAAGGGACTGCCTTATACCTCAGGGGGAGCTCTTGTAGTGTGCTGTGTTTGATAACCTTGCATTAGTGTGCTTATTGCGGCCGTGCTGGAAGTGGGAAGGTGCCCAGTGTCAAGGCATTGTCACTCTGAGCACTAGTCCCACTTGGAGACGCGCCTGCAGGGGTCATCCAAGAAATCTTTACATATTAATAAGTTGTGAATATTCATTGTATTGTCATATTACATTTGTGTGGCAATACAGTTATTGTAACTACTGTTTATACCAGTCTCAAACAAAATCACATTCTGGTAAATTACAATTGGTATAAAGCGTTGTCCTTTCTCCTACAGGTGGAACAACGGATACCCAGGTAATGGTAAAGGTACATTATTGGGGTATTGTATATTGTGGGATTGTCCTTTGTTAAGCTTTACACCAACTCTGTTTCACAGCTGTGTCAAGTGGGTTGAGCCAATTTGTTGGGGGTGGAATAGCAGAGTACGGGCCCAATCAAATATCAGCAGCTCCTTCGAGGGTCAGTGCTACACGTGGGAGCTCATCCGGGATCCTGTTACTCTGCAATCGACCCCCCTTAGAGGGCATCCTTAAGCACCAGGATGGACCCCGACGCTGCGATCCAGTGGTGCGAAGAAGAAGGCGCCAACCCAGAATCAAGCGTAATGATTGAGCTCCCTGGTGAGACCTGGACTAATCAGCAGGTTGGTCAGGTAGTGCAGACATTGTCTTTTGGCAAGAAAATATGGGTGGTCAATGTCAGACGTGATTGCGAGACATCATGCACACATGTGCCACTGGAAAGGAAGAAGGGGATTCCTGACCGTTTCCGAGGATCCAGTGTGCAGTTAGCCGACCAGACTAAGTTTCATTTAATCCAGACACCAGACAGGTGTCGGCCAAGTACCAGTCGAGTTAGGGCCAGGAAGGAAGAAGTTTCATCCACGACATCCTCAGCCATGATTGGGCCAGAATTTTTCACGACTATGGGAGACTTCATGGCAAAATGTCAGAGGAATACTCCACTGTGTTCTGGAAGTGGATACCAGAAACTCTGGGTTTTTTCTGGAAAACACCCAGTGCCTATAGGGGAGGACAACTTTGAAGAGTGGCTGGACCAGGCGACACAAGCCTTGGATGAATGGAGTATCCCAGAGACTATCAAGAAGCAGAGGATCACCGAGAGTCTAAGGGGCCCTGCCTCAGAAGCCATCCGCAATCTGAAGTTCAGTAAAAAAGATTGCGCGGCTCAAGACTAACTGAATATCCTGCAGGAGGAGTTTGGGACACTGGAGACAGCCGCAGACTTAGTTCACCGATTTGAGCATGATGCTCGTCAACGCCAAGGTGAACGCTTGTCTGAAAATCTCAGGCGCTTTAACAAGATGTTGCATCAGATTGTATTAAAGAAGGGGATGCTACCTTCTGCCATAGATCAAGCTAGAAGGCAGCAGATCCTGAGGGGTGCTTCACGCTCTGATCCAGTTTGGATCCGGCTACAGACTTCAGCTGATACCAGGCTCATGAAGTATCCTGAGCTCATTAAATTAGTGAGAAAGGAAGAAGCCGTGCTGGAGGACAAAGGAAAGAGTAAAAAATCTTAACCTGTTGTCGGAGTCAGAGTGGCCAGTACAGCTGATAGAGACCCAGAGCTTGGGGTTCTGAAGGCTCAGATGTCCAAAATGATAGAAATGATGACTGGATCATTGGATCTCAAGTCTGAGATGGCCGCACTGAAGATGCAAGTATCCCAGATGACGGAGATGATGAACAAATTGATGACAGAACGTACTGGGATGTCCGGCCAGAAGCCCACGAATCAAGATGTCTTTCGAAACAGTGGAGGTGTAGGTCACTACCAGCGAGTATAAAATAGAAGGTCCTTCACAATCCATCACCTTTTTAGGCATTTCGCTTAACTCGTTCCATGCAGACCAGCCTTCCATTAGACAAGCTTTAGGTCCATTATACATACTGTATTTTTGCCCGTTCGCAAGTTGGTACTAAAAAGGAGTTGCGGTCCTTACCAGGCATGCTTCATTGTGCTATGAGGATCATTCCTCAGGGTCGATCTTACATATCACGGCTTCTGGCTTTTTACTTCAGGCTCAGGATCTGGACCAAGTCCTTAGACTAGATCAATCGTCTATCTCTGATCTGGCCACGTGGGGGTTCCAGAATGACTGAAACGGCATGTTGATGTTTATTCCGGTAGCTTCTGCCTCTTCTCCAAGTAGTTACAGATTCCAGGCCGCTTCCAGATTTACAGCCATTTTTGGCCCCGGCTGGTTTACAGGTCCATGGCTTCAAAAGATTTTGCTGATCCCAGGTTTAGTCAGGCATTGTCCTTGTTCGCACTGTTTCCCATAGCGGCAACAGCTCAGGTTTGGGGTCACACCTGGGTAGGGCAAACAGTAGTTTCTCCACTGACAATCTGGCCATGGCCGAGATCTTTGATAGAGGTAGGTCCGGCTCACGTTATCAGGAGGTTGGGTAGGTAGAAGTCCTCTTGATTTTCTCCGTACGTTCCAAACCCTCAGGTCGAAATGTCACAAGCATTCGCTAAGTTAGCCCAGTGATGTAACTTGTTCAAATAAATATTTATTTCCCACCAGTCCTCTTTTTACCCCCTTTTAGGCGTCCTGATCAGCTGACCAGGGCACACCTCAGGTCTGTGTCATGTCTGTCTTTGTTTTGTGTTTGTTGTATCTGTCTCATCTTGGAAAACTGATCATAAATATATCTATCTATATATGTATATATGTACAGTGGGGGAAATAATTATTTGATTCCCTGCAGATTTTGTAAGTTTGCCCACCTACAAAGAAATGAAGGGTCTATAATTTTTATCATAGGTGTATTTTAAATGATAGACACAGAATATCAACCAAAAATTCAGAAAAAAACACGATACAAATGTTCTAAATTGAGTTGAAGTTCAGTGAGTAAAATAAATATTTGATCCCCAATCAAAACAGGACTTAGTACTTGGTGGAGAAACCCTTGTTGGCAAGCACAGAGATAAGGCGTTTCTTGTAGCTGGTTACCAGGCTTGCACACCTCTCAGGAGGGATTTTGCTCCACTCTTCTTTACAGATCTTCTCTAAATCCTTAAGGTTTTCTTGGCTGTTGCTTGGCAATTCGAAGTTTCAGCTCCCTCCATACATTTTCTAAAGAATTAAGGTCTGGAGACTGGCTAGGCCACTTCATGACCTTAATTTGATTCTTCTAGAGCCACTCCTTTGTTGCCCTGTTGGGTCATGGTCATGCTGAAAGACCCATCCATGACCCATCTTCAGTGTTCTGGCTGAGGGAAGAAGATTTTACAATACATGGCTCCTCAATGCGGCAAAGTCAGTCTGTACCTTTAGCAGAGAAACCGCCCCAAAGCGTAATGTTTCCACCTCCATGTTTGACTGTAGGGATGGTGTTCCTAGGGTCATAGTCAGCACTCCTCTTCCTGCAAAAATGGCAAGTCCCCCTCCTCAAGAAGGCACATGTACAGTTATGCCAATAAACATCTAAATGATTCGAAGAAGGATTGAGAAAAAGTGCTGTGGTCAGATGAGACCAAAATTAAGCTCTTTGGCATTAACTCAACTCGCCATGTTTGGAAGAAGAAAAATGCTGACTATCTACTTAAGAACACTATCCCTACAGTCAACCACAGAGGTGGAAGCATTATGCTTTGGGGCTGTTTCTCTGCTAAAGGTACAGGCCGACTTTGCCGCATTGAGGGTCCAATGGATGGGGCCATGTATTGTAAAATCTTGGATGAGAATCTTTTTCCCCAAGCCAGAACACTGAAGATGGGTTGTGGATGGGTCTTTCAGCAGGACAAAACATAGCGCCAAGACAACAAAGGAGTGGCTCAAGAAGAAGCACATTAAGGTCATGGAGTGGCCTAGTCAGTCTCCAGACCTTAATCCTATAGAAAATGTATGGAGGGAGCTGAAACTTTGAATTGCCAAGCAACGACCAAGAAACCTTAAAGATTTAGAGAAGATCTGTAAAGAGTGGACCAAAATCCCTCCTGAGATGTGTGCAAACCTGGTCACCAACTACAAGAAACATCTTACTACTGTGCTTGCCAACAAGGGTTTCTCCACCAAGTACTAACTCATGTTTTGCTTGGGGATTAAATACTTCTAATCACTGAACTGAAACTCAATTTAAAGCATTTGTTTTTTGAGTTTTTTTTTCTGGATTTTTGGTTGATATTCTGTCTCTATCATTTAAAATACACAGTATGTGTAAGTGGGCAAACTTACAAAATCTGCAGGGGATCAAATAATTATTTTCCCCACTATATCATAGTTTGTAGACGCTATAACTTTCACGTAAACCAATCATTACACACTTATTGTGATTTTTTTTTTTTTTTTTTTACCAAAGACATGTAGCAGAATACATTTTGGCCAAAATGTATGAATTTGATTTTTTTTATTGGATATGTTTTATAGTAGAAAGTAAAAAGCATTGTTTTTATTTTTTTCAAAAATGCTGGGTTTTTTTATATAACAAAAAATCCAGTGGTGATCAAATACCACCAAAAGAAAGCTCTATTTGTATGAAAAGAATGATATAAATTTTGTTAGGGCACAGCGTTGCATGACCACGCAAATACCAGTTAAAGTAGCGCAGTGCTAAATAGTAAAAAAATGGTCTGGTCATAAAAGTTTTTCCCTTGCAGTGGAGGTGTGCCCACACTGCAAGGGTTATGTGCTCCTTTTGTCTAGGGGAGAAGAGAAAATCTTATACTCACCTGATCCTTCACTCCACTCACAATACAGCAGTGGACTGTACCTGGAGTCCTCACGTCAAGAGCAGGCCTATAGAGCCTACTATGGGCTTGATGACATCAGGACTCGTGACTGCTAGAGAGCCATGGTACAGGAGTTGCAGGGACCAGTCTTGTGTAGGGAGGATCGGAGGATCAGGTAAGCATATCTCCCTTCATCTCTCCCCTAGACAAAAATAAACAATTACAGACTGCAGCGCAGGCACAGCGCCACTGCAAGAGAAATTTGTTTGCCCGGAGTTCGGCTTTAACTTAGAAATAACCATTGGCTCACACTACATTTTTTATAAATATTTAAGGAAAAATAAGGCTTTATTTGGTACACGTTTAAAAATATGAAATACCTTCTGTTTTTAGTAAAGGCTAGTAACTGTGCAAAGATGTTTAATTTTACATTTATCAATTGTTTTTCCTGTATCTGACAGTTATGCGCTATTCGGCTTCATGCACATAAGCTGTTTAGGCTCTGAGTATCAACACTTTTTAGGTGCCTGGGAGGCACAGGTGCAGCATTCAGCCCTGCTGCCAGTAGTCTGTCAAAATATAGGACAGGCTGAAATATGTGGTGGCTAAATGCTGTACTAAGCAGTACACCCATTTAGAGAACTACAGTATATCTGTTCAGAGATGTATGCATTCAGGAGGTGTATGCCTGAAACACAGAATTCCCATTTTCCAGACATATGTCCTTGAATGCATACTCAACTCAAATTCAAGTATTGCTAGGTCTAGCCACCCCATATTTTAGCCCCTCAGACTTTAACTGGCAGCAGGGATGGATGCTGCACCTGTACTCCCTGAGTGCCTAAAAATGCTGAGATTTGGTGCATATGGACCAAACCACTTGGATGTATGGGTCTTAATATGGATGGCACTGCAGTTGAACACGGCGACCAGGAGATGGCAGTGTTCATATACAGGCTCTCATTTTTGTCCATTCAGCCTCGGCCTGCATGTGATCACTAGGTTAGAGCTGACAAATGATCACATCTTTGGGAATCACTCTGACTAGTTCGTAATAGCTAGAGGGAATCCTGAAGATTAAGGCCCCTTTCCCACTTGTATGACTTGTCCTACGACTTGGGACTGCAAAGTCGTATGACAAGTCGTTCCCCATGATTTCCAATGGCTAGCATTCATATTAGTACGACTTCAAAGTAGTCCCTGCACTACTTTAGTCTGTTTTTGATGTGAGTTACACAGGCATTCCCTGAAATCGCAGCAAAAATCGTGGCAAAACCCAAAAAGGTCCGAACCCCGACACAAACATATATAATTAGAAAATAGGTGCGTTAATGAATAAATTCACAGTGCAAAAATTAGTACATAAAAATCCACTCATACAAATATAAGTGTAATCTTTGATTAAAAAAATGATATATAGTAACTGATGACCAAATCTAAAAATATATAAAAAATATATATACGATTCAGTCCAAAAAATATGTGAATAAGTGTCCAACTAGAAGACCCTTATGAAAAAGGGAATTAGGTGAACCAAATAAAAACTTCAGTGTTCTTCAAAACACAAATAACATAGAACGTGAATTTGTACATTTACCAGACGGTAAATGTATCAAGCGCTGGATAATAATCCCAACGAGCTCCAACAGGCTGAGCTGTAACAGCAGATCCAATTCATCAATAGACCCAGAACCCGTCGGGTAAGAAGTGAATCTATGTTGTGATGGGATATTCACATTCTAGGTTAAGTTTTTTTTTGGTTCACCTAATTCCCTTTTTCATAAGGGTCTTCCAGTTGGACACTTATTTACATATTTTTTTGGACTGGACTGAATCATATATATTTTTTTTATATATTTTTAGATTTGGTCAGTTACTATATATAATTATATATAATAAGTGTTATTACACTTATATTTGTACAAGTGGCTTTTTATGTCCTAATTTTTGCACTGTGAATTTATTGATTAGCACACCTTTTTTCTAAAAATAAAAAAATACAAAATTTATTTCAATTTACTTAAAAAACATATACATGTTTACAGTAAAAGGAAGGTCACAGTTACACCAATATACGTTCAAAATGCCAACATAATTAATGACTCCTTGTTTATTTGCAGACACCGTAATCTCTATGCATTTCGTGGGACAATGCCCACTTCGTCAGGAGACAGACGAAATTGGTTTGTATGTGGATCTATGGAAAAAATCATGTCAGTGTGGAAATAAATTGAGCACAAGTTAGGAGATGACATCTAAATCTCTAATGCTGCGAAAAAAACACAGCAAAGGTTCCACCGGGAGCGGAGGGTAGATGGGTGACCAGGAGGCAGGGCAAAGTAAAAAAGGAGGCGAAACCCCCACTGCAGAACCCCTTATTGAAAAGAGGACAATGAAAAAGTTCAAAAAGCACAGAAGCATGGAGGGCTGCTGCATGTATCCAGGTGATCAGACCGTCTGCTGGGGCATACATACATGCAATAAACATACAGACATTGGTAACAGAATGCAACAAATGGAGGGCATGGCGGGGGGGACGGGAAACCCTTAGGGAGACTGCGACTGGTATGGTAAATCAGATGCAGTTTCCTACATTTCCAAAAAGTAAGTGTGGGTAGGAACTGATCCAAACATGGTTGCCAAATACGTTTACAATTTGTCTTGTGAGCCTGTGAGTATCGCCCTAAGTTTTTCATCACTAACCGAACATGCACCCGTCTTTTCACCTCCTTAAACAAAAGGAGTGACATTTTCTATGTTTTCGAGATTGTCTGTTTCATGGCCACAAAAAAATGGGGCACTAGCACACATTCCTATTTTGTTATTCCTAACATAGGCTTATGTAGTAAAGCTTCCCAGGGGTCTTTGCCCAGATTAGAGTGCAAAATCGTATTGACCACAGTGGCATAGCCTCTGATCCATAGGCATTTGACTTTGAGGCACGTCCACCATATGTGTCTCATATCGCCTGAGCACTCCTGAAAGCATGGAGCGGGATATGTGGGAAGGTATTTTGCAATTCTCGCAGGAGTGTAATACCAATGCCACAACGTTATGTGAGCAGTGGAATTACACCTCCCAAATTTTGGTCCAGTCCTCAGGAGATTGCACAGTGCCAAGGTCCTGCTCCTAGTGTACACAATAAGAAGGAGGTTGAACAATGGAAGTGTCACGGAACGTCCCTCACTCCGCTTGAGTGCTTCCGTCATATACCACTTCCTCCCAGTCTGTATACAGATATCAGATATTCCAACCTCTCTGAGCACAAAACAAGGCGACACTTGCTTGTTGCTACCATGAACTGTTTTTATTTAGAATCAAAATTACAAGACTTTATATGCCGTTGGAACCTCCTCTAACAATACAACTGTAACCTAATTAACATGAGCTAATTAACTAAAAAATGTACCCAGACCAGATGACAGACTTGTGGGCACCGAGCTTCACACAGTAGTATAAACACAATAGCTGGAGCGAATTACAATTAACAATACAAACAACAATCTCCCCCCTCAAATATTACTGTCCCATTTTAAGTAGTCCAAGATATATTTTCTCACTCACCCTGTGCCAGGATGGCACAGGGTGACTTAGACATAAGATGTATTCTGAGTTCCACGGGCCCTCCCGTCACATCTCTCCCCTTTCGGCAGAAGACTAACACAGGAGGAGACCCCAGACGGGTTGACTCCAAAGTTAGTAAGTAGTTCCAGTCCTCTACTGCCTGTACCCACACAGTACCCCAAATAAATTGTTCCAAACAAAGCATTACTCACCCAGCCAACCTCTGCCTCTCTCAGAGAACATATCTGCCGCTGGGGAGAGGCCTGGACTGGCCCTTCTCCCTGGAGTCCTTTCTGCCGCTGGAGAGAAGACAGGGTGTCTGGGCTCACTCTGTCATGCTGTTGGGGATCTGGGCCCACTGCCCAGCATCCCTGGGGTATACAGGTAGAGACTGAAGTCCCATCCACCTTCACAGGAAACCCATCCCCTATTAGTCGAGGGCAGAGTCCAGCAGTCCTCAGCCCTGTTGCCAGCCCTTCTGCTGGAAACCCCACACCATCTGTTCCAGCTAACTGTTGGGGAGGGAGGCCGACTACCCCGCCTCCCTGGAACTCTGTAGTTGTTGCTGGTGCTGGGCAGAGGTTGGTAACACTCTGCCCTGTTGCCAGCACTTCTGCTGGGGACTCCGCATCCTCCGCTCCGGCTAACCGTTGGGGCAGGAGGCTGGCTTCCTCCACTCCCAAACTGTGTAGCTGCCATTGGGGAGGTGAGCCGGCTGCTTCCTTTTCCATTCCCTCATCTGGTTGCTTGGACAACATGTCTATGGTACTGTCTCCCAGGTGCACTGATCTTTGCTGGGGAGGGAAGGCTGCTTCCTCCACCCTGACCAACTGTTGGGGAGAGAAAACACACACCTCCTCTCCCTTCTCCCCCTGTATCTGCTGCTGGGAAGTGATTGCCACCTTCTCACCCTGGGCCTCCGAAACTGCCACAGGTGTGGGGCAGAGGTCTTGGACCCTCTGTCTGGTTGCCAGATCTTCAGCTGGAGAAGTTTGTTGTAACTCCACAGATACTGCGGTTGGTGCTGGGCAGAGCACAGTGAAGTTTGGCCCCAATAGCAGCTCTTCTGCTGGAGGCTCATCAGGTTGTTCTTCCTCAGCAGAAAAGTCTATTAAATCCCCTACCTCTATAACTGGTGTCTGTGGATAGAGGTTCACCATCTCCTGTCCGTGGAACTCAGAAGATGCCATCGGTGCTGAGCAGAGCGCAATGAAGTTTGGCCCTAATCCCAACTCTTCTGCTGGGGGCTCACCCGATGGTTCTTCCTCAGCAGAAAAGTCTATCAAATCCCCTGTCTCTGCAACTGGTGTCTGGGGATGGAGGTTCACCATCTCCTGTCCATGGAATCCAGAAGATGCTATCAGTGCTGGGCAGAGGTTAGCACTTCAGGTTTGGGGATGGCAATCTCCAGATTTTCCACTGCAGATTCTCTGGCATGCTGCTGGACAGGCACATTCCTCCATCCAAGATCATCCCATGCAGAAACAGGATCATCAAGGTCAGTCAGCACTTGCTGCATCCGCCATAAGATCTCCGCCTCCCTAGCTGTGAGGGCAGGTTGGCAAAGCACACTATTGCTCTGCCACATTGCCGACTCTTCAGCCAGGATTTCCGGGTTGTCAGCTGGTATTTCCTGATAGTCCCAGGCAAAGGGAGCCCAGCCCTGGCACTGAGCAATGTCTAGCAGCCATCTGTAGGCGATCTCTAGCTCCCATTCCTGAACGGCCAGAAACTCCAAATCTTCCTGTGCCCAGTGCACTTCCGAAATGTTCAGTAGCCCTTCTCTGAAATCCATGATTTCGTCCAATTGCCACTCCAAATCACTCCCAAAGTTAGAGTCCCGTTACAGGAAGTATTCAAAAATGAGGTGTATAGTGAGGAAACTATGCCTTGAGTCATTGGGCAAGAACGACACCTAGTTTTAAAAGCTGTGGAGGACGTAGACCAGTCATGGTTCCGAGTTAAAGATTCCAGAAAATGTAAAAATTGAATATAATAGAATTTTTCAGATTCAGGAATGTCATACGTGTCTTTCAGGTCCTGGAAGGTACATATGCTCTGTGTGAATAGCAATGAGGAAACCGTTGTCAGGCCTGTGGAGCGCCACCAGTTATAGCTGAGTGGATAGTCAAGGCCTGGAGGGAATAGTGGACAGTTGAAGATGTGGGGAAATGAGACCTGCCAAGTATTTCCCAAACAAAGAGTGTGAGCTAAACCACTTTAGGGACCAGATCAGTGTAGGTCCATGCAGGCACCAGGTTACCCCCAAACAGTTGGACCAAAAGGTGCGATTTGCACAGCTTTATAATAATTGGTCACATTCGGTACACCAAATCTACTTCGGCCTTCTGTTTATAGGGTACTAATTTACTTATTATCGATTTGGTCAAACTCCAAATGAATTTCAGGATAAGATGCTGTAAAGAGTGAAGCACATGGGGGCAGGATGGTCAGAACTCAAAAAGGATAGAGGAGTTTCGGGAGAAAGGTCATTTTGATCGAGTGGATGCATCCCCCAATGACCAAGGGGGTCATTGAAATAGGAAGTGGGTTTGCAAAGGTCACAGAATGGGATCAGATAGAGAGATATTTAAGGAGATCTAATCCCGGAAGGGAGGTAAAGTTATGCAAAAGAGAGCATATAGGAAGTGAGGTGTGCGTAGACATTACATATGCATCATCGGCAAACATTGCCATTTTGTGGTGCACACCTACTAACGCGATTCCGTGTGTATTAGGGTTCAAGCTAACATGTTCTGCCAATAGTTCCATGGCAACTATGAATAGTAGAGCAGGCTTGTCAAATCGCACAAGATAGGAAAGCTGGGAGATTTGTAGCCCATATATTTCACCAAAGCCGAGGGCTTGGAGTAGAATAAGAGTATGTTTCTAAACATGGGACCAGACAAAACAAAAATGTTATAATGAAAAGAGAATGTGAATAGGATTAGACACAAATAATCCAAAAATGTACAAGATTGGGGGAGGTACCTGAGAAAGGATCAATTCGAAAAGGAAAAGTGTGAGAATCAGCATTTGGGCATAGGTTCAAAGAAGAAGTCTCAGAAACCTTGTAGTAAAAAGTCTCCAAGGCACCCTGGGATATAAAGTTCAGGGTGTAAATAAGGGCCTAGTTACACAGCACCAGTGTGTGGTGATTTTTTTTCAGTAATACAAAGACTACATTACTGTGTGAATTGATGTGAAATATAACCCATGACACTGCATTTGCCATTAAAGATAGAAAAAAACTCGCATGCGGGGGGGGGGGGGGGGGGGGGTAAACGATTTTTCGTGGGCAATGACTAGTGTTAGCGCTTCAATCAGCGCGGCACCATGCTTGATATGGTGTCCGGGCGATTGAAGCACATTATTTATATTATTACATTGTAGTAATAAATGAAATAGTTCAACTCACCATAATGCACGATCAGTGGGAGCCCTGAGTGTCACTTGCCACTGTCGCCTGCCACCAGATGCGGAATGTCACTTGCCACGCTGCCTGCCACAAGATGTGGATTGTCACTTGTCATGCCACCTGCCACGTTTCCTGTCACCAGATGCAAAATGTCACTTGCCACGTCACCTGCCACGCTGCCTACCACAAGATGTGGATTGTCACTTGCCACGCCACCTGTCACATTTGCCTGTCACCGGATGCAGAATGTCACTTGCCACGCTGTCTACCACAAGATGTGGTTTGTCACTTGCCACGCCACCTTGCCTGTCACCAGAAGCGGAATGTCACTTGCCACATGTCACTTGCCACACTGCCTGCCACCACTGCATTGGTGGCAGCACTGGTCCATTTATCAGAGGCAGGCCTCTGTGCAGCGGTGGGTTCCGAATGAAGGCAGGAGATCGGTGATGCGGGGCGGGCAGTGAGAGTTGATGTCAGCTCTCTGCTCCCTGCCGCACCTTCGACACTGAGGCTGACAGGACACCGGCTGTGAGGGCGGAAGAGTGGTGATGCGGGGGGCGGAGAGAGATGAGGTCATCTCTGCTTGTCCGCTCGCTTCTTCCATCCATCCTTCTCATATGCCGGCGGCTTGGCTGTCTTCTGCCGCCTGCCCGCGTGTCTCTTTGCGGCTGCCCGCACCCGCGGCCCGGCTGTAGAAAGGCCATGGCCCAGGGGTTGACAACATCTGCTCTACAGGATTAAGAATGTACTTGTAACTCTTCCTAAAGGTCAAGGAAATGACCACCACTTGTAACTGTAAAGCTGCAAGGAGGTGTAGGAAAACTGTGCTTTTTGTGAAGCAGCTAGTAGGAACAGGTAGTGGAAAACAACAGAGAGAGGAGAGCAACATGACACACTGGGGTTGATTTACTAAAGGCAAATCCACTTTGTACTACAAGCGCACTGCAAGTGCACTTGGATGTGCAGTCACTTTAGATCTGAGGGGAAAATCTGAAATGAGGGAAAGCTCTGCTGATTT
This sequence comes from Aquarana catesbeiana, assembly GCF_042186555.1. Lineage (NCBI taxonomy): Eukaryota > Metazoa > Chordata > Amphibia > Anura > Ranidae > Aquarana > Aquarana catesbeiana. Next base: position 248,246,353 of record NC_133329.1, read on the forward strand.
AATGATCCAATTGTGTACAAGCAAAAATACTGTTTTTTTTATTTTCCTTTCCTGCAATGTCCCCCTCAGAACTACAGCGACTGCACTTCTAAGTGCACTTGCAGTGCAAAGTGGATTTGCCTTTAGTAAATCAACCCCACTGTGTACGTTTCCAAAAGTGAAATAAAGAGCTGAGACTTCTTTAAGCTAAGCTAGAGCAAATGGTAGTAGATTTTGCCCACCTCTAGGGGTGGGAGGCCAACCTGACTGTGAGGAAAGCTTCTGAACAGTCCAGTGGGCTGAAAAGTTAAGGGTCTGCAACAAATGGTTTAAATTGTGGTGGCTGAAGATGGCTGGAGGGGGTGAACAGATCATACATATGCAGTAGAGGAGGGCAAATCAAAAGGAAGGTGTAATTGGGGATAGTGTGGCCAGAACCACCTGCCCTCTAACTGCCTCAATGCATTCCTCGAGAGATTTTCCAAATAGGAGCTCACCTTCAAAGAGCATACGCAAAGGACACCTTTACCAAGCAGGGTTAGCTTACCATGGTCTAAGGCTCAGTTCACACCAATGCATGTGTACGGGCCATGTTTTTTCTGGCACTGCAACCCAATCATTTAAATGGGCTGCCATGCCTGCGTTTACCGCAGAAAAAGGTGCACGCCCCTTTTTAAAAACTCGGTCCGCAGGGCAATTACAAGGTCTTTTTGCCAATGCAATTTCCCTTTAATTCCTGCACCCGCAGCCATTCACATAGATGTGAACCGAGCATAAGCCGTAAAATTCTGCACATATGCACAAAAATTAAGAACATTCTGGAGATTTGTCAAATTACACTCTCCATGGCTCTATGCAGAATATTAGGGCCAGGGGTAGGAGCTGTATCCTTGCAGAAAGAACAGTCCAGTTTTCCTTAAGGCTAGTACACACTAGTAGCGTCTGAAAATACGAAACCCGGAAGACCAGGCAAAGACGAAAGCTCCGGGGACCAGGGAAAGCTGTGACAGCGTAGTGCTTGAGGACTCCATTTGTAGCCAAGTCTGTCATAATGTACTTGTATGCAGTGCATACTAGTACATTATGCCTTACACCTGCAGGGAGTCTCCATTTTTAAATTTATCAGCAAAACTTCAGCACCACTTTAAACAAAGCAGGTACTGACAGCTACAGGTGTGGTCTGAAGCGGAAAGGGCTCTACAGGTTAGCTGTAGGCTTGGGGATAAGGTTCAAAGATTTGCATTTGGTCAACTTCTGGCGAAAGAATTTGCAGGTTCACCATCTGAAATAATAACCATCTATAATTCAGTGCCATGAATCACTACCAAACTTTGCCTTGAGTTGCAATCGCTAATAATTTCAAAAAGGAATGGTTAACCCAGCCGCCTTTTTATAAAAGGGTGGGCTCACAACAACGTGAGTGGGAGCTGTTAGAAAGAGCTTACAACTCTGTGTAGGAAGAGAGACCCTTTTTACATTTTGGCACTGGCATTGTTCATCTTCCCATACCTTTTGATTGACATTAGCTTGCTTATTAGCTTTACAAATGGCCAGAATCAAAGAAGATTGTATGCCCGAACCCCAAAAACTGGCGAACTTAAAACAAGATTTTTGATACAGTTTTCGAAGTGTACCCACACAGATTCACTCATCCTTACCTAGGGTGTTAACTGGTTAAAAATTGTTGGGGCATCTTGTTTGCTAAATTAAGTTTTACTGGAGTGTGCATTTTGAGTTTCCAAAATGTGGCTTATTTCGATTTTGCAAATACATTTGGCAGTTTTTACCGATATGTAGTTTGCAAAATTGCTACATTTTTGTGTTCGTTCTACTTGTGCAACCTTAAAGAGCCGGTTCACACAGGGGTGACCTGTCAGGCGCCTGACAAGTTGTGCTCCATGCATTGCAATGAAACGATTCTAATAGGAGCGACTCAAGTCGCTCTGACTTAGAAAAGAGTTGGGGCGACTTCAGAGCGGCTTGCATTGATTTCTATACAGAAGTCGTTTTGCAAGCCGCGCTGTACGGGGCAGCTTCAGAGTCGGATGCCCGTGTCAGCCAGCACTAACTAATGACCCTTGCCCTGAGTGCTACACAATGTCTTGGAAGTCACAAAAGGATTTTATGCTTTATTTCAATATTTGTAATTTAATGAACAACTTGTAGAGGAATTTATTGCTTATTTAGCAAATACTGGATTACGCTGTTGAAAAGTGAATGAAGATGAGCTTTAGATTAGATGAATTTTAAAAAGGACAAGCATACTTTTCATCATTCTCATTTGCCCTACTAAAACAAACCTGTTCTATTTTATAACAATAGGAGGAATTGAAAACGCTCATAAACATGGCCATCTAAGCTTTTTCCTTTCTCCAGCTGGGAAAAATTAAATGATGATTTAATTCAACTATTGATAAAAAAATAGGATTTTTTCATCATATTTACCTATAAAATCTTTTTCTTTGAGTACATCATGGGACACAGAGTTAGGCTAATATTCATTACCTGCTGGGTTATACTTTATCTCCAGGTGAATGGACACTGTTAGACTAAAGGTCTTTAGACAGGAAGTGATTCCCTATATAATCCCTCCCATACAGGAAGTACTTCCATTTTGTAGCAAGCACTGAATCCTCAAAAAGAGGGGCAGGACTTCTGTGTCCCATGATGTACTCAAAGAAAAGGATTTTACAGGAAAGTATGATGAAAAAAATCTATCTATCCTATTTTCTTTTTCATACATCATGGGACACAGAGTTAGGTTAATATTCATTTCCTGCTGGGACTTTCCAGAGCAATAGCCTTGAGGGGAGGGAGACACCCTGCCAAACAATAGCCATCAGACCTTATACGGCAGTCCGCAGTATACTGCGGCTGAAAGAGCTGAATCCTCGGCTGCTAGACACATTCACTTGATAACGTTTTGTGAACGTATGCACTGAAAACCAGGTAGCAGCCTTACAAATCTGAGCCACAGATACCTGATGGCAAAAACCCCAGGAGGTTCCTACACCCCTGGTAGAATTAGCTCTCACCCTAAAGGGAGGAGCTTTATGTTTCAGACCATAGTCCTGAATGACCAATTGACCGACCCAATTGGCAATGGAAGCCTTGGAAGCTGCCTGCCCCTTCTTGGGTCCTTTTGGTAAAACAAAAAATGAATCTGATCCTCGAATCTCCGCAGATCTAGACAAATAAACCTTGACTGCCTGGACAATGTCCAAAGAAAGCAGTCATCTCTCTTCCGCCGAACGAAGCCGAAAGAAAAAAAAAAAAAAAAAAAAAAAAGGATTTTTATAATAGCTTACCTGTAAAATCCTTTTCTTTGCAGTACATCACAGGACACAGAGCCATAGTAATTACTATGTGGGTTATAGGCCACCTTCAGGTGATGGACACTGGCACGCCCTAAGACAGGAAGTCCACTCCCTATATAACCCATCCGACTATTGGAAGTACCTCAGTTTTTGTAGCAAAGCAATACACGTGTATGCCAGAAAGAAGGGAAGGACCTCTGGGTCCTGTGATGTACTTCAAAGAAAAGGATTTTACAGGTAAGCTGATAAAAATCCTATTTTTCTTAAATCGTACATCACAGGACACAGAGCCATAGTAATTACTATGTGGGATGTCTCAGAGCAATGCCAACTGAAGGGAGAGAGACAACAAAATTAGGGCACCATGAGATCAGAGGACTTATACTGCCACCCGCAGCACACTTCGCCCAAAGGCGATATCCTCATGGCTTTTTACATCTACCTGATAGAATCTGGTAAATGTATGGACTGAAGACCAAGTTGCGGCCTTGCAGATTTGAGCCATGGAGGCTTGGTGATGCACTGCCCACGAAGCACTAACAGCCCTTGATTTGAAAAGGTGGAATCTTCCGCTTTAAACCATAAGCTTGAACAATTACTTGTCAAATCCATTTGGAAATAGTAGATTTCGATGCTGCCTGTTCTCTTTTAGGGCCTTCAGGAAATACAAAAAAAACATCAATTTTCGAATCTTAGCAGTCGCCTTCAAGTAGACATTGACTGCTCTCACCACATCAAGAGAATGTAGTGACTTTTCTTCCGTAGAACCGAGTTCAGGAAAAAATGAAGGTAGAACAATATCCTGGTTTAAATGAAAACTTGACACTACCTTCGGTAGAAAGTTAGGATGAGGACGCAATACTACCTTATCCTTGTGAATATAATATGTCTCTTTACAAGAAAGAGCAGCCAACTCTGATACCCTTCTTGCAGAAGATATGGCTACCAGAAAATAGGAGGTGGCCTATAGCCACATAGTAATTACTATGCTGCTCTGTGTCCCGTGATGTACTCCAAGAAAAGGATTTTACAGGTAAGCTGTTATAGAAATCCTATTTTCTTTATCGTACATCATGGGACATAGGTCAGCATAGTAATAACTATGTGGGATGTCCCATAGCAATGCTATAGGAGGGGAGGGAGACACAACCGTAGGGCACCAACAGACTTGGATCTATACTGCTGCCTGCAGCACACTGCGCCCAAAGGCGATATCCTCATGCCCTTTTTTACATCCACTTGATAAAATCTGGTGAATGTATGGACTGCAGACCAAGTTGCGGCCTTGCAGATCTGAGCCATGGAGGCTTGGTGATGCACTGCCCCAGAAGCATTAACTGCTCTAGTAGAGTGCGCTTTGACATGAAAAGGTGAAGTCTTACCTTTTAACCATTAGGCCTGAATTATAACTGGTGGAATAAGCCGCATTACCCCTTGTATAAAACCCCAGACCAAAGAATGTGCAGTAAGTGGCCTTTGAAAAAAGCCAGATAAAGCCGAGACTGGGCCCTTAAAAGTACTCAAGGCCAGCTTCATTTGTACTTGTAGAAAAAACAAGAATTCTACCTATGTTATATTTCCGAGGGTGCCAACCCTAGGATTCACACCAGGAAACATAAGCCCTTCAGAGTCTATAATATATGACTCTGGAAGCCGGCTTCATTGTTGAAGGTAGAAATCATTGACCCGGACAGACTACGTCTCTTCAGAATGTGGGCTTCAAAAGCCAAACCGTCAAACTTAGATTTTTTTTTAAGGTAGGATGGAATATTAGCCCCTATGAGAGTAGGTCTGGCCGTAGTGGAAGAGACCATGGATCCTCCACCGCAATCTTTACGATTTCTGCTTACCAGGTCCTTCTGGGCCATGCTGAGGCTACAAGAATTACCGGCTTTCTTTCCAGCTTGATCCTGCAAAGAAGCCGTGGCAGCAACTGAATAGGGAAAAAAGCCTCAGTGAAAATTGACCCCATGGGGTCACCACGCATCTGTCTCGCATGCGAGTGGATCCCTTGTCCTTGACATAAAGTTGACTAACTAAATGTTGAACCTGGACACCAAAAGATCTATGTCCGGGATCCCCCATCTTTGGCATATAACCAGAAAGATTTTGGGGTGAAGGGACCACTCCCCCGGGAACAACTGCGGCAACTCACGTAGTCCGCCTGCCTATTCTCTATTCCTGGAATGAACACTGCCAATAGGCAAGGAACATCCTTTTCCGCCAAAGCTAGAATATGGTCCACCACTCTGAGCTGCTTAACTTAGTGCCCCCTTGGCGATTTGATACAGGCCACAGCTGTGGCATTGTCGGATTGGATCCTGACAGGACAATCCCGTAACCTGACTGTTCAGGGCTTCAGAGCCAGACGTGCTGCCCGAATCTCTAGGATGTTGATGGGCAAGGCTTTTTCGGTTCTGGACCACTGTCCCTGGACAGTTGTCTTTTCCAGTACTGCTCCCCAACCTGAAAGGTTGGCATCTGTCGTTACCACTTTCCAGGTAACTGGTATGAAGGTTTTTTCCTTCTGCAGATTCCCGGATACCGAGCACCAACTGTTGCTCTGGAACACCTTTGGGGACAGCCACATTGGCAAATCTAGAGCTTGAACCGTTTTGATCCAAGCAGACAGGATACTGTTTTGCAACAGTGCCGAATGGAACTGGGCATAGGGAGCCGCTTTGAATGAAGCCAACATCTTTCCTAACAACCTCATACAAAGTCGAATGGAGGAATTTCTTATCGACATGACCATCTGCACCAGCTCTCTTATGGCATTGATCTTTGCCTGAGGCAAGAACACCTTTTTCTGGGCTGTGTCTATGATCAGACCCAAGTACTCCAGCCTTTCTAGCGGTTTTAAGGAAGACTTCTCTAATTTAAGAATTCAACACAGATTTTTCAGGTATTTGGTTGTATTGCGCACGCTTTGCTCCAAACGAGTCACCGACTGGTCTATTTAGCAATAGATCATCTAGGTACGCCAAGACTGTTATGCCTTGTGCCCTTAACCTGGCTAGAAGTGGGGCCAGAACTTTTGTAAATACCAGGGGTGCTGTAGCTAGCCCGAAGGACAAGGCTACAAACTGAAAATGCTGCTGTTCTACCTTGAACCGCAGAAACTCTTGGTGAGTGGGAAATATAGGGGACATGCAGATATGCATCCTTGATGTCGATAGACGCCAGAAGTTCTCCTCCTTGTAGGATAGAAACCACTGATCTGATCGACTCCATGCGAAAGGAGCGGATCTTCAGGAACTGATTTAAATTTTTTAGATCTAGAATGGGTCCAACATCTCCATTCGGTTTTGATACCGTAAAGAGGTTTGAAAAACCCCAAACCTTGCTCTTCTGTGGGGATTTGTATGGTCACCCCCTGAGCCAGTAATTGGTCTAGTGCCTGAAACAGAGATTGCCCTTTCCTCTGGATCTTTGGGAACGTTTGACCTCAGAAAACGAGACGGTTACAGCACCTGGTATTCCCAGGTGGTCTCCCGTCCAGGTACTAACCAGGCCCAACCCTGCTTAGCCTCCGAGATCAGGCGCTTTCAGGTCGATGTGGCCGTAGGCGGAAACTCCCGAAATTCTAGTTTGTATCCTAAAGACACTGTGGAGATGACCCATCTGTCCTGAATTTCCTCTTGCCAGACTTCTGAGTACTGCAGAAGTCTTCCCCCAACTCTGGCGAATGACTCACCCTGGCTTGCCATATCTGGTATTTCCAGAGAGGATGACCGTGTGGAGGCACAACTGGAGTTCCCAGCACCTGGGGGTGGAATTTTTAGTACCTTTTTTATGGTGTCTTTTTTTTCTTTTTTGGAAGTTATAGTGCGAAGCACAAAATCAGAGGCACTAAGTAATGCACTACAGGAAGTCCCCGAGTTACAAACATCCGACTTGCGAACGACTCCTACTTACGAATGGGACAGCGGGCACATTCAATGGAACCTTTTCAACGGCGGGCACGTTTGATGGAACCTTTTTGACGGCTGCACATTCGATTGAGCATTTTAGACGACGGGCACATTCGACGGAGCCTTTTCGACGGCGGGCACATTCGACGGAGCCTTTTTCGACAGCGGGCACATTCGACGGAACATCGGAAAACGATATATCTGCCGTTCTGACCATGCTGTTCCGACTAACGAACATATTCGACTTAAGAAAAATCCTACAGTCCCTAGCCTGTTCGTAACTCGGGGACTGCCTGTATTTGCTGAGCAATAGTCTAGCATACAAAGCCGCTATAAAGTTCAGCTTGGTGCTGAGTAACAATGTATTTCCTGTACTGGAAATGCCTGCATGCATGCATCCCTTACATGCCCCAGCGCTCCTGTGTCCTGTGTGTCAGACTTCCATCTCTTCAGTTCATCTGATAGGGATCTTTTGTTAATGAGAAGTGTTTGTTTAAATGCTTCAGGTGCAAGCTCTGCTCGCGTCCCCAACGTCCCACACACATCGCCGCGCCTAAGCAACGCCCCTTCGCCACTAACCAGCCCCCCTATGTGGGGAATCTTCACTGACTCCATTTAGGCATGCAAAGCTGTAAGGTAATACAACACAGGGAGCCGCCACCGCACCCCCTGGGGATAGGAGGAGGGGGTTGAAGAGAGTGTACAAACTGCTGCTGTACCCCCAGCCCCTTAGTTCCCCCAGGGGGGAGAGGAACATGCCATCTTTTGTTCAATTAAGAATTCCCCTGGCTGCTGAGACCACACACATGCTGTTTTAGCTGGAAACTGAGCTGACGGAGAGCAACGTATCAAGGTATGTGCATTTACTCCCTCTAGTGGAGACTTTAAGGCATACAACATTTTACTCATGGAAGAAAAAAACCACAGGTGGACTTTTTACAGTTCCTGGGCTTCTTCCCTTACCTTATCCTCGCTGCAGGATACTGCTGTAACAGACAGATCCAAACTTCACCCATCATGGGGGGCTGCGCTAGCAAACCTTCAAGGACCGGGTCTCTTTTTATCGGGGTTCCACTGCCTTGGACCTGTATTAGCACCCCGCCAAGAAAAACTTCAGGTAATGTAGGCATGACCAGGCCTTACAGGCAAAACCTCGTGCTTCATATACGAGGCTCGGGTACCATCCACCTTGGCCTTAGTGGCAACTTTGGATGGAACTGGTCTGAGGAGGCTGTTTAAATCCAGTAAGGATCCCTCCAGTGGAGCTCTTCAGAGCACATCTTCACTCGTGACCAACACCTTAGACACTGGCGAAAAAACTGAGGTGTTCCCAATATGGGAGGGGTTATATAGGGAGGCAACTTCCTGTTTATGATGTGCCAGTGTCCATCACCTGAAGGTGGCCTATAACTATATAGTAATTATTATGCTGCTCTGTGTCCCGTGATGTACGATAACGAAAAACTAGTTTCCTTGTCAAAAGGACCAGGGGAATATGTTGTATCGGCTCAAAATGCTGCTTCTGTAATGCTGACCAAACTAAATTCAAGTCCCAAGGGTTCAGGGATGACCTAACCGGAGGATTAAGCCGCGTTACCCCCTGAATAAAGCTATGAACCAAAGAATGCACAGCAAGTGGTTGCTGAAATAATACTGATAAGGCCTGGCCCTTGATAGTACTCAAGGCCAATTTCATTTCTAACCCCATTTGTAGACAGTCAAGGATTCTACCTATGACATACTTCCTGGGGTGCCAACCCTTGGATTCACACCAGGAGACATATGCCTTCCAGACTCTATAATATATGATTCTGGAGGCCGGCTTCCTTGCATTAACCAAGGTGGATACCACTGAACCTGACAGCCCATGCTTCTTCAGAATGTGGGTCTCAATAGCCAAACCATTAAAATTTAGTATTTGTAAGGTAGGATGGAATACTGGACCTTGCGAGAGAAGGTCTGGACGTGGTGATAGGGTCCATGGGTCCCCTACAGCCATCTTTTTTCAACCATCTCTGCAAACCAAGATCTCCTGGGCCACAAGAATCACTGACTTCCCTTCCTGCTTGATCCTGCAAAGAAGTTGTGGAAGCAGCAGAACAGGAGGGAATGCACAAATCAGTGAAAACTGATTCCACGGGAATACCAAGGCATCTGTTCCACACGCTAGCGGATCTTTTGTTCTTGACACAAAGTTGTCAATCTTTTTGTTGAACCTGGACGCAAACAGATCTATGTCCAGAATCCCCCATCTTTGATATATTGCCAGGAAGATATCGGGGTGAAGAGACCATTCTCCCGGGAACAACTGCTGGTGACTCAAGTAGTCCGCCTGCCAATTCTCTATTCCTGGAATGAAGACTGCCGACAGGCAAGGTACATTGTTTTCTGCCCAAGTTAGGATGATTCACCTCTCTTTGGGCCGCACGACTTCTCGTGCACCCCTGGTGATTGATATAGGCCACTGCTGTGGCATTGTCGGATTGGATCCGGACAGGACAATTCCGAAATCTGAACGTCCAGGCCCTCAGGGCCAAGCGTGCTGCCCGAATCTCTAGAATATTGATGGGCAAGGTCATTTCTGACCTGGACCATTTCCCTTGGACAGTCGCCTCTTCCACCTGTTACCACCTTCCAGGTAACTGGTAGGAAGGATTTTCTTTTATGCAGATTCTTGGTTATCAACCAATCTTTGCCTGGGGTAAGAATACCCTCTTCTGGGCTGTATCTATGATCAGACCCAAGTATTCAAATCTCCTTGATGGTTTTAAGGAATATTTCTCTAGGTTGAGAATCCAACCTAGATATTCCAGGTAGTTTACTCTGGTGACCATACTTTGGTCTAAGCAGGCTACCGACTGCTCTATCAAGAGCAGATCGTCTAGGTACGCTAAAATCGTTACACCTTGAGCTCTTAATCTGGCTAGAGGAGGGGCCAGAACCTTTGTAAATACTCAAAGAGCAGTAGCTAGTCCGAAAAGCAGAGCTACAAACTGAAAATTAAGATTTTCTATCTCGAACTGTACATATTTCTGGTGAGCGGGGAAAATCGGCACATAAAGGTATGCATCCCTGATGTCGATTGACGCCAGAAGTTCTCCACCTTGTAGGATGGAGACCACTGATTGGATTGACTCCATGCGAAAAGAGCGGATATTCAAAAAACGGTTTAGATCTTTGAGATCTAGAATGGGTCGGACATCTCCATTTGCTTTGGGTACTGTGAAAAGGTTTGAATAAAACCCCAATCCCTGCTCTTCTATGGGGACCACTGAGACAAAAGATGGTCCAATGCTTGAAAGAGACTTCTTTTTCTCTGGATCCCTGGGAACGTTTGATCTGAGAAAACGAGGAGACGGGGACTCTCGGAACTCTACTTTGTACCCTAGAGTAATTGAGGAAGCCACCCATTTGTCTTGACACTCTTCCTGCCAGACCCTTGAGAACTGCAGAAGTCTTCCCCCCACTTGAGCGAGCGGGGGCGCCCCTTCATAAGGAGGCTTTAGTATTTTGTTTTGTAGGTTTCCTTCCCCAGGACTTCTGTTGTCCCTGGGGTTGACCCTGAGGTTTACCTCTTGAATTTGACGGTGGAGGCTCGTTTAAATGAAATACGCTTACTCCTTTTCCTAACTGGCAAAAGGGCCAGGAGCTTTTTGCAGGGCGCTTCGGCTGACCAATTTTTCAACCAAAGTATTCTACACATATGCACCAGCCCCAGCGTAAGGCGTGAGCCCTGGAGAATAGAATCTCTCATAGCGTCTACTGCAAAACATAATGGTAGCTCAGCCAAATCTTGGGCCTGCTGATCAGGAATAATCTTGAGCACCTGTTTAAACTGGTCTCTCAAGGATTGACATACAACAATTGCTGCCAGCGCAGGCTGAGTTACTGAACCTGCCAGAGAAAAAAAATAGGGTTTTTTAATAGGAATTCCAACTTCTTATCCGTTGGATCCCTAAGCATTTGAGCATTGTCTACCGGACAAGTCAATCTTTTATTCACATATTTAGTCAATTGTTTGTATCTCCCATTTTTTGGTGAATTTTTCCTCCATATGATAAAGTGTTGAAAACTTTTTAGGAGGATAAAAATGCTCATCTGGGTGATCTCACTCAGAATACATAAGCTTTTCCAGCATGGATAGGAAAGGCATGCGCAGCTTGGGGAGGCTTTAGCGAACTCAAACAAGAGGTAGACTTCTCAACCTACTCAGTTAAGGGTAGCATAAATGTGCAGCAGACCAATTCAGTAAGATTGTATCATCAATCTTTCAGATTGTGAACCTGATCCTTCCGCATTTGACCCCTCAGAAGAGAGTCATCAGCCTCTTCCCGGTCCCCTGAGAAAAATTCATCATCTCCCGCCCCCGGTACCTCATATTGAGGGTCCTGGGTAACGGAAGGAGATCTATTGCGCTTAGTCCCACTCTGGGATGCGATTAAAGCCGCTAACCTCTGCTCCAATCCTAATATGGTTGAGGGAAAAACTTCTTCAGTAACATAGACAGGGGCTGTAGTGTTGGAAACAGTTGCAACACCTGATGTCCCTGATGGCTCACTCTGACCAGCCACCTCAGATCTCTCAGGGCAGGATGCCATCTAATGCCGCGTACACACGACCGTTTTTTCCGTGGGAATGACGTTTTTTTCAACGGAGTTCCGCTGAAACGGACTTGCCTACACACGATCACACCAAAGTCTGATCATTTAGAAAGCGATGACGTACGACGGGACTAGAAAAAGGAAGTTCAATAGCCAGTAGCCAATAGCTGCCCGTGCGTCGTTTTGGGTCCGTCGGAATAGCATACATAAGAACGGTTTTCCCGACAGGGATTGATTCCATCGGAAAGATTTAAAACATGTTCTATTTCTAGGTCTGTCAGAATTTTTGAAAGAAAGAGTCCGGATGAAGCCCACACATGATCGGAATGTCCGATGGAATGATTCCGTCCGACCTTTTCAGCTGGAAAGTCCGGTCGTGTGTACGCGGCATTAGAGATAAATTTAAGCCTTTTGGAGCTTAAAGGAGTGCCTCTTGAGCCCTTTTTTGGGGTGTTTCTACCCCCCCTTCTGACCGTAGCCCGATGCACAAATGCAGAGGTACTACCAGAAGAAATCGCATCCACTGCTTGTGCAAATAGTCCAGCAACTGCCGCTATTTAACGCTCAGCCTGGTGCTTTTAGTAAATGTGCCAAGGGAATGCCTGTGTCACCAACCTCTTACATGCCCGTTTTTGCTCGTGTTCCTCCGACAGCTGCAGCCAGCAAAAAATTGAGTTTTTAAAACATAATCCCGCAATGGATGTTGCTGCACACCAATGCCACGCTAAGCCCCGCCCCCTCGTCACATTGCGCCTCCGATCCGACAGGATCAGCGTGTGTGTGTGTGTGGGGGGGGGGGATGGCGAGGAGGAAACCCGGTAATCAAACCGCCATGCAGGTAAAAAACAGAGAGGCATCGCCGATCATTTCGACTTCCCCCTATCCAGGGAGAGGGGGAGAGCTTTGTCCAGGTGGGGGGTGTTTTTTGTAAGAAAATCCCCCCCAATCTTACCGGAGGCCTGGGCTGCTAGCCGGAGGGAGATCTGCAGCTTCTGTTGAGACAGCGTGATCTTTGAGGAAGCATGACAAGGTACGTGCTCTATTCAGCCCCAAGTGGCGAATTTTAGGCATTACAATATTTACTTTTTAAAGGAGACAATTCTTAAGAAACGTAAAAATTCCTTAGAACTCTCCACTTACCTTTCCCGCCGCAGGGTTTTTTGTGGTAAAACCAACAGACCCAATCTTCACCCCTCACAGTGGGCTCCGTTTTAAAAAACCTTCAGGAACTGGGGCCCCTTTTTATCGGGGATCCGCACTCCTAGACCCGTAATAGCAACCCGCCAGAAAAAAACTTATGGCTTAAAATAAAAACAAAAGAACTGGATCCCGGGGTCCAGCTCTCTAAAAAGAAGCGTTACGGGCTAAACCTCGTTTCTTCCGCCACGAGGCCCGGGTACCATTCAATTCAGCCTAAAAAGAGACTTTGAATGGATCCGGCTGCATAGCTTGCCCCAGAAATGATTGCTCCAGTGGAGCACAGCACAGCACATCTTTACTCGTGACCAACACCTTAGACACTGGCGAAAAAACTGAGGTACTCCCAGTAGTGGGAGGGGTTATATAGGGAGTGGACTTCCTGTCTTAGGGTGTGCCAGTGTCCATTACCTGAAGGTGGCCTATAACCTACATAGTAATTACTATGGCTCTGTGTCCCGTGATGTACGATTAAGAAAAGAAGGCAAAATAATGTCCTGATTTAAATGAAAGGCCAACACAACTTTTGGCAAAAAGGATGGAACCGGTCGTACCACGACCCTGTCGTGGTGGAGGATCAAGTTCAGTTCCCTGCATAAAAGGGCCGCCAACTCCGACACCCTTCTAGCCGAGGTGATAGCCATCAGGAAGGCTAGCTTGCATGACAGCAAGTCTAATGGAATTTCCTTGATAGGTTCAAATGGTTGTTTCTGTAACACAGACAGCACCAAGTTCAAGTCCCAAGGACACATAGGTGACCTATTGGGAGGAAGTAAGCGAGTTGCCCCCTGCATAAAGTTTCGGACCAGTGAATGGGAGGCTAAAGGCCTTTGGAAGAATACTGATAGGGCCGAAGCTTGACCTCTGATTGTACTCAAAGCTAATTTGATTTCCACAGCTGACTGTAGAAAAGAGAATTCTTCCAATCACGTCTTTCCGAAGATGCCATTTTTTGGTTTCACACCAAGCAATATGTCTTCCAGACCTTATGATAGATCTTCCTAGTGAGAGCTTTTCTAGCATTCACTAGGGTAGACACCACTGGTCCCGAGATGCCACGGTCCTTTAACACCCTGGCTTCAATAGCCATGCCGTCAAATTTAGAGACTGTAAATTGGGGTGGAATATAGGACCTTAAGACAGTAGATCGGGGCGACATGGAAGCGTCCATGGCCCGTCTATTGTCAGTCTCACAATCTCTGGAAATCAGGGCCTTCTGGGCCAGGTGGATGCCACCAGAATGACTGGAACTCCCTCTCGCCGAATCCTGCGCAACAAACGTGGAAGGAGAGGGATCGGAGGGAAAACATAAACCAGGGAGTACTGGCTTCATGGAACTACCAGAGCATCTGCTCCGATTGCCATAGGATCTCTTATTCGGGACACAAACGGCTGTAGTTTGTTGAACCTGGATGCCAGTAGGTCAACCTCTGGCCATCCCCAACGTTGGCAAATTTCCTGGAACATCCCTAGGTGTAGGGACTATTCCCCCAGGCAGATCTGCTGGCGGCTGAGATAATCTGCCTTCCAGTTCTCTACTCCCGGGATATGGACTGCCGATAGAATCGGCACATGTCCCACTGTCCAGGCTAGTATGCGGTTTACCTCCTTCAAAGCTGAACGACTCCTGGTACTGCCTTGGTTGTTTATATAGGCCACTGCAGTGGCACTGTCAGGCTGAACCCTAATAGGGCAGTCCTGAAGCTCAACCATCCAGGACCGTAGGGCCAGTCGTACTGCCCGTAATTCCAGGACGTTGATGGGCAGGATCTGTTCTGTCCTTAACCATTTTCACTGAGCTGTGAGCCCTTCTAGGGTTGCTCCCCAGCCTGAGAGACACCTGTAGTCAGTACTCTCCAAGTTATCTTCCCTTTTGCAGATTCTGATCCTGCAACCACCAGTTTAGCCTTAAGAGTGCCCGAGAAGAATATTATTATAATTATTCAGGATTTATATAGCGCCTACAGTACAATTACAATACAATTTAATACAGGGGGAATCAGAGAGCCCTGCTCGTTAGAGCTTACAATCTAGGAGGGAGGGTCAAGTTATACAAAAGGGTAATAGCTGTGGGGGATGAGCTAATGGAGAAAATAGTGCAGTTAGATGGAGACAGGATAGGCTTCTCTGAAGAGGAAAGTTTTCAGGGATCGCCTAAAAGTGGATACATTTGGAGACAGTCTCACAGATTGGGGTAGGGAATTCCAGAGGATGGACGAGCCTCGGGAGAAGTCCTGGAGGCGGATATGGGAGGAGGGGATGAGGGAGCTAGAGAGCAGGAGGTCTAGGGAGGAGCGAAGAGGGTGATTAGGTTGGTATTTTGAGACTAGGCTAGTGATGTAGCTGGGGGCAGAGTTGTGGATGGCTTTGTAACTTATTGTTAGTATTTTGAATTTAATTTGTTTACAAAGTGGCAGCCAATGGGGATTGGCAGAGAGGGGTAGCAGACACTGAGCGGTTTGTAAGGTGGATGAGTCTGGCAGCAGCATTCATTATGGACTGAAGGGGGGATAAAGGTAAGTCAATGAGGAGGGAGTTGCAGTAGTCAAGGCGAGAGATAACTAGGGAGTGAATCAGTAGCTTTGTGGTTTTATTGGTTAGAAAGGGTCGTAGTTTCGAGATGTAGCAGAGGTTGAGGAGGCAAGCTTTGGAAAGTGATTGGATGTGGGGCCGAAAGGAGAGTTCAGAGTCCAGGATAACACCTAGCATGCTGACATGTGGGGATGGGTGGATGGCTGTGCCATTGTTCTTGACAGAGAAGTCAGGGGAAGTAGCATGCGGGGGAGGAAATATTATAAGCTCGGTTTTGGACAAGTTGAGTTTGAGGAAGTGGTGTGAACTCCATATAGATATGTCTGTTAGTAAGTTTGTGATGCGTGAGGAGACCGATGGGGTGAGTTGAGGGGTGGAGAGATAGATTTGGTTGTAAACC
This sequence comes from Aquarana catesbeiana, assembly GCF_042186555.1. NCBI lineage: Eukaryota > Metazoa > Chordata > Amphibia > Anura > Ranidae > Aquarana > Aquarana catesbeiana. The sequence continues at coordinate 248,262,293 of NC_133329.1, forward strand.
AGGTGTTCAAGGAGTTTAGAGGAAAAAGGGGAGCAAGGAGATAGGGCGTAGGTTGTTAAGATTGGTAGGGTCCAAGGACGGCTTTTTAAGTATGGGGGTGACCAGTGCATGTTTTTGAGCATTGAGGAAGATGCCAGAGGTGAGGGAGAGATTGAAGACGTGGGTTAGAGAGAGTAGGATAGAGTCAGAGGGCGACCGTAGTATTTGAGAGGGAAGAGGGTCCAAAGGGCAGGTGGTTAGGTGGGCGTTCGAAAGGAGTTTAGCAACTTTGTAGTAGCAGATTTGAATAAGGGGAGTGTCAATTGTACCTGTTGACATGGGGTCTTAACTGGGGGAGATACCTGTAGAGTGGAGATTTCATCACGGATTGTATCAATCTTGTTTTTGAAGTGATTAACAATCTCCTGGGCAGTGAGTGAGTCAGTGGGTGGAGGACAAAGTGGAGAGTTGAAGGCAGAGAACAGTTTACGGAGACTGGATGAGAAAGTGTTAATAAGAGTTGTAAAATAGGTCTGTTCGGCAGTGTGGAGGAAAGAATAGTATTTTTGGAGGGCAGATTTGTATTGAAGTCTTTGAGAGACTTAGTCTTGTGCCACAGATGCTCAAGAGCGCAAATACGTTTTTTGAGAATTCTATCGTCATCTGTTTGCCAGGGTTGTAGGGGTCCAGGCCTGTTTCTGCGTGTAGTGAGGGGAGCGAGCTTGTCCAAGGTGGAGGACAGGGATTTATTGTAGATGGAAGTGGCTGGGTTGGGGCAGGACAGGGGAGAGATTGTCATAGAGGTGGTCAGTAGCAAAATAGAGGAGAGAAGAGTTGAGGTTGCAAAAGTTTCTACGGGTGATGGTTAGGCGATTGGAGGGAAAGGTGGCTGAAGACAGGGAGAGAAACTAATAAGGTGGTGGTCGGACAGAGGAAAAGGATTGTTGTAGAAGTTGCATGGAGTACATAGGTAGGAGAATACAAGATCAAGGGTGTTGCTATCAGAGTAGAAGCCTGTACCCATTGCTTCAGGTCAAATGAAGAGGTTAGACTAAGAAGTTTAGAAGTAGCAGGAGTGTTTGTATTAGCAGGGATGTTGAAATCACCGAGAAGGATTGTGGGAATTTCGAAAGAGAGAAAGTAGAGTAGCCAGGCAGAAAACTCATCAAGGAATAGTGATAATGGTCCAGTGGCCGGTAGATCACAGCAATTCTTAGGGAAGTTGGTGAGAATAGACATATACAGTGAGCTTCACAGGAGATAAGGACATTGGATAATCCAGGGCTTGTCCTCTCCTGTTCCAAGCCAAGATGTCTTGTTGTAGAGGCCTGGAATGGAACTGGGCATAGGGCACCGCCTCGAAGGAGGCTACCATCCTCCCTAGAAGAATCACATAGAGCCGACTGGAGGGTTGTCTGGTGCCCCTTATCTGACGCACCTGATTCTTCAGGGCACAGATCCTTGCAAGTGGCAAGAATACTCTTGCTTGGACCATATCTAGGAACAGACCTAAATACTTTAGAATTTGAGCTGGTCTCAAGGTTGACTTTTCGGTATTTATGATCCAGCCTAAGCTTTCCAAATACAGCACTGTGCATGTTATGCTCTGTTCTAGAGCCTGCAGTGAGTGATCTCTGAGCAGGTCGTTCAGATACCTGAGCACCAGGACCACTGGGCCCTTAAAAGACCCAGTTTTGGTGCTAGGACCTTTGTGAACACTTGGGGAGATGAAGCAAGCCCGAAGGGTAGAGCCAAAAACTGAAAATGACGTTCCTCTACTGCAAATCGCAGGAACCTCTGATGAGGCTGAATGATAGGTACGTGTAAATGCATGTCCTTTATGTCGATGGTTGGCTAGAAAGTCTCCCATCTGCAGCGAGGCTACTAATGAGCGGACAGACTCCATCCGAAAGGACTGGATCAGTAGATACTGGTTCAGGGATCTTAGGTCCAAAATGGGCCTCATGTCCCTGTTTGGTTTTTGAACAGTAAATAGGTTTGAGTAAAACCCTGCGCCCCTTTCGGGTACAGGAACCTTTACAATCACTCCTTGATGCACTAGATGATGTAGTGCCTGAAGCAATAAGTCTCTTTTTGGAGGATCTGAGGGAACGCTGGATCTTGGAAACCTCTGAGGGGGGCTTGGTGCTGGGTTTAGAAGAATTTTGGACCCATGGCTTTTTCTGTCCCTGGCCTTGTGGCTTGCCCCTGGCCCTAGCGGCCTGTGGGCGGCAGAACTGCCTTGGTGCTGAGACATTTAAGGAAGCAGTCCCTGAGATTTTAAACAAGGGACGCCTGGTGCTTTTCTTCACAGGAAGTAGAGAACGCTTCCGTACGGAAATTTTTTGGGTATATTTGTCCAAGTGAACACCAAATAAACGTTCCCCCTGAAAGGGGAAACCTGCCAATAACTTTCTACAAGGAAGCTCGCCTGACCTAGTTCTTAAACCACAAAAGTCTGCGCATACAGTGGGGCAAAAAAGTATTTAGTCAGCCACCAATTGTGCAAGTTCTCCCACTTAAAAAGATGAGAGAGGCCTGTAATTGTCATCATGGGTATACCTCAACTATGAGAGATAAAATGTGAAAACAAATCCAGACAAACACATTGTCTGATTTTTGAAAGAATTTATTTGCAAATTATGGTGGAAAATAAGTATTTGGTCAATATCAAAAGTTCATCTCAATACTTTGTTATATATCCTTTGTTGGCAATGACAGAGGTCAAATATTTTCTGTAAGTCTTCACAAGGTTGTCACACACTGTTGCTGGTATGTTGGTCCATTCCTCCATGCAGATCTCCTTCAGAGCAGTGATGTTTTGGGGCTGTCGCTGGGCAACATGGACTTTCAACTCCCTCCAAAGGTTTTCTATGGGGTTGAGATCTGGAGACTGGCTAGGCCACTCCAGGACCTTGAAATTCTTCTTACGAAGCCACTCCTTCGTTGCCCGGGCAGTGTGTTTGGGATCATTGTCATGCTGAAAGACCCAACCACGTTTCATCTTCAATGTCCTAGTTGATGGGAGGAGGTTTGCACTCAAAATCTCACGATACATGGCCCCATTCATTCTTTAATGTACACGAATCAGTCGTCCTGTTCCCTTTGCAGAGAAACCCCCAAAGCATGATGTTGCCACCCCCATGCTTCACAGTAGGTATGGTGTTCTTTGGTTGCAACTCAGCATTCTCTCTCCTCCAAACACGACGAGTTGTGTTTCTACCAAACAGTTCTACTTTGGTTTCATCTGACCATATGACATCATTCACTAGGTCCCCCCGTGTGGTTCTGGGATCTTTGCTCACCGTTTTGTGATCATTTTGACCCCACGGCGTGAGATTTTGCATGGAGCCCCAGATCAAGGGAGATTATCAGTGGTCTTGTATGTCTTCCATTTTCTAATTATTGCTCCCACAGTTGATTTCTTCACACCAAGCTGCTTGCCTATTGCAGATTCAGTCTTCCCAGCCTGGTGTAGGTCTACAATTTTGTTTCTGGTGTCCTTCGACAGCTCTTTGGTCTTCACCATAGTGGAGTTGGAGTGTGACTGTTTGAGGTTGTGGACAGGTGTCTTTTATACTGATAACAAGTTCAAACAGGTGCCATTAATACAGGTAATGAGTGGAGGACAGAGGAGCCTCTTAAAGAAGATACAGGTCTGTGAGAGCCAGAAATCTTGCTTGTTTGTAGGTGACCAAATACTTATTTTCCACCATAATTTGCAAATAAATTCTTTCAAAAATCAGACAGTGTGATTGTCTGGATTTGTTTCCACATTTTGTCTCTCATAGTTGAGGTATACCTATGATGACAATTACAGGCTTCTCTCATCTTTTTAAGTGGGAGAACGTGCACAATTGGTGGCTGACTAAATACTTTTTTGCCCCACTGTATATACAGACAAGAGAGCCAAATGAGAAACCTGCTGTATTGAATCCTTTAAGGCTTCAACAGCAAAACACAGTGCTCTTGGAATATCTGCCTTTTTATCAGGCAGATCATCCTCCTGGTTAGGCCTGTCATGTCAGGCCGTCCTTTACAGACTGGCAGAGACTGTCACGTACCTTACAGCGGAGCCCGAAATGATGAGGGTGGCCTCTTGCACGGTTCCGGTCCAAGCACCCCTGGTGGTGGGTACAGGGAGTGCGAGGGCAACGAAAGGGTGTAGGTGCCTGCAGGCAGGAGGCTGGAACTTGGAGATATAGGAACCTCTGCTGAGGAGATGTGGAAACTGATCACCAAACTTGTTCAGCGGGAGCCAGATCAGGATCAACTGCAGAATCAGGAACAGGCAGGAGTCGGCAACAGGCTGGCAGCGGGGTACCAAGTCAGAAGGCAAAACCATAGTCAGGAACAGGCAGGGGTTGGCAACAGACGGGCAGCAGGGTACAGAATCAGGAGGCAGAGCCGTAATCATAAGTTCAAGCCAAGGTCAGTATTGCAAGTAGAGGCAGGTTCAGCAGGCAGGGGAGATCCAAGAGAATGGTCAGAAGATAGCCGGGTTTTCAGGAACAAGGTCAATCAGGCAGAGTAACAACAGGAACACAGGAACAAGCTGAAGACAATCCAGCACTGATGCTAGGCAGACTCTCTGTTTATATAGGGTGCTGTGTGCCAGAAATCGCGCCAGCGTACGTGCATTAGCAACTTAGCACATTGGCACATGCGAATTGGCACATTGGCGCATGCGCGTTAGCATGTTAGCGCTTTGTCACTCGGTTCCGTGCATGCACCTTGACATTAGCAGAACGAGGATTGGCAGCTGCTGCATGGAGACGGGTGCTTGCTGTGTGAGTTCTCTAACATTGCCCCCTCCTTAGGGGCAGCCTCCGGATGCCCATTTGAGCCATCTTCTCTGGGTGGGAACGATGAAAGGCCTGTATCAGTCTCTGAGCATGGAGATTGGTCTCAGGTTCCCAGGAATTTTCCTCCGGGCCAAAACCTTTCCACTTGATCAGGTATTGGTTCTGCCCCTGTTGTTTCCTATAATCCAAGATGGCTTCAATCTCAAACTCTTCTTCTCCATCCACCATTATAGCTTCTGGGGGTCCCACTTCACGATCCGGAAAGGGATTCGCTACGTCAGGCTTCAGTAGCGAAGCATGAAACACAGGGTGGATCCTAAATGAGTCAGGAAGTTCGAGTTTAAATGCTACCGGATTAATCTTCCTCTTAACTGGGAAGGGTCCCAAGTATCTGGGTCCCAGTTTCCTGGAAGGGCATGCCAGTTTCAGGTTTGCTGTTGAAAGCCATACACGGTCACCAGTTTTCAGGTCCAGTTCCCCCCTTCTTCTTATATCAAAGAATCTTTTACTATTTTCCTGTGCCTTGGAGATGGTTTCTCTCAACACCTGGTTGCTGGTAACAAGGAAGTTTAGTCTATCCTGGACAGCTGGCAAAGGAGAGTCCGGCACTAGTGTTGGCAAAAAAGAGGGGTGGAACCCATAATTGGAAAAGAAGGGTGACTGGTCTGTGGTAGAGTGGGTGGAATTATTGAATGCAAATTCTGCCAGGGGCAGTAGTGAGGCCCAATCTTCCTGGGTGAAGGAGGAAAAACAACGTAGATATTGCTCCAACGTTTGGTTGGTACGTTCAGTCTGCCCATTGGTCCGGAGGTGGTAGGCTGAGGAGAAACTGAGTTTGATACCCAGGGCTTCACACAATGCTTTCCAAAACTTTGACGTGAACTGTACCCCACGATCAGAAACAATGTCACCAGGAATTTCACGAAGCCTAACAATTTCTTTAATGAACACCCCGGCCGTCTCTGTTGCTGATGGAGTCCCCTTCATGGGGATAAAATGTGTCATCTTAGAAAGACGATCAACCACCACAAAGATGGATGAAAATCCTTCAGAAGGAGGAAGCTCAACAATGAAATCCATTGCGATCTTATCCCATGGTCTTTCAGGAATGGGCAGCGGTCTTAGTAACCCCCAAGCCTTGTTTTTACGGTTTTTATTCTTGAGGCAGGTTAAACAAGAACTAACGTAATCCCTGCAATCCTTTGCTAGATTGGGCCACCAGAAATGTCTTTGAACCAAGTCCATAGTCTTGTGTCCCCCGAAATGACCCACCAAAGGATAGTCATGGCAGGCCTGTAGGATGGTAGTGCGCAGGTCCTGTGGTACAAATATTTTATTTCCCTGCCAGTAAAGCCTCTTTCTCTTTCTTGCAGGTTCCTGCCTGGAGGTAAGGAAGTTCTCAGGGATGCCTGACGGATCTGCGATACAAAATCGGATTGGGTTAACAGAAAATTTCCAGCTTGCATGATAGTATCTGGAGCTGATGAAACTTCGGTCTCTGAACATGCGGGATAACGCATCGGGTTTGACATTTTTGGACCCTGGCCGGTAAGTGATATGGAAGTTAAAGCGTGAAAAAAAAAGAGCCCATCTCGCTTGTCTGGGTCTGAGGCGTTTGGCAGTTCTGAGATATTCTAAATTTTTATGATCCGTGAAGATCAATATTGGGTGTGCTGCTCCCTCCAAGAGGTACCGCCACTCCTCCAAGGCTGATTTTATTGCCAACAGTTCTCGGTCCCCCACATCATAATTTCTCTCCGATAACCCTAGTTTTTTGGAGAAGAAAGCCACGGGATGCACTAAAGACTTAGGTCCTTGACGCTGGGACAGGATGGCCCCTACAGCACTCTCAGAAGCATCCACTTCCAGGATGCAGGGCAAAGCAGGATCAGGATGCTTTAATACTGGAGTGGAGGTAAATAGTCCTTTTAGCTTGTCGAAAGCAGCTTGAGCTGCCTCAGTCCATTGGAAACGGTTTTGTTTCTTTGTGAGTTGTGTAATAGGTGCTATGATACCAGAAACATTTTTGATAAATTTTCTGTAGAAATTGGAAAACCCGATAAAACGCTGTACCCCTTTCTTGTCAGTTGGAGGTGGCCAGGACATTATAGCCGAGACTTTCTGAGGGTCCATTGCCACACCCCCAGTGGATATTACCAAGCCGAGAAAATGAATGGTCTGACGTTCAAATTCACATTTCTCGGCTTTAGCGTACAATCCGTTCTGTCTCAGTCTGTGGAGAACTTGCTTCACATGGCTACGGTGTAATTCTAGAGAAATTGAAAATATCAGAATGTCATCCAGATAAACAATCATGAATAAGTCTAGGAGGTCCCTGAAGATGTTATTAACAAAATGCTGAAAAGTGGCTGGTGCGTTACAAAGTCCGAATGGCATAACAAGATATTCGAAGTGACCAAATTGTGTCCGAAAAGCCGTCTTCCATTCATCCCCCTCACGGATTCTGATTAGGTTGTAGGCACCTCGTAAGTCTAGTTTTGTAAATATTTTTGCAGAACGGAGTCTCTGAAAAAGCTCTGGGATCAGAGGAAGAGGCTAGCGATTTTTGACTGTTTTTCTATTCAATTCCCTGTAGTCTACGCATGGGTGAAGGGAATGATCTTTTTTCTCGACGAAAAATATTCCTGCGCCAGCTGGAGAAGAGGAGTGTCAGATGAACCCTTTCCTAAGATTCTCGTTGATGTATTCTTTAAGGACCAGGAGCTCAGGCTCTGAAAGAGGGAAGATCCTTCCAAAAGGGATTTCTGCCCCAGGCAACAGTTCAATTGGGCAATCATAAACCCGGTGAGGGGGAAGGGTATCTGCCTTCTGTTTGTCGAAAACGTCCAGGAAGTCATGGTATACAGATGGGACGAGTTTCCGGGTTTCAGATACGGATTTCAAGCAGCCGATGACTGGAACTACATGATTCGAGGACTTGAGACAGTTCTGGAGGCAGTAGGAGGACTGGAAAATCACCTGGCCGGTAACACAATTAATTTGGGGGTTATGGGCTTGCAGCCAGGGCATTCCCAGAATGATCGGGAATAATGGGGAGGAGATGACATCAAGGCATAACAGTTTTTGGTGATCTGGCAAAATGTCTGCGGACAGAGGTTGCGTTTCATGGGTAATAGGTCCTGATTTGATGCATAACCCATCAGCTAGCTGTATGGAGAGTTGCTGTTGTTTGGGTTGCAGAGGAATGTTGTGCTGCTGGACGAAGGCATGGTCAATGAAGCAGCTGCAGGCGCCTGAGTCAATTATAGCCTGGACCCGGAGTGCCCCTTCTGGAAGCTGTAGTGAGACAGGAACAGCAATGTGAGCAGATCTGGTCAAAGTCAATACACAAGAATCGTAAGGAGGGGAGTCACACTTACGGGTCTTGTTGGGGCACATGCTTGCATAGTGGCCAGCTCCCCCACAATACAGACAGAGGTTATTCTGACGACGACGCTGCTTTTCCTCTGGTGACAGCGGTGAGCGAAGCAGGCCTATCTGCATTGGCTCTGGGGCTTCAGTAGTGGCAGTAGGTAGTGAGGAAGCAGGAACAGATGGACTGCTAGGTACTTTGGGCAGCATCCATATGGGACGAAATTGGCTGGTCCTCTCAGATCTTCGTTCCCTTAAGCGACGATCGATCTGGATGGATAATTGGATCAAATCTTCCAAAGCACTGGGGACCCCAACTCGAGCCAGCTCATCCTTAAGTACTTCAGAGAGTCCTAAACGGAACTGGTAGCGGAGAGCAGCATCATTCCATTGTGTATCAGAACTCCACCGCTTAAAGTCAGTTACATAGTCCTCTACCGGCCTGCTCCCCTGCTGGAGGGCGTGAAGGCTGGCTTCCGCTGTTGTGGTACGCTGGGGGTCATCATACAACTTAGCCATTTCATCCAGGAAAGAGTCCATGGAATTCAAAAGAGGGCTGGCTTGTTCCATCAAGCGGTGAGCCCATGTTTGGGGTTCACCATGGAGTAGTGAGACGATGAACCCCACTTTAGTGCTTTCCAAAGAGAAGGTGCGTGGTTGTAGCAGGAAGTATAACTGGCACGCATTCTTGAAGGCACGGAACTTGCTGCAATCTCCCGAGAATCTCTCAGGAGTAGGGACCCGAGGTTCTGGAGGTGGCACCACTACTGTGGGGACCGATGCTGATGTTGCAGGAGCAGAGGGTGGAGGTGCCGTGGCTGTCAGATGTGCTGAGGTGCCTGGAGATAGCGACTCTACTCTTTGTTCAAGTTGACGATAGCCATCTTGTAGGCCCTGGACTGCCAGAGTAAGGGCTGCGATCTGTTGGCACAGTGCTTCTATGGGTGAGGCCCCCCTTTCGGGCTCCATGTGGCTGGATTGTGCTGTCACGTACCTTACAGCGGAGCCCGAAATGATGAGGGTGGCCCCTTGCACGGTTCCGGTCCAAGCACCCCTGGTGGTGGGTACAGGGAGTGCGAGGGCAACGAAAGGGTGCAGGTACCTGCAGGCAGGAGGCTGGAACTTGGAGATATAGGAACCTCTGCTGAGGAGATGTGGAAACTGATCACCAAACTTGCTCAGCGGGAGCCAGATCAGGATCAACTGCAGAATCAGGAACAGGCAGGAGTCGGCAACAGGCTGGCAGCAGGGTACCAAGTCAGAAGGCAAAACCGTAGTCAGGAACAGGCAGGGGTTGGCAACAGACGGGCAGCAGGGTACAGAATCAGGAGGCAGAGCCGTAATCATAAGTTCAAGCCAAGGTCAGTATTGCAAGTAGAGGCAGGTTCAGCAGGCAGAGGCGATCCAAGAGAATGATCAGAAGATAGCCGGGTTTTCAGGAACAAGGTCAATCAGGCAGAGTAACAACAGGAACACAGGAACAAGCTGAAGACAATCCAGCACTGATGCTAGGCAGACTCTCTGTTTATATAGGGTGCTGTGTGCCAGGAATCGCGTCAGCGTACGTGCGTATGCGCATTAGCAACTTAGCACATTGGCACATGCGCATTAGCACTTTGGCACATTGGCGCATGCGCGTTAGCATGTTAGCGCTTTGGCACTCGGTTCTGTGCATGCACCTTGGCATTAGCAGAACGAGGATTGGCAGCTGCTGCATGGAGATGGGTGCTTGCTGTGTGAGTTCTCTGACAGATACAAACTGCTGCAACAGCTGGCTAATTAGCTGAACTGGCCAAAGAAAAAGAAGCCTTTAATAATGACTCCAATGTCTTGTCAACAGGGTCTTTCAAGCCCTGTGTGCTATCTACCGGACAAGTCAAGTTCTTGTTTAAGGAAGAGACTGCTGCATCTACGGCTGGCATGCTCCACTTATTAAACTTTTCATCCATGGGATAAAAAAGGGAAAACCTCTTAGGAGGAACAGAAATCCTGTCAGGATGTTCCCAATCAGCATACACTGCCCGTTCCAACAGCGGGTGTAAGGGGAAAGCCTGTGTGGTCTGAAGAGGCCTCAGGGATCCCAAAGAGGACCAGAGAGGCTCTGTAACCTCTGCAAGAGGCAACTTAAAGACAGAACGAACCATTTTGGTAAGAGTCTGGATCAAAAGCCTATGTGATTGAGAGGCAGACACCAACTGGATATCCTCCTGTCCAGATTGCTCGGAAGCAGATTCACCTGCTAGGCCATCCACAGAATACTGAGCTTTAAGCTCTTCCCCATCCTCAACCCATTCCTGCTCCAGATCTAGGAGGCTCCGGGGAGGGGATCTGTCACATTTCTTGCCACCCTGTGGGATGGAGGCAATCATGCCAGCAATCCTGTGCTCTAACCCGGCTAGGGCTGAGGACAGTTCATCCTTAGTGATAAAGGGTGAAGCAGAATCATTGATTGTAGGCACAATCCCAGATAAGCGCATCGTCTCAGATTGCCTGGAAGCCTCTGGTCCTTCAGGGGATACAACACTAGGGATATAACTAGGTTCATCAGGAATTACTGATGACATAGGTGTGCTCTTCCCTGTAGTGTTAGTCCTGCTCCTCTTTTTTGAAGACATTTACTTGCCACAAAAAGGGAGTACCTGGGTAAAGTATTAACACACCTCAGAAGCGCGACCCTTTAATAGGGCTCACCAAGCCCCTATGCAACAATCCTGCTAAGCACCTTTAGCCTGCCAAGCAACACCTGGTGACTCACGTGACCTGGGTAAGGATAAATGAACCACTGCAAGTGCCTGGTTCAGAGCCTGCTCTGTGTCCCACAGCTGCCTTCTGGAAGCACTGCATGCTTGGTATACACAGCTTAAATAAGCTGGCTGTGCGCCGGAACGTTCTGTGCATGCGTACGCACACACATGCGCGGTCCCGGCGAACGGGCGTGGCTGTATTTGCATATGACGCGAAAATTCGTGCACCTAGATAAAGGATACGGTGCCTGTGCGGTGAAGCTGCGTGCGACATGGCTGCCAAACTGCTGAGCCTAGCGGCGCTCTTGCGAGCACACGTGCGCCATGACGAACCAAGGTGAAATGGCACACCATCGTGCGCCATCATACAGGTAAAAAACAGCCAGGCACAAACAAAAAAGGTACACTTTGCAAACACCTACAGCTATACCAAAACTCCCCCGTATGATCACTGCACACAGGTGTCCAGCCTCTAGCTAGCTTGACTGATTGTTCCAATCACTGGGACACCCCACAATATTAAAAGGCATTTCAATTACCCGTACAGGGGCAAGACAACTTAGAAACTAAGAGCCCAATCTTCACCCTTCACAGCAGGTTCCTGTCATTGGAGGACCTTCAAGAACTGGGTACCCTTTTCATGTTTAGGGTCCACTCCCTTGGACCTGTACAGCACTCTGCAGGAATGCCTTAGCCTTGTGGTGTCCATGATTCCACTTCGCAGGATCCAGCGCCCGGAATCATGCAGTATCTTGAGTCTTCTTTGCGAGGCTCGGGCACCATTTATCTAAGCATATAAAAGCCTGTGTCAAATGGATCTGATCGGTCAATCCCTTGATTCATTTAAGAACTGTTTGTGCGACTAGAGACCTGGAGCTCAGAGAGCTCAAAAAACGTGCAATCCACTTTGCAGTACTTCCTTGTATGGGAGAGGTTTTATAGGGGATCACTTCCTGTCTAAAATATCTTTGGTCTACCAGTGTCCATTCACCTGGAGATGAAGTATAACCCAGCAGGTAATGTGTTCCATGATGTATGAAAAAGAAACATGAATTTTCTTTAGTTTTGGAAGGAGCGTGGTAGAGATAAGCCAACCACAGATGGATCAAATGTCAGCCAATTCAGCAGGGACCGGCCAGGACTTGATCCATGTATGGGCAAGCTGATTGTACCCATGTCGATCCATTGATCGATTTGGGTACAACCTGCATGTTGGATTTTTAGCATGTGACCATTACCAGCGGCTATAGCCGCTAGCAGCAATTGCTGTGTTCTTCCGGCAGGTTGCAGGAAAGAAAATCGTATAATCTATGAGCTGCTTTAGCATATAAGTTATGCTTAAAGAAGGCTTCCCCTCACTCCTCTTTGGGACACTAGGAAAACTTAGAAACAAATACAACCTGTCAAAGGTAGTAAAACTTAACCTATCCATTAAAGAGGAAGTAAACTCTCAGCAAAAAAACGAAAAAACAAAAAACCCTGCAAGACAAAGGCATATTTAGCTAGTATGCATAGCATACTAGCTAATTATGTATTACTTACCTCAGATCGAAGCCCCCGCATCGGTCCACGTCTCCGCCTCCGACATGTTGTCCCGGAGTGACTTCCGCTGTGCTTAGCCGGAGCCGCAATGACGTCACTTCGCGCATGCACACAGGAACGCCACAGTACAACTGAAGCAACAGCATATAGCACCATTGCTTTAGTTGTCTTAAGTGCGCATGTGCCGCATGACGTCGGCACATGCAAATACAGGGATATCTCCTAAACTGTGTAGGTTTAGGAGATATATCCTTGTTAGCTACAGGTAAGCCTAAATATAGGCTTACCTGTAACATAAATTTGTAAACAAGGGTTTACAACCACTTTAAAAAATAGTTTAACTAGAGTGTAACTTGTCCAATGATATACATTTTATGTAAACACTTTTTTGGCACAACCAATAAGGCAGGTAAAAAGCAATGATCATATGCAAAACCACAGTCACTTACGGCAATAAATGACTTACAGTCACTAAAATTCTGATTGGTTTCTTTGCTCAGTTCATATTTACTGTATTCCAAATGACTTTCTGCACTAAATACATTTAAAAAAAAAAAAAAAAAAGTACTTACCACAGTGTTGTTTGTTTGAGGTTGATAAATTATGAAATGTGTTGTGGTAGGGAATTTGTCCAATTTTAGTGTTACACTCTACAAAATAAAAGTACTATGGTAAATAAAAGGAAAATAAAAATTACAATTAATCCTCGGTTAAAGTACTTTTTAAGTGTCAATGAATATCAAAGCATAACAACTTACACTTGAGCCTTGAGCTTCTTTGGGCAACTCTAAGGCTCCATTCACACCATGGCGTTTTGCAGGCAGAATTGCAATGATTCAGAAACGCTGCAAATCGCAGAACGCCCTTGCGATCCCCGTTACTTTGAATGGCACCAAATTGCAGCGCGATTCTGTCGCTATTGTTGCCTGATGAATTGCGGTGAAATCGCGCAAACAGATTCGTGGGACGCCCAAAAGAAGTTCTTGTACAGGCGACAATCGCTGCAAAACCGTGGCGCAATTTGGTGCCATTCAAAATAGCGGGAATCGCAAGGGCGTCCCGCAATTTGTGGCGTTTCCGAATCATGGGCTGAATCGTGGAGATTCCACCCACAAAACGTAACGCTATGGTCTGAATGGACCCCAAACTATAAGATTTTGATGCATCTTTAAGTAGGAAGGGGCTACCTACAAGGTATGTCTGTTCACAATGTATTCATGCTAAAGATATGTCTCAGATTAGGAGCTCACATAATTTAGAGTTGCAGACCACACTCTGCAGAGGTGCCTTGGAATGGCAATGTATATAGGTATTTGCATTGACCTCAAATGTTAGATACGGTTTATAACGAACTCAGGAACAGACGGGAGTGTAGGTCATGTCCTGCATCCATGTCTTGGGAGTACAGTACAGGATGCATGCAAGGTATTCATAGACACGGTGTTATAGACTTATGACTTCAGGTGATTGGACACAGCCAAAGTTTGAGGACATGCCCATTGCGTGCCTGCCCTATAACCCTACTTCACTCTGTGCGTCTAGTTTTCTAGCAAGTAATGCAGAAAAATGGAAAATGGAAAGGAGGTTGGCCTGTGTCCTGTACTATACTCCAAGATATGGAATTTACAGGCAAGTCAAAACTCCTATCTCAATTGCACAGTACAGGACACAGGAAAATTATTCAGAGATCCTGGGATATCCCCAAGCAATGGCTGAAAAGGTTGGCCATCACCTAGGCAAACAAAACTGCCAAAAGATCCATCAACAACAAAAAGGTCAAAGTCTCAACTTCACTTATCACTGTATGAACCTTGCAGCTGAAAGCTGCATCTGCAGAAGATAGGATGTCAACCTGGTAAACTTTGAGGGCTGGGCTACAGGGGCTTGGTGTTGGAAAGCATGGGAAAGCTTCCACCAATCTGATGGAGTGGGAACATAAAAGTGCTGGGGGAGATTTGCCCTAGAGTGTGTAAGCTCTAGAGGTAAAAAATTCTTATCCATCAAGTGAGGGTGTATTTGGAAGCGAGGAGTCCCTTGCAAGGTACTGAGGGCAGAACAAATAGGGGGATCAGTCTTCCCGGACAAAGCTGTTTCTTTGAGCTAGCCTAATGGTTCTAACTAAATTCAGGTAATAGAGGATTTCCTTTAGATGTTTTGGAGCAGGGCATAAGGATAGTAGGACAATGAAGTAGAGGACTAATACATCCTTAGAAAGGATAGCCTGGTGCCTTCTGAATCGATTCGGAGAAATTTCAGGCCTCATTGTCAACTGTGACAAGTCAGAGGCAATGAATGTTAACTTACTAGAATCGGTTTTCCAGAGCTTACCTCAATATTCCAAATGGGAAAAAACTTCACTTCCTTATTTAGGCATTAGATTGACTCCTACCATCTCTTCCCTTTATAAGGCAAATTATCCAGCCCTGTTCTGTAGACTCTTGGATGGCATGGTTGGATGCAGGTCTGTCATGGATAGGGAGGATCGCCTTGGTTAAAATGACGGTCCTACCCAGGTAGCTATATTACTTTAGAACCTTGCCCATTCAGGTTCCATTAATTGCTATGCGACAGTTCCAGTCACAAATATTTCAGTTCATCTGGGGAGCCAAGGGTAGCAGAGTGGCTTGGACCACAATGTATGCACCTACAGACCTGGGGGGTATGGGAGTCCCGGACTTCAGGAAGTTTTATGTGGTGGCACAGCTAGCACAGCTGTGCCAACTCCATAGCAGATATTATAGGCCAGACTGGGTGTCCTTAGAAGCCCTAGCTTGTTCTTCAACTGCAATAGATTCAATGCTCTGGTTACCCCCGAAACATTGCAAAGCTATCTTGTGCCCTACGCGCCCCCATTCTATAAATTTATGGGACATGACCTGTAGATCGCCCCTTGCGCTCCCCCCACATACCTGCAGCCCTGTTTCACAATCCCTTTTTCCTACCGGGCATGCAGTCTGATGGTTTCAGCGGTGGATGAACAAGATCCTTTACCGCATAGGGGACTTCTTAGACCACAAAGGGATATTGTAGTTTATACATAGCTTGGAGATGCCCTCTTTGGAAAACTTTTGTTTGCAGAAAATTTATAGTTTTTAAACGCCTTGCAGAATCACAGCCCTGACTTAAGAGTACACACCAAAACATGAGCAAAGCCCTGTTAAACAAGCCGGTTGAGAATGTCCAGAGACACACACAGACTTTGATTTACGTTATGTTTTTAGCTGCTAAAATCGCTATTGCATCTGCCTGGAAAAGTCTGGTTATTGATCTTGTCTTTATGAAGCGCAACCTCACCTAGATTATGCTGAACGAAAGGATTGTGAGTGTCTTACGGGACAAGCAATCTCATTTTGAAAAAAATTGGTCTCCCTGGCTTAGCTATTTGCAGGTAACACGTGGAGTTGACCCACAGGCTCGAGAGGGTCTGACCCCCGGGCAGATTACCACTTTCTTTTCTTCCTTAGCCCTACTATTCTCTTTTCCATTCTCCTCCCTCCAGTATCTCTCTATTCATTAATTTCCCCATTTCTTTTTCCATGTACATAGTACTCCTGGTACTAGCAGAGGGGTCACTGAACCCAAAAACCTGGTCAAACAGATGTCTGTATCTGGCCCTAGTATGTTACTGGTTATAAGATGGAAGTATTGCTGTTATATAGAGCTTTTCACTGATGTTCAGTACTAATAGTGCCCTAGGTTTTAAGGGCTTTTATATTTTCTACTTGGATAGGCAAGGTTTCCCTCCCAAGTAGGGTCCTCCACATCATAGAACTGGTGTGAGTCAGCCTACAACCACTACCTGGACTCTTAATCGAACAAATAATGGGCAGTCCAACTTTGTTACTTGCTGCCCTGTGCGTGTTGCTCTGTATGTAACACTAGCAAATTACTATTGTTGGGTTTACTATTGCTTTAAGGCTAAAAATTCTGGTTAAAACTATATTGCAAGAGGGCCAGAATGTGAGACACAATGTAATCTCTGGGACTGAATTGCCTGTGCTCACACCAGGCAAAGAAGGATTTCCTGGTATGATAGTAAAAGTTTCTGGCAGTGGCCCTTCTTTCTTTTAGCAAAGTAGGAATAACAGACTTTGGGAGCCCTCCCTCTCGAGACATGGGCTTCAACTGCACTAACATGAAACACAGACTGAGAAGAAAAATGGTATAGAGGGCTCAGAGTCAGCAGATCCACCCTGTTGGGAAGAGCTCAGTTTGGTGCAATGAGGATCACCACTAGGGAAAAAGGCATAAATTAGTCTGAGCCAAGACTGAGGAAATATCGAGGCATCCAAATATAACACTAGAGGATCCTTAAACCTGGCTAAAATCAGCGATAGTTTGTGGCTGAATATGAATGCTAGGATATTTACATCCGGAGTCCCATATTTCTAACCTATCAGATTGAGATGTCTGGGTGAAGGGCTAATTTCCCTTAATCCAGACAGAGGAAGTCCGCTTTTCAGTTGTCTACTCCTGGGATATGGACCCCCAGAGAATCATTAGACAGTAATTTTCAGTCCATGAGATTAACTGGCTTGTTTTCAAGGATTCGAGACTCCTAATGCCCAGTTGATGGTTGACGTATGTGTCAGCTGTGGTCATGTGTGTTATTACTTTCCAGTGATAACGAAGGAAAGGAGTTATCAATTGTTAAGGCTGGGCCCGAGATCCACCAAGTTAGCAAATTTCTTGCTTGGCTGGAGAGGAGCACGGGTAGGTCAAGAGAAGGATACACTTATCCCAGGTCAGTAAGATGTGTTAAGTAAGTCTCTAATGAAATTGATCGAACGGTACAACCTCAAAAGGAAGGTAATTGATCACAATGCCTGGAGCATCTGAATTGTCCTGTGGACATTTGCATACAGATGTAAGGAGCAGAGGATTGGCTGAGGGGCAATGTGACAAACTGAAAATGGCGGATTGCCACTGCAAAGTGGAGAAAGCACTGATGTGAGGGGGTGAATGGAAATTTGTAGATAAGCATCCTGGATGTCTATGAATGCCAGGATTGCCCCCGTCTCAGGGATGAAATTACAGATCTTATGGTTTCCATGCAGAATTTTGAAATTTGAAGGTATTTGTTGAGGGATTGTAAGTCCAAAATAGGAAAAAACTCCCCATTGGGCTTTGGCACCATGAACAGGTTTGAGTAGAATTATTGGAACCTGTCTTGTAGGATTCAGGGCAATCAGCAAATCTGACTGTCCTTAGAATTTGTTTTTAGATTTGAGAGAAGAAATTAGTAAGGGGGTAGAGTTTGCATTCCTCTGGGTCACAGACATCACAAACCGTTAACAGACATCCCTCTCTTAGGAGTGAGGACGCCCCTTCAGTCTGGAGAATGGTTTTTGGCAGACTTTGCGTTCCAAGTCAGAATTTTGGCTTTGAAGTTGAAGCCTGAGGACAGCGGTGTGGCACTCTCTGCTCTGGGTTGGTAGAAGGCCCTGGCCCTCACTTAGGAGTGAAAGCGCACCTTCATTGTGTAGAGGACTTTAAGGAAGGTTTAATGGGCATTATGGCCCAAGTTGTGCACCAAAAGGAAGGGCTGAAAGCTAGCATATTGTGTGATGCTCTCACTACTGGTGCGAAAGAGTGGAGGAGAAAAATCTTTTGCAGCCTCCATCCATATCCTCCTCATTTCCTTCTGTGTCTGCCTAGTCTAGGGCAGGTATATCTGAATCCAACTCAGGAAAAGACAGAGGAGCTGGAGAAGGGGTGTGGTATTTTACAGTCCTGGACAAAGATGGATGTATTAAGGCTGTTCATTGTCCGAGGAATTGTGACAAATGCAGAAAACCTCTTTTTCAGGTAGGCCACTTGTTGAGTGTGTCAGAGCTAGAGACAGATGCAGAGACTAGTGTAAAAGATCTAGGTTGCACGATCCTTATGAGAATCTAATGCCTGATGATCTGAGGTGGAGCTCAGGTAATGTTAGCGCTGGGGAGCGGCTGCAAATACATACATTATATATATATATATATATATATATATATATATATATATATATATATATATATATATATATATAAATTATCATTTGTGAATAATCCAGGAGGATCGACTTTGTCAGTGCTAGAAGAGGATCAACTGCTTGAGATTGCAAATGATGGTAAGCCTTAAAAGTATGTTTGAGGCAACTTCAAATCTCCATACGTTCTGTATTAAACTCAAGGCGGAATATCCTGAGATTGCCACAAAAGCACTGAAAAGCCTGCTTCCATTTTCAACACCCTATCTTTGTAAAGAGGGGTTTTCTGCAGTGACCACAAACAAAATGAGATTACGAAATAGACTGGACATAAGCAACACACGTCAGGTGTCACCGTCTCCAGTCACCCTCAGATGTGACTGTCTAGTTGCAAGAAAACAAGCTTAGGGCTCCCACTGATTCTGCATTACTGTAAGTTGTATAATTATTTAATTATATTACAATGTAATAATTGAAATAAAGTGCACAATGTAATGCACTTGAATCATCCTGAATCCATCCCTACCACACCACACCCCACCCCCGACCCCCTGGGTCCACGGGAAAATGGTCTTCCACAAAACTTGTCCCTGGTGCCAACAAAAGGCTGGGGACCACTGTTCTATACTGTACAAATGAATCAGAAGGGTGGTCAACAATGAGGAAAACAGAACTGAGCCAACAGGCCCAACAAAGCAGAAAAGGGTTAAATACCAAACTCAGAGTACTGCTGAAAGAACCTTGCAGCCAAGCCAGAGGACTGACAAAAATTGGGGGGGGGGGGACGGGACGGACATGAAAGAGAGTCTGTTTTATCAGGTAGACTGACTACATCCAGACAATAGAGGGCAATTTACTTGGGATGTTTAGGAGCAAAACACAAGGAGGGTAGAAGGCTCATACCACTTTATCCTTGTAAAGAATTAGGAAGTGCTCCTTACAAGAAAGAGCCACAGACTTTGAAAACATACCTGATAGCCACCAAGGCAGTCACTTTGCAGGAGAGATCACCCAAGAGGAGTTACAAATAAGTATAATAGGAGTTTTTTGCAGCGCAGAAGGAATCAGATTAATATTACAAGAGCAGGGTGCTGTAATGAGGGTCCTTTTTTCCTCATTCTTTTGACCATCTCTTCAAGTTTTATATATCTTCCTCTTACCAAAGTGAAAACTACAATTCAAGCATAGTGTATCTTTTGATCCATAAAATATTTTATTATATATATATATATATATATTTATTACACACACATAAATATACATATACACACACACATACACACAGTGGGGACGGAAAGTATTCAGACCCCTTTAAATTTTTCACTGTTATATTGCAGCCATTTGCTAAAATCATTTAAGTTCATTTTTTTCCTCATTAATGTACACACAGCACCCCATATTGACAGAAAAACACAGAATTGACGACATTTTTGCAGATTTATTAAAAAAGAAAAAAACTGAAATATCACATGGTCCTAAGTATTTAGACCCTTTGCTCAGTATTTAGTAGAAGCACCCTTTTGATCTAATACAGCCATGAGCCTTTTTGGGAAAGATGCAACAAGTTTTTCACACCTGGATTTGGGGATCCTCTGCCATTCCTCCTTGCAGATCCTCTCTAGTTCTGTCAGGTTGGATGGTAAATGTTGGTGGACAGCCATTTTTAGGTCTCTCCAGAGATGCTCCATTGGGTTTAAGTCAGAGCTCTGGCTGGGCCATTCAAGAACAGTCACGGGGTTGTTGCGAACCCGCTCCTTCGTTATTTTAGCTGTGTGCTTAGGGTCATTGTCTTGTTGGAAGGTAAACCTTCGGCCCAGTCTGAGGTCCTGAGCACTCTGGAGAAGGTTTTTGTCCAGGATATCCCTGTACTTGGCCGCATTCATCTTTCCCTCGATTGCAACCAGTCGTCCTGTCCCTGCAGCTGAAAAACACCCCCACAGCATGATTCTGCCACCACCATGCTTCACTGTTGGGACTGTATTGGACCGGTGATGAGCAGTGCCTGGTTTTGTCCACACATAACACATACCGCTTAGAATTAAGGCCAAAAAGTTCTATCTTGGTCTCATCAGACCAGAGAATCTTATTTCTCACCATCTTGGGAGTCCTTCAAGTGTTTTTTTTTTTTTTTTTAGCAAACTCCACGCGGGCTTTTATGTGTCTTGCACTGAGGAGAGGCTTCCGTCGGGCCACTCTGCCATAAAGCCCCGATAGTTCAGTTTGGCTGGACAACCAGCTCTAGGAAGGGTTCTGGTCGTCCCAAACGTCTTCCATTGAAGGATTATGGAGGCCACTGTGCTCTTAGGCACCTTAAGTGCAGCAGAAATTTTTTTGTAACC
This sequence comes from Aquarana catesbeiana, assembly GCF_042186555.1. NCBI lineage: Eukaryota > Metazoa > Chordata > Amphibia > Anura > Ranidae > Aquarana > Aquarana catesbeiana. The sequence continues at coordinate 248,283,042 of NC_133329.1, forward strand.
TTGGCCAGATCTGCGCCTTGCCACAATTCTGGCTCTGAGCTCTTCAGGCAGTTCCTTTGAGCTCATGATTCTCATTTGCTCTGACATGCACTGTGAGCTGTAAGGTCTTATATAGACTGGCGTGTGGCTTTCCTAATCAAGTCCAATCAGTATAATCAAACACAGCTGGACTCAAATGAAGGCGTAGAACCATCTCAAGGATGATCAGAAGAAATGGACAGCACCTGAGTTAAATATAAGAGTGTCACAGCAAAGGGTCTGAATACTTAGGACCATGTTATATTTCAGTTTTTCTTTTATTAACCAGTTGGCAGCCGCCGCACGCCGATGTACGTCGGCACAATGGCACGGGCAGGCATAAGGGCTTAGCTGTATGTCCCTGCCTGCCCGCGGGCGGGGGGTCCAATCGGACTCCCCCGGTGCCTGCGGCGGTCAGATTATCGTCAGGAGCGATCCAAGGTGAGGGGGAGGTCACTGATTCCTGGCCACCTCCTCACGATCGCTCCTGGTGAATGGAATTCTTCCTCTGCTGCTGTAATGTAAACAGCGGCAGCGGAAGTGATGACATCGCTCCTCGTGAAGCCTTTTCATTCCGGCTTCTGAGGAGAGAAGACATCAAGTAAGTCTGCACCAACACTACATGTACAGTAGAACACTCTAGGCACACTTTTCACCCCCCCATCACCCCCCTGTACCCCCTGTCACAGTGACACCAATAGCAGTTTTTTTTTTATTGATTTTTGCATTGGTGTCATTTTGTGACAGTTATAAGTGGTAGGGCAGTTAGTGTCAAGCCCTTTTAGGTCTAGCGTACCCCCCTAATAAAGTTTTAACCCCTTGATCACCCCCGTTGCCAGTGTCACTAAGCGATCGTTTTTCTGATCACTGTTTTAGTGTCACAGGTGACGCTAGTTAGGGAGGTAAGTATTTAGGTTCGCCGTCAATGTTTTATAGCGTCAGGTACCCCCATATACTACCTAGTAAAGGTTTTAACCCCCTGATTGCCCCCTAGTTAACACTTTCACCAGTGATCACCGTATAACTGTTACGGGTGTCACTGGTTAGTTTGTTTATTTTTTATAGTGTCAGGGCACCCACCGTTTATTACCCAATAAAGGTTTAACCCCCTAATCGCCCAGCGGGTGATACAAGTTAGGTTTTAGGGTCAGATAGGTTAGTGCCAGTACCGCCAACACCCACGCATGCAGCATACACCTCCCTTAGTGGTATAGTATCTGATCCGATCAGATCTATACTAGCTTCCCCAGCAGTTTAGGGTTCCCAAAAACGCAGTGTTAGCAGGATCAGTCCAGATACCTGCTAGCACCTGCGTTTTGCCCCTTCACCCAGCCCAGCCCAGCCCACCTAAGTGCAGTATCGATCGATCACTGTCGCTTACAAAACAGTAAACACACATTAATGCAGCGTTCGCAGAGTCAGGCCTGATCCCTGCAATTGCTAACAGTTTTTTGGTAGCGTTTTGATACAGTCAAAACGCTAAAAGTCAGGAGCTTTTTTGCCTGTGAGTCTCACTAGTGTACCACTAAATTTAGAGCCCAAAATGGCAAATCGAGGATACACTAGTGAAGAGGCCTACACGTTTCTGAGCATGACAGATAGTGAAGAGGAAGTCACTCATCTGTCAGATTCAGGCTCAGAATACAAACCTGTAGACAGCAGCGGCTCCATGACAGATAGCTCTGACGACAGAGTTGTGGTCCCTGCCAAGGTCAGGCGTACCAGACCCCAATCTTCTTCGGCTGTTGAGGTGCAAGAACCGCAGGGCTCTTGTATGGAGCAGAGAAGTACTAGTGCCGCTATTCCTTCTGGTGAACTGGCAAGTCCCAGCAGCCTAGTACACCCTGGTCGTACATCCAGCAGTGCAGTAACACTTGGTGACGTGGCGAGTCCCATAAGTGCAGTTCAAGCTGGCGAGGTGGCAAGCACAAGTAGTGTCCCGCAGCCACCAAGAAGACGAACACAGGCCCGTTGTGCCCATAGTGCCCTTCCTGCTGCATTCGCCAATTCTAATTGGGAACCCACGACTTCTGCAGCACCCGTACTTCCCCATTCACTGGCCAACCCGGCATTCATGTAGAAACAGTTGATTTTACATCACTTGATTTTTATTCGCTGTTTTTCACAGAAGATCTCTATAGATCTATTGTGGACCAAAGCAATTTGTACGCTGGTCAACACATCGCCACTATTCCCCAGTCCTCCCTTGCCAGAGATTGGAAACCAATTACGGTTTCCGAATTTAAGATCTTTCTGGGCCTTTCCCTCCTCATGGGCATAACCAAAAAGAGTGAGTTGCGGTCATATTGGTGCACTGACCCAATTCACCATATGCCCGTGTTCTCTGCTTCCATGGCCAGGGCACGATATGAGCAGATTTTGCGGATCATGCACTTCAACAATGAACTCTGTCGTGCTCGTGGAGACCCTGGATACGATCGGCTCTACAAAATTCAGCCCCTCGTAAACCACTTCAACCAACGTTTTGCAGACTTGTTTACTCCCCATCAAGTTGTCTGCGTTGATGAGTCCCTGATTAAGTTTTCTGGCCCCTTGTCATTCAAACAGTACCTTCCCAGCAAGCGTGCCAGATACAGGGTCAAGATGTATAAGCTCTGGGACAGGGCCACAGGCTATACATGTAGTTTTATGGTTTACGAGGGAAGAGATAGCCACGTAGAGCTGACAAACTGCTCTGACTACATAGGAAGTGCTGGCAAGATAGTGTGGGACTTGGTGTCACCCTTATTCGGAAAGGGGTACCATTTGTATGTGGACAATTATTACACGAGCGTGCCACTTTTTAGTCACCATTTTGATCAGCAGATTGGAGCATGTGGCACCGTGCGACCTAATCGCCGGGGCTTTCCCCAGCGGCTTGTAGATTCCCGTCTTAGGCTGGGGGAGAGAGCCTGCTTCAAGTGTAATAACTTGCTTGCTATGAAGTGGAGGGATAATAAGAATGTTTTCGTCCTTACCTCCATTCATGCAGACACGACTGTCCAAATTACTACGGCGACTGGTGTTGTGGATAAACCCCTCTGTGTCCACGAATATAACCAAAATATGGGAGGGGTGGGCCTCAACAACCAGTTGTTGGTGCCGTACCTAGTTGCCCGTAAGGCCAGACACTGGTATAAAAAAAGTGTCTGTATACTTATTTCAATTGGCTTTGCTGAACGCTCATGTGCTATACAGAGCTTCAGGACGGACGGGATCCTTCCTTAAATTCCAGGAAGAGATCGTCAGAGTCCTTCTGTTTCCGGTGCTCCACCTCACCTTCCCCAACCAAATGCAGTAAGCCGGCTGCATGAGAGGTATTTTCCTTATGTCCTCCCGAGTACCCCTACCCAACGAGCCCCCCAAAGAAAACGTGTTTGTAGAAAGCGCGGATATAGGCGTGACACCCGCTATTATTGTCCCTTCTGTCCTGACAATCCTGGTCTTTGCATTGGTGAATGTTTTGAGCGCTACCATACACTAGTTGAGTTTTAAGTAGGGTACAGCATTGCACAGACTAGGCACACTTTCACAGGGTCTCCCAAGATGCCATCGCATTTTGAGAGACCTAAACCTGGAACCGGTTACGGTTACAAAAGTTACAGTTATAAAAAAAAATAATAAAAATTTAAAAAAATACACAAAAAAAAATTAAAAAAGAAAAAAATAGTTGTTTTATTGTTCTCTAGAGCTCTCTATTCTTTCTCTATTGTTCTGCTCTGTTTTACTGTATTCTATTCTGCAATGTTTTATTGTTATTATGTTTTACCATGTTTGCTTTTCAGGTATGTAATTTTTTTATACTTTACTGTTTACTGTGTTTTATTAATGTAAGTAAGATCCTTCGTGCTATCAAAGTGAATATATGCTAATCTGATAAGTTGCAGCTAGATCTAAAGTGTATAAATGCACTTAAATGGTATAAAGTAAATAAAGATCATCGGAGCTTGATGATATATATAAAATATTAACAATAAGCGATAAAGATGTGCAAAATCGCTAATTGCGATTAAGCAAATTGCTAATGATGCTGTACAAAATAACTAAAGCAACAGTAGCCCTATGTTCAATGTAGATGAATACTAAAGTGCCTATGTTGTAACTGTACAAAACCGCATAATGATGCTGTGTAAAAATCGCTAAAAAACAATATACAGTGCTGAACAAACCAATCTGAGTATGTGCACGTAGTGTTGTGCAAATGCAATAGTGTTTCTGGGTATTAATATACTAATGTAAAAGCATAGTATATATTGAAGTGCCAATAGCCCTATGTTCAGTATACATAAACACAGAATGACTATGTTGCAACTGTGCAAAAACGCATGATGCTGCTATGTAAAATCGCTAAGTATATGCTAATCAGATAAGTTGCAGCTAGATCCAAAGTGTGTAAATGCACTTAAATGGTATAAAGTAAATGATGTGTACAAAATCGCTAATTACGATAATGTAAATAAATGATGCTGTGCAAAATAACTGAAGCAACAGTTGCCCTATGTTCAGTGTAGATGAATACTAAAGTGCTTATGTTATGACTGTGCAAAAACGCATAATGGTGCTGTGTAAAAATCGCTGAAAACAACAATGAACAGTGCTGAACAAACCAATAGCCCTATGTTTAGTGTACATAAACATTAAATGACTATGTTGCAACAGTGCAAAAACGCATGATATTGCTATGTAAAAATTGCTGAAAGTAACAATCAGCAGTGCTAAATAAAACAGAGTGCGTGTGCTAAGCGCTGTGCAAATGCAATAATGATCCTAGATATTAATGCCCTAGTTCCAGTGTAACCACAAAATATGTGAAATAAATAAATAATGATGTATAATACCAATAAAACAATGCTTGTGTTAAAAATTGTGACTGTGTGCTGACAATTCCCAATACCACAGTTACCGCAATACAGATGTGAAAGTTCACTTATTGAAAATGATAAAGTCTATGATAAATGAAAGTGCAAATAGTGCTCCAATGTGCTCTTCAAAACAGCCGCCAGTGTATCACTCTTCGTGTGTAACACTCAGTGTGTACTGGCCTCTTACCTCCATGGAAATGGTAAACAGCAATGGAGATGGGTGTGGCTGGAGATCTTTGCAGGGTGTTGTAATGGATATCCCTCTTACACCGTGGTATGGTGGATGGTGGCTAAGGATGTGTTCATTTCCAGCAGATATATGCAAAGGATAAAGAAGAATCTCCCATAGTGTAATACTGAATAAGCTAATAAATTTATTTAAAGCCAAGTGGGTACTTACAACGGTGTAAAAAAAAATCAGCAAGTCTGTAAATTGTGCGGCTTTACAGGTGCCTCTGTGCGTCACTTCTGGTTCTCATGCGGTCCGGTTACTCCCTATGCATTGCGTCACCTCACGTAACTTCTTCAGGGGATCCGGATTGGTTGAAACCGCTATCATTTTATATGAAAGGACAGGAAGTGTTTCATCTGCCATTTTATTGGAAACCTGTCTCCAATATGGAGCGGCCATTTTTGGTTAGTCCAGTGTTAAACATAATCCTATGTGTTATAAAAGCAGCGGCCATTGCATTGGTGGGTAAACACACCACTGGATATATAGTATCACCTACATTCCGGGAACTTATGTGTCAACACCTACACACAAGTTACCGAGTATTAAAGAAAGAGGGAAGTATATAGTACTTAAGTTAGTTCACTCATGTGGTAACTGTACCACATAATGAATAATTGAAGATAAGATAATACAAAAATAGTACTATTAATGGCTGAATTACAATGAAAACCGGAAATGGTGTATAGAGGTAAAAACATGTTAAAATACATAAATATCTTTATTAAGTATAAAATAAAGTTGATTAAAATAAATGGGGAGGAAATAAAATATGAAATGATAAAAAAAAATAATAAATGAAAATAAAATAAAAATTAAAATTAAGATTAAAAAATAGCAATTGGCATAGAGATGTCCCACCTATTAAAAGTTACTTAACCACTTGCTTACAGGGCACTTAAACCCCCCTCCTATCCAGACCAATTTTTAGCTTTCAGCGCTAACGCATTTTGAATGACAATTGCGCGGTCATACAACGCTGTACCCAAATGAAATTTTTATCATTTTTTTCCCACAAATAGAGCTTTCTTTTGGTGGTATTTGATCACCTCTGCGGTTTTTACTTTTTGTTAAAAAAATGTAAAAACCTGAATTTTTTTTAAAAAAAATTTTTTATTTTTTTATATTTTGTTATAAAAAATTTTAAACGGGTAATTTTTCTCCTTCATTGATGTACGTTGATGAGGCGGCAGTGATGGGCACTGTTAGGTGGCAGTGATGGGCAGCACTGGCAGGTGGCACTGATTGGCACTACAGGTGGGCATTGGTAGGTGGCACTTGTGGGCATTGATAGGTGGCACTTGTGGGCACTGTTAGGTGGCACTGTGGGCACTGTTGGGTGGCACTGATGAGGAATGTGTTGTGCTTCCACTTCGGGACCGATGTCCCTGACATCTGAGCCGGTGATCGGCTTTTTTCTCTACTCGCGCTGTCAGCGCGAGTAAAAAAAAAAAAAACGGGTTACCGATCTTCCTGCTTACATCATGTGAGCAGCTGTCATTGGCTGACAGCTGATCACATGGTAAGGGGCCGGGACCAGCCCCTTACTCGGATCGCTGATCAGCCGAGTCTCAGTGACTCGGTGATCACAGCGCGCCCCCTGCAGGGCGCGCGCAGGGAGCTTGCACAGGGGAGGCCGTCATATGACGGCTTCCCGGGAATGCAGGTCCGCGCTGTGGCCGTCATTCGGCCATAGCGCGGATGTCTAGTGGTTAAATAGCAGTTAAGGTCAAACTCTACGTTGAGTCCATCTGGTACTAAAGTTTGGAGACAATGTATCCATTTGGATTCCTTTTGGCCAATTGACCTAATTTTATGAGCTCCTCTCCATGGTTTTTTATATTTATCAATACCCCAGAAAGTTAATTGTGAGGGATCTTTATTATGTACATGTAAAAAGTGCTTACTGAGGTTGTGTTTAGGGAACATAAAAAACAAAGAAATACTGCGCTACCTATAAAAACTAACCCCCCAAGAAGCAGCAGTTAAACAGTGAGATGTGCACCAAAATAACTATTAAAAAAGAAATAACCACGCTAAATACAAAATGAAACACGTGAAACAATCACAAAAGCTTCCGTTAGGAAGTACATGTAAAAATGCAAAAACGTTGAGGAATATGAAAATTGTGAAAAATACATGGGTCTACGCATGTGTGCATGAATCAAACATAAGTGTCAATATATAATATCTGCGAATCAAAATAAGTGTCCATATATAGTAACAGAAAATAAAATGTGGAGGTATTGATCTGAAATCAGTCCAAAAGAGACCCCTTGGATGAATCCAACTAGAGTCAATGGTGTAAAAATGTGAGCGACACCCCATACAGTATCCGCAAATACCCAATAATTGCGCTTACCGCAAGGCAAGCAAACACCAGCCTGTATCACGTCTTGGTATAGAGAATCCAAATGGTGCTCCTAAACTGTGTTCATCATGGCTGAAGGAATGTAATGAGGACACCAGACTTCCATTTCATAGACATGTAAATAAAAAGAAACTGGCCATAGTGTAATACTGCCAAACTAATTGAAGTTAAGGAAGGTAGAAAACTTACACTAGTGCATAAAGGTACAGCAGGAAAAGAAAACCCGGAGTGAACACTAACAAGCTCCGGAGTGAAGATGAACCCCACACTCCGTGCAAATAATGCGCTTACCCCAAGGCAAGCCAACAACAGCTTGTGTTCAGTATCAGTCCACCACACCACACTGTGTGATCCACCATCAGGCAAATAATGCGCTTACCGCAAGGCAAGCCAACAACAGCTTGTATTCAATGGCAGTATGAGAGATCCACTGGCGTTCTAGACTGCTTGCGGCAGGAACCGGAGGATACAGCAGGGACTCCAAAATGACATCTCACAAGCATGTGAATAAAAAGGAACTGGCCATAGTGTAATACTGATAAAAAGATTTAATAAGTAAAAGTAGAAACTCACATGAGTATATAAAAGTACAGCAAACAGCCGGCCGGCATAGCGAGCACCCGTTCACATTGAAAATGGTGATGATGTCAGAGCATCAACCTCCTGACGTACGTTTCACCACAAATGGCGTCCTCTGGGGAATGGGGCGACGCTCTGAATCATCGCTCTAAATCAGGGGTCTCAAACTGGCGGCCCTCCAGCTGTTGCGAAACTACAAGTCCCATGAGGCATTGCAAGGCTGACAGTTACAAGTATGACTTCCAAAGGCAGAGGCATGATGGGACTTGTAGTTTCACAACAGCTGGAGGGCCGCCAGTTTGAGACCCCTGCTCTAAATAGTATACAGCCAAACCACGCCTCGTTCTGAGATCTCAGCAGCGGAAGGAAGACATACGAGTCGCCTCTCTCTAATCACAGCTCCTATTGACATACGAGTCACCTCTCTCTAATCACAACTCATATTGACATACGAGTCGCCTCTCACTAATCACAGCTCATATTGACATACGAGCCGCCTCTCTCTAGTCACAGCTCATATTAAAAGAACAAGAGCAAGACTAAATCTTGAACTCATTCTAAACCATCTGCGGTAAGAATAAATGTTTATTGTAGGGGAATGAGATATTTATAAAAATGATCATAAAAAAAATGCCCAATCAAAAGGTTAAACTTTAATGAAGGGTCAAACAGGCTAGGCATTCAAAGGGAGCACTAAGGGAATCTAATATCGACACTCTGCCCTCTTGTGGCAACAAAAGAAAAGGCAGAACCTTATGGAAAAAAAGGAGGGGGAAATAAAAATCTCAAATAAAAAATAATGAATAATGAAATGATCTCTATGAATTCAAAAGAATAAATATTTGGCTATGGATATGAATTCCACATAAGGATTATATTATTTAATGATGTTTAAGGGTGTTAAAGGCAAATACTCCCCAAAGCCAAATTGGAGGTACATATCATATGCCAATAGAGTAGGTATACAAATATAAAACAAAATATAAAACAAAATAAAATAAAACAAAATATAATCCAACATATTTTGTTTTATATTTGTATACCTACTCTATTGGCATATGATATGTACCTCCAATTTGGCTTTACACCCTTAAACATCATTAAATAATATAATCCTTATGTGGAATTCATATCCATAGCCAAATATTTATTCTTTTGAATTCATAGAGATCATTTCATTATTCATTATTTTTTATTTGAGATTTTTATTTCCCCCTCCTTTTTTTCCATAAGGTTCTGCCTTTTCTTTTGTTGCCACAAGAGGGCAGAGTGTCGATATTAGATTCCCTTAGTGCTCCCTTTGAATGCCTAGCCTGTTTGACCCTTCATTAAAGTTTAACCTTTTGATTGGGTATTTTTTTATGATCATTTTTAGAATTATCTCATTCCCCTACAATAAACATTTATTCTTACCGCAGATGGTTTAGAATATGAGTTCAAGATTTAGTCTTGCTCTTGTTCTTTTAATATGAGTTGTGATTAGAGAGAGGTGACTCGTATGTCAATATGAGCTGTGATTAGAGAGAGGCGACTCGTATGTCTTCCTTCCGCTGCTGAGATCTCAGAACGAGGCGTGGTTTGGCTGTATACTATTTAAAGCGATGATTCAGAGCGTCGCCCGTTCCCCAGACGACGCCATTTGTGGTGAAACGTACTTCGGGAGGTTGACGCTCTGACGTCATCGCCATTTTCAGTGTGGACGGGTGCTCACTATGCCGGCCGGCTGTTTGCTGTACTTTTATATACTCATGTGAGTTTCTACTTTTACTTATTAAATCGTTTTTATCAGTATTACACTATGGCCAGTTCCTTTTTATTCACATGCTTGTGAGATGTCATTTTGGAGTCCCTGCTGTATCCTCCGGTTCCTGCCGCAAGCAGTCTAGAACGCCAGTGGATCTCTCATACTGCCATTGAATACAAGCTGTTGTTGGCTTGCCTTGCAGTAAGCGCATTATTTGCCTGGTGGTGGATCACACAGTGTGGTGTGGTGGACTGATACTGAACACAAGCTGTTGTTGGCTTGCCTTGGGGTAAGCGCATTATTTGCACGGAGTGTGGGGTTCATCTTCACTACGGAGCTTGTTAGTGTTCACTCCGGGTTTTCTTTTCCTGCTGTACCTTTATGCACTAGTGTAAGTTTTCTACCTTCCTTAACTTCAATTAGTTTGGCAGTATTACACGTCTATGAGATGGAAGTCTGGTGTCCTCATTACATTCCTTCAGCCATGATGAACACAGTTTAGGAGCACCATTTGGATTCTCTATACCAAGACGTGATACAGGCTGGTGTTTGCTTGCCTTGCGGTAAGCGCAATTATTGGGTATTTGCGGATACTGTATGGGGTGTCACTCACATTTTTACACCATTGACTCTAGTTGGATTCATCCAAGGGGTCTCTTTTGGACTGTTTTCAGATCAATACCTCACATTTTATTTTCTGTTACTATATATGGACACTTATTTTGATTCGCAGATATTATATATTGACACTTATGTTTGATTCATGCGCACATGCGTAGACCCATGTATTTTTCACAATTTTCATATTCCTCAATGTTTTTGCATTTTTACATGTACTTCCTAACGGAAGCTTTTGTAATTGTTTCACGTGTTTCATTTTGTATTTAGCGCGGTTATTTCTTTTTTAATGTGTTTAGTTAGGGAACCCCTTGTATAGGTTTTGAATGTGCTCCCTCATTCTGACCATTAAAGATCTTTTAGTCCTTCCAACATATTGTAAATTGCAACTACATTGTATTACATATACAACTCCTCAGTGTGGCAGCTAATAAAGTCTTTAATATGGTGATTTTGTCCCGTATGTGTGGATGTGAATTGGTTTCTTTTAATTTGAGTTTTTTTGGAGTGTCGGCATGCGTAACATTGCTTACAAGGGAAAAACTCTTTTCCTGTAAAGAAAGTGTATCCACTTGGAGGTGGTGGTTCCACAACGTTCTTTACAATAATGTCTCTTAATGTGGGAGCCCTTTTATAAACCACATAAGGGGCCTCTGGTAGTATCTGTTTAAGGTGCCTGTCCCTTTTTAGTATATGCCAGTGTTTCTTAATCAATTTCTCCACTTCTTTGTGTTGAATATTAAAATCTAGAACTAGAACTGGGGCGTCCATATTACGTTGGCTTGGACTTTTTCCTTGTAGCATTTTTGTTCTGTCCATAGATTTGACAATGTCTGTTTGTTTATTAATTAACTTTTCTGAATAACCCTTATCCTTGAACCTATCTCCTAGAAAGGAGGCCTGTGATATGAAGTCTTCTTCCTTTGTACAGTTTCTCCTAATCCTAACCATTTGGCCTTTTGGAATATTCCATAACCATGGTTTAAAGTGACAACTGTGCATAGATAGATAGCTGTTAGCATCTATGTTTTTAAAATGTGTTTTTGTGATGAGTTTATTTCCTTCCAACATAATGTCCAAATCTAAAAAATTCACTTATGTGAATTGGGTCGGAAATTCACTGTTTTGTTGCTTATGTTCCAAACTAATTTAATATTTTTATCGTTCTCGTTGAGTTGGCTTAAAAAGTTTTCTAATGTTTCTCTACTTCTGTTCCATACAATGATGTCATCGATAAATCTTTTATAAAAAGTCAATTCAATTGGAGGTCTGTCATAAATCGATTTCTCTTCCCATTGTGCCATAAATGCATTGGCTATGCTTGGGGCGAATTTCGCTCCCATCGCTATGCCTGTAATTTGTTTATAGAAATATTGGTTATGCCAAAAGTAATTGTATTTTAAACAAAATTCAATACATTTAAGAACTTTCTTTGCTTGCATATAAGGGTTGTGTATTCTCTCAGCAACCATTTAGTAGCATTACAGGCCTGATGATGTTGTACTATGGTGTATAATAACGTCACATCAGCTGTGGCTAGTAGAGACCTTCCTTCAAGCACTGGGACTTCTAAAAGTTGTAGGACATGCTTGGTATCCTTTAGATATGCTTTTGTTTGTTGTACGGCAGGTTAGATAAAGTTATCTAAATACTTTCCCATTCTGGACGTGAGGGACTCGATGCCGTTGACAATAGGCCTTCCTGGTGGGTTAATTTTATCTTTGTGTAATTTAGGAACTGTATATATCACAGGGATTCTGCATGATTCCGGGATCAGGAATTTAGAGATTCTTTTTTATTTAAAACCTCCTTTTTTATTCCAAGATGGACTAGTTTCTCCAATTCTTTTTTATATTGTGTTGTTGGGTTGCCTAACAACTTTACATATATGGATTCGTCTAGTAGCTGTCGGTCTATTTCTTTCACATATTGTTCTTTAGATTGGATCACTACTCCACCGCCTTTATCTGCCGGGCGTATCACTATGTCTTTCCTTTTTGTGAGTGTTTGGATTCCTTTCTTAATATGTAATGGGTCGGAAGCTCGTTTAAGCTTTAATGTATCTAAGACCTTGTAGAACAAGTTTTTTTAAAAATTCAATGTGTTGGTTGTCACTCACTTGTGGGTTATATACCGAGTTATTACGTAGAGTACTATGTTGATCTTCATTTGTTGTTCTATGTTGTGTTGTCCCAACTGAAGTTGGGTTACTGAGCATATACTTTAATATAGATTTTTCGTATATATTTTTGGATTCCAATATATGTATCGAATTTATTCAGATTTTTAAGAGGGCATGTTTCAAACCTTTATCTAGGACAGCCATTTCTTCTGTTGTTAGGGTTTTTCCACTTAAATTGAAGACACCTTCGCCGATTACTCTCGTTTTCTTTTTGATTCTCGTTCCTGCTCTACATCCCCTCTTCTTTTGCTGCTTCTTCTTGTTCTTTGTGCTTGTGCTCCAATTATTATCATTATAATTATTATCATTATGTGGTACAGTTACCACATGAGTGAACTAACTTAAGTACTATATACTTCCCTCTTTCTTTAATACTCGGTAACTTGTGTGTAGGTGTTGACACATAAGTTCCAGGAATGTAGGTGATTCTATAAATCCAGTAGTGTGTTTACCCGCCAATGCAATGGCCGCTGCCTTTATAACACATAGGATTATGCTTAACACTGGACTAACCAAAAATGGCCGCCCCCATATTGGAGACAGGTTTCCAATAAAATGGCAGACGAAACACTTCCTGTCCTTTCGTGCATGTATGCCCATCATTAGAAGTGGGTGGATGAAGGGAGGTATTCTAAAAAGGTGGGCATACCCACCGATCAATCTTTTTTTCGTTCAGCCCACAGACTGCATGAAAAAAAAAGATTACAATATATGCCCAACAAGGACCAGAAACGTACTGGTATGTTGCTGAACTTTGAGTGGTTATACCAGAATGATGCCTGCAGGTTTAGGTATCATCATGGTATCATTCTTTTCAGCCAGCGGTCGGCTTTCATGTAAAAGCAATCCTAGCGGCTAATTAGCCTCTAAACTGCTTTTACAAGCAGTGAGAGAGAATGTTTCTCCCCCCCAACCCCCCACTGTCTTCCAAGGTTTTCTCTGACTCCCCTGTCCCAACAGGGAACCCAAGAATGCAGCCGGTGATTCGGCCAGCTGACCATAGAGCTGATCAGAGACCAGAATGGCTCCAATCATCTCTATGGCCTAAGAAACCGGAAGCTACAAGCATTTCATGACTTAGATTTCGCCGGATGTAAACAGCGCCATTGGGAAATTGGGAAAGCATTTTATCACACCGATCTTGGTGTGGTCAGATGCTTTGAGGGCAGAGGAGAGATCTATGGTCTAATAGACCCAAATTTTTTCAAAAAAAAAAAAAAGTACCTGTCACTACCTATTGCTATATAGGGGATATTTACATTCTCTGAGATAACAATAAAAATAAAAAAAAATAAAAATGAAATGAACAGTTTAAAAATAAGATATAAAGCAAAAAAAATAAGAAAAAAAAAAAAAAAAAAAAAAAAACCCTGTCCTCCCTGCTCTCGAGCAAAGGCGAACGCAAGCGTCAGTCTGGCATCAAATGTAAACAGCAATTGCACCATGCATGTGAGGTATCACCGCGAAGGTCAGATCTAGGGAAGTAATTTTAGCAGTAGACCTCCTCTGTAAATCTAAAGTGGTAACCTGTAAAGGCTTTAAAGGCCTTTAAAAATGTATGTAGTTTGTCGCCACAGCACGTTTGTGCGCAATTTTAAAGCATGTCGTGTTTTTTATCCATGTACTCAGCCTAAGATCATCTTTTTTATTACATCAAACATTTGGGCAATATAGTGTGTTTTAGTGCATTAAAATTTAAAAAAGTGTGTTTTTTCCCAAAAAAAATGCGTTTCAAAAATAAAAAATGAAACACCCACCATTTTAATCTGTATGGCCTTTGCTTTAAAAAATATATATAATGTTTGGGGGTTCAAAGTAATTTTCTTGCAAAAAAAATATATTTTTTCATGTAAACAAAAAGTGTCAGAAAGGGCTTTGTCTTCAAATGGTTAGAGTGGGTGATGTGTGACATAAGCTTCTAAATGTTGTGCATAAAATGCCAGAACAGTTCAAACCCCCCCCCCCGCCCAATGACCCCATTTTGGAAAGTAGACACCCCAAGCTATTTGCTGAGAGGCATGTCGAGTCCATGGAATATTTTATATTGTGACACAAGTTGCGGGAAAGAGACCATTTTTTTTTTTTTTTTACGGGAGCCCGAAAACCAAGTACCACCTTCAGGGTTTCTAAGGGTGTAAATTTTTGATTTCACTTCTCACTGCCTATCACAGTTTCAGAGGCCATGGAATGCCCAGATGGCACAACCCCCCCCCCCACATGACCCCATTTTGGAAAGTAGGCACCCCAAGCTATTTGCTGAGAGGTATGGCGAGTATTTTGCAGACCTCACTTTTTGTCACAAAGTTTTGAAAATTGAAAAAAGAAAAAAATACATTTTTCTTTCCTTTCTTCATTTTCAAAAACAAATGAGAGCAGCAGAATACTCACCATGCCTCTCAGCAAATAGCTTGGGGTATCTACTTTCCAAAATGGGGTCATTTGGGGGGGGTTTGTGCCATCTTAGCATTTTATGGCCTTCAAAACTGTGATAGGTAGTGAGGTGTGAAATCAAAAATGTACGCCCTTAGAAATCCTGAAGGCGGTGCTTGGTTTTCGGGGCCCCGTACGCGGCTAGGCTCCCAAAAAGTCCCACACATGTGGTATCCCCGTACTCAGGAGAAGCAGCAGAATGTATTTTGGGGTGCAATTCCACATATGCCCATGGCCTGTGTGAGCAATATATCATTTAGTGACAACTTTGTGCAAAAAAAAAAAAAGTTTGTCATTTTCCCGCAACTTGTGGCAAAATATAAAATATTCAATGGGCTCAACATGCCTCTCAGCAATTTCCTTGGGGTGTCTACTTTCCAAAATGGGGTCATTTGGGGGGGTTTATGCCATCTTAGCATTTTATGGCCTTCAAAACTTTGATAGGTAGTGAGGAGTGAAATAAAAAATGTACGCCCTTAGAAATCCTGAAGGCGGTGCTTGGTTTTCAGGGCCCCCGTACGCGGCTAGGCTCCCAAGAAGTCCCACACATGTGGTATCCCCGTACTCAGGAGAAGCAGCAGAATGTATTTTGGGGTGCAATTCCACATATCTTTGGGTATCATGACGGTTCCACGCACGCTACGTCATTTCCGCATACTAGGCCGGTGGAGCGCAGACGCTCGGCTTACTTCCACCTTGTGTTACGGACCACCCGGCTAGGATACTTTTTATTTTAGAGAACGTTTTTTTTGCTAAGCACATTTAGGTCGTAATCTATGGTGTGCGTATACATTTAGATGTTTTTGTTGCTGTATGACTATAGCCAGCTGACCTGGACTGTAGTACTTTTAATGAAAGAATTTTATGTTGGAATAAATACTATGGGAGTCCACCATTCCTTTTTTCTACATGAGTGACAAAGCTTCATCATCCTGTATATGCTGAGGACCATCTTGGGAAACCCATCCACTACGCCGGCAGGGAGATCGTAGAGGTTACATCCTTATGCGAATTACCCCTTTGGGGTGAATGGATCCGGTGAGTGGGGACCCTTGAGGGGGAGCACTAAGTCACCAAGGACGTTGAACACACTCAATTCACAATTTTTTATGTTTTTATTTTTATTTTTATTTGTGTTTTTGTGTGTGGTTTTTTATGATCTGTTTTTCACCGCACTGAAGATTTTTTCACATTTATGGACTGTCAAACAATTGTGGACTGTTTATAACCACTCTTAAAGTGATTAATAATTTACTAAGGTTTAAATGATTCTGTTTCATCTATAGGATTGAGGATCTATAATTTGGCAGAAGCCTATTATATGTTTTTGGGTGCTCAACTAATATATATGTAGGTTTCTATTGTATAGACACCTATAGGCTTACTGGTACCTATGCCTATTTGAAGAATCAACACTTTTCAACGTTTTTTTAGCCACAGGCACATTATTACATACCTTTGGTGGTGTGTGCACGTATATGATTGGCATACCATAAAAGGCACTATTTATGGTTGCATTCACATGTAATGTCTAAATAGGGTAGGTCTACCTACCACCACTATCACTATTTTTTTATTATTTTTTAATTAGCATTTTTACGGACGTGGAGGGAGAGGTGCTACTTCATGGTTGTTTGTTATTTATTTATACAACTTACCTAGGTGGGGTTACTCGCCGTGGAACTTGTATATCGGTCCCAACCACTACGGGTACCTTATATCACTCACCTGCCCAACTAAACTTTAGGGAGCGCCATTACCCCATCTATATATATACTCAATTCCACATATGCCCACGGCATGTGTGAGCAATATATCATTTAGTGACAACTTTTTGTAAAATTTTTTTTTTTGTCATTATTCAATCACTTGGGACAAAAAAATAAAATATTCAATGGGCTCAACATGCCTCTCAGCAATTTCCTTGGGGTGTCTAGTGTGTGTGTGTGTGTGTGTGTGTGTGTGTGTGTGTGTGTGTGTGTGTGTGTGTGTGTGTGTGTACGTAACCACTTGGTAAGCAATCAAACTTTTTTGAACTTAATTAGGATGCTATTGCCCCCCCCCCCCGCTTTGGAGGGTTCCTATATTTCTTTTATTTTGTGTTTTTTCACTCTCATTCTTCGTTCCTTTCAATTTTCCACAACTTTCTCCCTCCCCCTCCCTAGCCCCCCCCCCCCCCCCTCTTTTCCCTCTTTTTTTTTTTTTTGCAGCCCTCTCTTCCTTCACTCCCCCTTTCCCCTTTCTTTTCCCTTTCCCCCTCCCCACTTTTATTTCCTTTCACATCTCTTCCTTTATTTTCATTCTTTTTGTTTCCCCTTGCCCTTTCCCCTCCCCCATTTTCTTTTGCTTTCCTTTCTATTCTCTATTCCTTCTTTTCTGTACAGTCTTCTTGGCATTTTCTTCCTTTTTCCTGTTCCCTTCATTCTTTTTTCCTACTCCACTTTCTTTTTCTCTCCCCTTTTTCTTTTCCTTCCTATTCCCCTTCATATTTATTATGTCCCCTCTTTCTCTTGTGTCTTAGTCATTTTAGCCATCTTTATTTATCTATTTTTTTTTTTAAAGTCATCATACTTTTTCATCTGCATGTATAGGGACCCACTCATTTTTCCCGGTTAAGGTGGGGTGGGGTTTTCCCACAGGCTCCCAGGCATCACATATATATATATATTTATATTTATTTTAGATAATTCCATAGTTTAGCGTCACATATCTGGATAATTAACACCCTTTGTTCTAGCTCCCTGTGTGAAAAGCATCACTATATACCCCCAATGAGTTGAAAATGTAACCGTGTTTGTTCAATGCTTTACAAATATTTTCATTTTATTGATAAATATTTAGGACATGCTCTCTCTCTCTATATATACACACACACATATATATATATATATATATACACACACACACACACACACACACACACACACACACACACACACATATATATATATATATACACACACACACACACACACACACACACACACACACACACACACACACACACACACACACACATATATATATATATATATATATATATATATATATATATATATATATATATATATATATATATATATATATATATATATATACACACATATACATACACCTATGTAAGGATTCATGCATTAACGTCTGTATACAGTGTGTATTCAATTCCTATCTATGTAATTATATAATCTATATAGTACTAATTGATGTCTTATCTGTAGAATTCACACAACGTTATACTGTGCTATCTTAAAGGCCCTGACGAAGTGACACTGTCCGCGAAACGCGTAGGCCAAATTTCTATTAATTGTTGGGGATCTGCACACCCTGAATTCAAACCTAATCGTACAAATTGTAATGTACTTTTTTCAACTGTTTTTATAGTTAATAAAATGGTCTATTTTTACATAAGTTTGTTGTTGTAGTTCATTTGTTTACACTTCTCAGAAGCACAATTAAAGTCCCATCCAATTCCATATATTTTTTGAAACATAGTTGCATATCTTCCCGGGGTGGTGCCTCTGTAGAAGTATTAGTATTCCACATTCACCCCACCCCTACACATAAATATTGTTTAATAAAAAAATCCCTAAAAATAAAAACAAAATGACTCATAAGTAGTAAAGACCTGAAAACCGACAAACCTACAAGCACAACAAACTTTTTTTTTGCTTGTTAATGAATTTGTTGGCTATTTTTAAGATGAAATGACAACCTATTCAATTCCAAAAGCTGCATGAACTCATGAACTGACAAGCTTAAAAAAAATAATAATAATTAAAATATTTAAACAGGTGTGAGGACAAACAGATTTAAAGATGCCAATTACATTTCCACAAGAATTTCTTAAATTACCAACTGTGTAATAAATAATATTGTTATATTTAGACATGTCTTTTTAAGCCCTTCCCGCCGCCCCCCCCCACCCCCACCCTTTAAGAGGTTCTAAATGGCAGGAGGTGGAGGCAGGCATTTTGATCATGTGACCACTGTGATTGGCTGTCACATGATCAGAAAGCTCCCAATCGCAAGTAGGCATCGGGAGCTTTCCGGGACCCGCCAGTAACTGTGCAGGGCGCACGCTTTCAGCACAGAAATGTTAACATTTGGGATGCATATATGCAGCTTCTCAGCGTTAAAGCCCACCTGAAAAGAGGCTGCAGATATGTGTATGGCCGCCGGGAAGAGGTTAAAGATAATTTACTCAATTATATAGACCCCCCACTTCTCTTATTGTGAATTCTCATTGGGAATATCAATGCGGGAGGTCTCTTGGGTCTAAATTTTTGAGCTTGTGCTCCCAGAGAAAGAGCTTTTGTAACAGTTTTTTGCAGATGTTTCCAGGACCAGGCACAAATATTGCAGGTGAAGGGAAGGCTGGAGAGCAGATTTGTTGAACTTTACCACCCAGCAGAAAGCATCTGAATGGTCTTATGGACATTTTCTGATCACCGGAACTGAGGGCAGTACTTCAGAAGTTCGAAAAAGAGTCCTGAGCAGGTCAAGCAGGGATGTTAAAACATTTGTGAACACTCCGGGAGCAGAAGATAAGCTGAAGAGAAGCTCAGCAAACTGGAAGATGTTGTTTGCTAATGCGAAGCGCGGGAAGCACAGAGTTGGTTAAAGAAACAGAGATAGGCATTTTTGATGTCCACATATGCCATGTATTACTCATCTCAGAGAGGCAATTTGCTGATCTTGGGACATTTTGGCTTTTGAAGGGATTGGTTAGGATTTAAAATCAAGAATAGGAAGAATACCCTGTGGGGCTTTGGTAGAGTGAACGGGTTTGAGTATATTCCTTTGAACCTGTCTTGTGGCGGTACTAGAACAATAACTCCTTGGGACATAAGGTAGTTTAGGGAATTCTGCAAATCTGACTGTCCTTGTCTTTGGCTGATATGAAAGAAGAAAGCGATAAGGTGGCAGGGTTTTGAACTCTATTTTGTACCCCTTTGAAACCACAGACTGAACCCACAGATCTACGATGTCTGTGACCCAGAGAGAGGCTGAGAAAATCAGGCAGATACTTATCTATTTTGCCATACCATCGAGGAGGCATGTGGTTGGCCTCAAATTTATTCTGCAGCAGAACACCACCAAAGATACTGCCAATATCATTAAGAACCATCTTCAGCCTAAAAAACAAGGAGTCCTGGAAGTGATGGTTCTTCCCCCACAGAGCCCAGATCTCAACATCATCAAGGCTATCTGGGATTACATGGCGACAGAAGGATTTGAGGAAGCCTACATCCACAGAAGATCTTTGGTTAGTTCTCCAAGATGTTTGGAACAACCTGTTGAGTTCCTTCAAAAACTGTATGCAAATGTACCTAGAAGAACCGATTTTGTTTTGAAGGCAAAAGTTGGTCACATCATATATTGATTTGGATTTCTCTTCTGTTCATTTACTTCCCATTTTGTTAAGAAATAAACTATTAAACACTTCTATTTCTGAAAACATTCTTATTTTACAGCATTTTTTTCACACCTGCCTAAAGCTTTTGCATAGTACTTTAGAGGGAATTCATCATCATTATCACTCTGAGGTTGAATGTTCACCTGCAATCCCGCATTGGCTCCCTTTTCTCTGGCCTCTGCCATAGTTACAAATTAGGGTATTACCCTGTGGGGTACTCTTGGAATAGAGTGCGGAGTATGGGGCAAGTGTGTCCATAATTAGTGCGTGGCAATCCAGGTGTAGACCGTCCTGTAATTAATCCTCATGGGGAAAGTGCAATGGAAGCGCCTGAGTACCTTATAAGGGCTCTTTGCAGAAATGGCATTAAAGTATGCAACCAGTGGTGTGATGCAACACCTAGTCATCCACCTGAAATGGAGCTCTGAGTGGTTGAATTTTAGTGCCAAGTTAAAATATTTCAACTGTGAGGTGAATGCAAACCAAACATAGCCCTGCTTTAATAGCAACAGTCAGAGATGCAGGGTGATCCTGTCTTACCGGTCCAGGACATTGGACTGTTTATAAAGTCCAGGCTTTGCTCATCATGAGGGCCTTAAGAGACTAGGGGTCTTAAAGGGACTAGGTTTTATAACAATAGATCACAGGCCTGGACCTGTATAGCACCCCACACGTTGCACCCAGTGCCATGGTGAGTGCCAATGCAGGATCCAGGGTCTAAAGCAACATTACAGGGGTCCAGGTATGGCTTCCAAGGCTTTACCAAGGTTGCGCCGATCCAGATACACTGCCTCTATGCTGGCATTAGAAGACAGTGTGAGTTTGATTGAAGAATTGGAAGTAAAGAAAATAAGAAAAATAAACTAGTTAAGCGAAAGGTGATTTTTTTTGTGAAGGAAAAAGGTCAATCACCTACAGACACTAGCACAAAACAGAGGACTCACAAAATGAGGTAGGGTTATAGGGGAGGTGTCCAGGGCATTTCCTCTAAAGCTTTGTCAGTGTCCAGTCACCTGAAGGTACTTGCCTCTAACCCCTGGTGAATGAACATTCTGCCTATGTCATGTACTTTCACAAATATGTCAAAATAGAAAGGTCCTTCTTTACTTCAGACTCCCATATATATGAATATGAGTGGTATAATTCGACTTAAATTTCAGGTCACATTCGCTTTCTAGGAAAAGTCATCTTTGAATTCATTCTCCTTCACATACCACCTCAAAGCCATATTGCACACAAATATTTTTCATGTAACCTAAAGAATATTATTAATAATAATAATCTATATATAAAATTATATAATGTTCCACTTTATTAAAAAACACTTTAATTAAAACCAAAACAAGCCATGGATAAATGCACTCATATGGTGCAACAACCTGCCATTGACATATACAGTATCAATATGTGAAAATCCTATGCCACTGTATGCAAATACACTGTACAGAAAAAAGTGCACCGTAAAATTTGAGTGCATTTGTGAATGGAATGTTCTTTTGGTTTTAATACCAGTTTTTTTATGTTACTTGGGTATTAAGATGCGGGATTGCTGAGCTTGTAAATATATTACACACACACACACTTTTTTTCTGCTTTCTCTAGAACTACTACCATTTACTGTATATCTAAATTTAAAGAATGTAGGTTCCATATTATGGAACCTACCCTTACCTTTGCTGAAGGTAGCAATTCTGTGTTCCATGACAAGTCTTCAACTTTCAAACTAAAAATCAAAGTTTTAAAAATATGAAACCAAATGTACCAGAACCTAGGAGTTTCCACTAAACACTAAAACCATCACTTGAGCAAGCTCTGAATGTCCAGCTCTAGTCACTTTTTTTTTTTTTAAGTTTTGGGCGACTGTCAAAGCGTCCAAGCATTTATCAGTTTTTGTTTTTTTTTGGAGAGGGGGTGGTAGGTATGTTCTTGTTCCAATTCTTGTTCAAATTCTAACTAAGCCTCTCCTCTACACTGATGACAACAATGGGGCCATTCATGTAACCCAACCGGCGCGACTTCAGAATAGGGAAGTATAGACATCTTTTCTTTTACAGGGTAGTAGAATAGTCCTAGGACGGCGAAGCAGGAACCGGCTGAGATTTGAACAGTTAACGGGCAGGCTGAATGTAGCAAGTTGATCGATCGATCAACTTGGGTACAACCAGCCTGTCGGATTCTCATGCGATTATTGCTAGCGGCTGTATTATCAATATCTTCTCACCCCCGCCCACCCCTGCCAGGAACAGACATTTGCTCGGCAGTAGGGATTCCCCTGTCAACACTGTCTGTGCTGATGGGGGAATCATGCAAATTCATTCCACTGCAGGAAACAAATTTGCACCCCTTATGGCCTGCCTTAGAAAAGGGGGGATGAGGGGTAAAGGGGGGGGGGAGTAGGTTCAGGCTTGGTTAGAATATGACAGGAATTCCATTAATGGGCAAGTACGTTTGCTTTCTAGCATCTACCAAAAACTGATATGACCCTTAAGGGCAGATGAATTCGAGATTTGTAACAATATAAATAATTTAGAAAAAAGGATAGTAGAAAGTTCTGTCCGTTCAATGACTGCAAAAAAAGTTTGTCAAAATAACAAAAATACACCAAAATCATTATTGGTCATGATATTTTTAATATTACATATATCAAAATAAAAAATAGAATTTTAACTTTTTTTTCCCTTGACCAATTTTTATCTTTATTGTTATAAGAAGGTGGCTGATAAGCCCTTTGTTTAATAACACACAGAAGCAATTTGAACTTGCCGGTGAAAGGGTGGCATACACCCATGTGGCCTCAAAGAGCTGAACTCTTATTTCTAACAGAGAGGCTGGCTCTTTAACGACTAGCTCAGTACCACTATATTGGCACAAGGCCAATGGTTTCTATATTTAAACAGATGACATTTTTTAACAAGTAAATACATACCTGTTAGTTTAGTTATTCATTTAGATACTTGAGAGTTTATTTGAAAAAAAAAAAAAAAATCCACAAGAGTTTTTGCCAGAAAACATTTTTAGCCATACTCCGCATGGATTCATGGAAGATAAAATGTTGTCAAACAAATCTGCTTTTTTTTTTTTTTTTTTAAGAAGTAAACAAAAACAGACAAAAAGGAGTGGCTGTGGATCTAGTATTCTTGGACTTTGCAAAAGCGTTTGACAGTTCCCCACACATGGCTTATGGGCAAGCTAAAAGTCCAGTCCATAGACCTAGAAAATTTAATTTGTAAATGGATAGAAAACTGGCTAAACAACTGTATTCGGAGAGTGGATAACAAAGATTCAAATTCTGAATGGTCTAAGGTTATTAGTGCCGAACCCCAGGGTTCAGTGTTGGGACCCTTACTTTTTAACCCATTTATAAATTATATAGAGTTCGGTAGCAAAAGTAACGTTTCTGTGTTTGCCGATGACATTAAGCTATATGTAGTGGAATAACAGCCTTAGAAGGATGCCTCAAACTTACAAGCAGATTTCATTGACCTGTTTGATAGGGCATCTAGAAGGCAAATTAAAGTTTATTATTTATAAATTTAATTTTGTTGCACTTGGGAGCTTAAAGTACAACTATAGGCAAAACTTTTTTTCCCCCCATTTTGGATAGAGCAAGGGAGGATTATAACCCATCAGTTTTTTGGGGGTTTTTTCGCAATCTGTGTCCCATTGAGATTTCCCTTCACTTCCTGTCCCATAGCCAAACAGGGGGCACAGACAGCAATAAAAAAAAAAAAAAAAAAAAAAAAAAAAAAAATGGACAAAATGTTTTAATCCCTCTCCACTTAATCCAAAACTAAAAAAAAAAGTTTTGCCTTTAGTTCCACTTTAAAACAAAATATTGGAGTACAGTACATGACCCAGGCAGAGTATTCCTACATGTTGGGTTAAAGGTTCCCAACTTCAGGTGACAGGTCACTTGCAAAACTTTACCGCACATGCATGCCGGGTGCCTTCCCTATAACTCCACACAATTTTGTGAGTCCTCCGTTTGTAGCAAGCAATGGAGAATAAGTCAAAGACTGGAAGGTAGGGTGTCCTGTATCCTGTACTCAAAGATATGGCATTTGTCTTATTTCATTAGTACAGTACAAAACACAGGTATTCATAAGCCATGGGTCATCCCCAAGCAATGAAAAAGAAGGGTGGGCAACAATCAGGCAAACATAACTGTGTCAACAGGCCCAAACAACAAGGGTCAGAAGCCTCAACTTCAGAGTGCTGCTGCAAGAAACTTGCAGCCAAAAGCATCTTTCACAGAAAACTGGACGCCCACCATGTAAAACTTTGAAAAAGTGTGAACAGAAGACCAGGTGGTGGCCGTACACAACTGGCCTACAGAGGCTTGGTGTCGAAATGCCCAGGATACTCCCACCAATTTTGTTGGAAAGGGCGCATAAAATGCACAGGAGGAATTTTTTCTATCCATAGTGCAGTGGTGGACTTTGAAGCAGGGCTTCTCTTGTAAGGTCAGGTACAGGACAAACAAGGGATCCGTCCACCTGATTGGAGAAGTAATTTTGGAGAAGTAGCTTTGAGGTATACTTTAATAGCCGTGACAACATCCAGGCAATGTAGATAGATTTCCTTTCTATGCTTAGGAGCAGAGCATGGGGACGGTAGGATAATGTACTCGCTGAGGTAGAATACTGAAACCACCTTCAGGAGAAACGGTAGTCTTGGGCGCAAGACAACCTTCTCAATGTGAAGTATGAGTAAATACTCTTTAAAAGAAGGGGCACCAGGTCAGAAATACATCTGACAGAAGTGATGGCAACTAAAAAGTATACTTTGCAGGAGAGATGATTATCTAGGGAAATATCCCCGATAGGTTCAAATGGAGGGTTCTGCAGGCATAGAGAACCAAGTTGAGATCTTAAGGAAGCATAGGGTGCTGCAAGGGGAGTTTAGTAAGAGATACACCTTAAAGAAAGGTTCTTACAAGGGACAGTGAAGCTAGAGGCATTGGAAAAAGAATGGATAAGGCCGAGACCTGACATTTTGGAGTGCTTATGGTCACGTTCTTGGCAAGACCTGTTTATAGGAAGGCTAGAATGTGAGGCAGAGCATAATCTCTGGAACTGAAGTGCCTGTATTCACACCATTCAAAACAGGAATTCCAGGTGCAAGAAGAGATCTCCCCGGAAGAAGCTTTTCTAGCTTTTAGCAAGGTAGGAATCACAGACTCAGAAACCCCCCTATCCTTTAACACCTGGGTTTCAGTCATGCCTTTAAAGCCAGAGGCTGAGAAGGAACACGGAATAGAGGGCAGATCTTGCCTGTTAGGAAGAGGTCTGCAGTTGTTTGCTAAAATCCTGAGTATGTCTCTGTACCAGGTTCTTCTGGGGCAGTTTGGCGCAACTAGGATCACCATTTTCCTCTCTTGCTCTATATTTTGGAACAGATGAGGCAGAATTTGCACTGGAGGGAAACTGTAAATTCTCCTCAACTAAGACCAGAGCATTATTAGGACATCTGAAGCTAGAGGATCCCTGGTTCTGCAACAGAGGTAGTTTGTTGTTGAATATGGAGGCTAGGATGTCCAGATCTGGAATCTCCCATTATCGGCATATCAGACTGAATATATCTGGATGAAGGGCCTATTCCCCTTGATCCAGGCGATGAAGGCTAAGGTAATTGCTTTCCAGTTGTCCACTCCTGGAATGTGGACAGTGATTTCCGATTGCTTCCTTCAAGGCAGTCAGACTTCCTATGCCCCCTTGATGGTTGATGTATGCCACTGACATTGCACTGCAACTGCATCCTGATTGGATGTCCTTTCAGAGGGGGGTCCAGTGCTGCAGGGTCAACCAGACTGCTCTCAGCTCCAATATGTTGATGTTCCTTGGACTGTTAGGGATTGGAACAACCCTCACTAACCTCAGAGACTTGTATTAGTTGCAATAACATTGCAGTGATAGGAAAGAAAGGATTTCTCCACTGTCAGGCCTAGATTGTTGATCCACCAACGTAATTCCTTGCTTGGCTGGAGAGGAACATGGGAAAATCAAGGGAAAAAGCATGCTTTTTTTCTAGGTCGACAAAATTGAGTTAGGGCCAGTTCACACCACATGCAGTCCAGTGCATTTTTTTCTGCATCAAAAATGCATGCAAAGTAGGTTATATGATTTCCAATGGCATAGTTCACACCAGTGCTTCCAGTTCCAGAAAAAAAAAAAAAAGTAGAACATGCTGCATTTTTCCTGCACTGTGCTGTACTGGAAAGCTGTAAAAAGCATTAAAAAAAAAAAAACGCACTGGAACACACATGTCCTTATTTAAGGTTAAGAAAAAAGAGGGGGATAAGAAGCACTGGACTGCATCAAAAACACACTCAAAACGTGTCCAAAACGCGCATGCAGAAAAGAATCTGGAACACATCCGGACTGTGTTTCTATGGTGTGAACTGGCCCTTAGAGAGTTTTTGAATTGAACTGGGCTAATATTGGTGCTTTGAAGGAGTCTACTATTATGCCCCGTACACACGGTCGGACTTTGTTCGGACATTCCGACAACAAAATCCTAGGATTTTTTCCAACGGATGTTGGCTCAAACTTGTCTTGCATACACACGGTCACACAAAGTTGTCGGAAAATCCGATCGTTCTAAACGCGGTGACGTAAAACACGTACGTCGGGACTATAAATGGGGCAGTGGCCAATAGCTTTCATCTCTTTATTTATTCTGAGCATGCGTGGAACTTTGTCCGTCGAATTTGTGTACACACGATCGGAATTTCCGACAACGGATTTTGTTGTCTGAAAATTTTATATCCTGCTCTCAAACTTTGTGTGTCGGAAAATCCGATGGAAAATGTGTGATGGAGCCTACACACGGTCGGAATTTCCGACAACAAGGTCCTATCACACATTTTCCGTCGGAAAATCCGACCGTATGTAAGGGGCATAAGACCTAAAACTTTCATGGAGAATCTTATTGTGGGGTGTCTCTTGCATCTCAATTCTCAAGCATGAGCTCTTATGCCGCGTACACACGAGCAGAATGTCCAACAGAAAAAGTCAGACGGAAGCTTTCATCGTATATTCCGATCGTGTGTATGCCTCATCTAACTTTTTTTTTTATAAAATTCTGACGGACCTAGAAATAGAATAAATGTTCTAAATATTTCAGACGGAACCAATTCCTATCTGGAAAACCGATCGTCTTTATGCGGTTTCGACGGACCAAAAACGACGCATGCTCTGAAGCAAGTATGAGACGGAAGCTATTGGCTACTGGCTATTGAACTTCCTTTTTCTAGTCCCTTCGTACGTGTTGTACGTCACCGCGTTATTGACGGTCGGACTTTGGTTTGACCATGTGTAGGCAAGACCGCTTGAATGGAATTCCGTCGGAGTTCCATCGGAGAAACCTTCGGAGTTTATTCCGATGGCAAAACCGGTCGTGTGCACAGGGCATTAGAGAAAGAACTCTTTTGGGAGAAAGACTTTTTCTTGGGATGTTTCCAGGATCAGACTCAAGTATTCCAAGCACCTGGAAGGCTGGAAAGCAAATTTGTTGCAATTGATCATCAAGCCGAAGTCCTGAATCAACTAAAATTGTCCAGTGGACATTTTCTGATAGCTGGAAAGGAGATTAGTCCTTCAGAAGGTGTTTATCTAAAAAGCTTGTGACCTGCATAAATTCTGAATACTAACAGAGGGGCTAAAACCTCTGAACACTCTGGAAGCAGGTGAGAGGCCGAAGGGCAGTGTGACAAAGCGGAAGTGATTGTCTGCCACTGCGAAGCACAGAAATCGCTGATGAGGTGGGTAAAGGGAAAAGTGCAAATAGGCATTTTGATGTCCACAGATGCCATGTATTGGCCTTTTTCTTAAAGGTGCAATTACTGACCATGCAGGATCTATGCAAAATTTTGGAATGTGAAGGAATCTGTTAAGAGATTTTGATTCCAGAATAGGAAGAACACTCTTAGGCTTTGGTACCGTAAACAGGTTCAAGTAGAACCCTATGAACTTGTCTTGCTGTGGTACTGGCACAACTCCCTGGGACAAAAAAGCTTTAACTATCTAAAGCTTTCAGTCATAAGATTCTGCCCAAGTGAATGGAGATTAGAGCCATTCTGGAAATTTGTCTCATTACAGGTTCTGGGGCATCCACACAAAAAAAGGAGAGCAGAAAACAACTGCTGTAATTGCTGTGTAACAGCACAATCCTGAAATACAATGCCATGTTGGTTGTTTATTGCCCTAGTCCAGTTGGACTGCTGTTTGACATACTGAAATGGCAGCAAGAGCTAGCTGCAAGAGCCTGCAAGAGCAAAGAGAGCCTTTAGGATGAGAGGAAGCACCTGAGTACCTTATATGGGCTCTAGGAGGAATTGGTGGTAAAGTACACGACCAGTGCTGTGATGTAACACCTGGTCATCCACCAGAGACCAAGCTTTGTGGGTTGAGTTCTTACAACAACTGTCAGAGATATAGGGTGACCCTGTCTTACCTGTCCCTGATGCTGGACAATATAAAGTCCAGACTTTGCCCCCAAAGAGGTCATGGGTCATGGCCCTGAACCTGTATAGCACCATGCAACCAATGGGGATTTTAGAGACTGGGTTCCATAATGAGTCATGGCCCTGAAACTGTATAGCACTCTGCAGCTCTCAAGGATTGGTGCAAGGTTGCACTGATCCAAATACACTGTTTCTATGCTGGCATTAAAAGACAGTAGAAGACTGGGGTGTATTTCTCAATGAAGTTGAAAAGGTCCACCACTAGTCTAAAATGGAGGACTCACATAATATAGAGTAGGTTTTTAGGGGAGGCGTCCAAAGGCGCATGTCCTCTAAAGCTTTGAAGTATCAAATCGCCTGACTTTACATACCCTTAACTCATAGTGTATGAATACTCTGTCCTGTAAAAGAAAAAGGAAAAAAAACTGCGCTAAAGTGTACCAAAATAATGTGCTATAACCCAAATGTATAAAATTAAAACAATTGGCAAAAAATGTGAAAGAACCAGCGATTCGCCTGCACAACAAAAACAGTGTAAAAATGTAGATAATATTAGAATCGCGCTACAGCATTGACTCAATAATGCATAATCAATAGTGTTATCCATAAACCATAAACAAATATAACAAACAAATAACCACAAATGGTATGTTCTAAAAATTATGAAAAGTAAGGTTGGTTAAATGCAAAAAATATATGTAATAAATGTCCAAACATGTAGTCTAACACCCGTGAAAAAATAAATGAAGGAAACTGCAAAATTAAAAAAGTCCATCAATATGAGAGACATTTGAAATCTGTCATGACGTGGAAAATGTTGCGTGCAGTCCACCACCAGTGATAAAAATTAGCCGCTTACCAGAGCCCCATGACTCCCCACTACAGAGGATCAGGGGAAGTTTGTGTAAAGTTAGCCCTCCGCACTGAGGGGCGGTGTCATGACGTGAAACGTCAGACAGGAAGGGAGGAGCTGGAGATGTGTCTGCGAGCTGGCGGCTTCTTTCCCATAGCAGCGTGAATGGATGGGGCGGCCGCGAGGAAGGAGGAGGTAACATCGCGCCGGGGAAACAACGCTGTATTCAAAGTCTCTGACACCAGATGAAAATCAGGACCCGGCGCGAGGATATCTGAAGCGGCAACGACCTGGGCTCCCCCCTCCGGGACCCCGTCTGCCCCCCCCCCCCCCATCACCGGGCTCCGATAACACGGAGCGAAAAACATACCCGGCAGATCCGCAATAGTGAACGAGTGCAGAGAGCAACAAACAACCATACCAGATGGCAGAGGTGTAATAAAGGTTGGTGGGTAAAAGATAAACGATGCTATACAGTCATGAAGGTAAGAGTATTTAGAAACTCACCAGTAATAGGAGGACTGTTGGTGCTGGAGTGATGGACATTAGTGAAGCGTGCTTGAATGTTGCTGCACTTGTTTTGTCTGCAAGCCAGTGAGATGGAACGCCAGGTAACAGGATTATTGGCCATTTATTTCACGTGAACAGTACCAGTAACAATACTATAGTTGTTAATTCAAGGCTATGATTAGGAAGCATCTGAACCACCTGTCGTAACTTTACTATGCTGGTAAATAACTGAGGGAAGACCCTTGGGACATTGTGTTCATGATGAAGAGCTGTACATTTAATAACGGCCAATATCGGTATTACCCCCTCGTTATTTATTTTTTTTTGTACTGCTTATGGGTAGGGACGCCGGGCAGTAGTTAGATGACTAAATACATAAAAGGTAAAATCTTTGCTTCTGCCTCCATTACCACCTCATTATTATATCTGAACGGTTCGGAGTATGGGACACGGCCTTTTTTACTAGGCATAATAAACTAGGGTTAATCCTATTAATGCGGACATAATTAATTGACCGTAAATACCGGAAGCTCCTATATCACCTGCTATAATTACATCACACAGGCACCATCTGGGGACTGAGAGGCAGAAACACGGAGTACTCCATATACAGTCAAAAACGCCATCATAAAGTATTATTATTATTAATTTCACTAGTGTCGCTCTGATATTAAACCTGCAAAAACCTGGGAGTAGGCCCTGGGCAATAAACATATTGCCAACGCCATCACAAGATTGATCATTAACAATACTATCGCTGTACTCTCGAACGCCTCTGAATCGACCTACGGGCATTAAGGCATATTGATAAATATATAAGTATACATTACCTCCAATTCTACTAAAGCTATATCATTGCACCACCTGAGGTACTCCTCCCATGCACTTGAATACCACGGTAGTGCCAATTAACGTGGGGTGATCCCAGGAAGTATTAAGAGGGGTGTGATAACAGAAATTTGCCCTCACATTAGTAGCATTGGACGGATTGAGAGCACTAGACCGACCAAGAACACGAACTATTAAAAAAATCATA
Organism: Aquarana catesbeiana; assembly: GCF_042186555.1. Classification (NCBI taxonomy): domain Eukaryota; kingdom Metazoa; phylum Chordata; class Amphibia; order Anura; family Ranidae; genus Aquarana; species Aquarana catesbeiana. The sequence continues at coordinate 248,314,357 of NC_133329.1, forward strand.
TATTATAAGCACCGTTAAGTCACAGTGTCTAGAATCTATATCTCCCAGATAACGGGAAAACAGTACGAGCAGGAATACATCTAAAGCTGGTAAGGGGGGCCCACCAAAGACACCAAAGGATAATCTGGCTGGAAGTGCTGCTGGGAGCACCATAAAGCAATATCTGGCAAAGGGGGTGATCCCGGGAAGTGCCCATCAGGAGACCCAAATATCAACTATGGCAGATAAAAAGAAGAAGGGGTCCAATGGAAGGGGAGATCAGACTCCTGATCATTCAAGAGACGATATATCAAATGAAAATACTCTTGAACTATCCAGAATAGATGAACACAAACAACCACAACCCCCCTCAAAAAACGAAATCGCAGAAATGTTTAAAGCGCTTGAAACCTCAATTAAAATGGAGATAGGTATGCTTAGGACAGATTTAGGCAACCTACTGACCAGAGTCTAGAAGGCCGAAGATAAAACAAATAAACAAGAGCGGGAAATCTATGATTTAAAAGAACAAATTAAAATAATCCAACAAAATCAGATAAAAATATGCCATAGGATAGAGGACCAGGAAAATAGAGACCGCAGACAAAACCTGAGAATCCGGGGGGTCCCGGAAAAGAGGGGTGAGGATTTGAGAAGGACAGTGGCAGCAATCTTTAGTCCCCTCCTGGACCTGGGAGGGGGAGACTTCCCTAAAATCGAGCGGGTACACCAGGTTGGAAGGTTGGACACCAGACGAACAGAAAGTAGTCGTGCTATTATAGTGAGGTTCACATTTTATGAGGACAAAGAAAAAATATGGGTAAAACTGAGAGGGCAAACCCCACTTCAATATGAAGATGTAAGAATTCAAGTATTTGCGGATCTAGCCAAAGACACACTGGCAAGAAGGCGCCACCTGAAACCTCTATTGGAACAAATGACAAACCAAAATATAAAATATTCATGGGGGTTCCCAGCCTGTCTCATAGGAAGTAAAGACGGTAGAACAGCAAGATTAAGATTTCCGGGAGAGTTAGAGGATTTTTCCGAGAAATTGGGCCTACAGGCGCCCCCGCAGCTGGACTGGTCTAACGAACGGTGGATAGAATTGGGGGTGAGAATGGCTTAAGATAATGTGGGAGTAAATGGGGAAATGGGGGGGAGGTGGGAGGGATAGGACGAGACAAATATTATCTGAAATAGTGGAGATGTAAGCCCCGTTGGGAGAATGTGAGCACTCCCGGCCACCAAAGCATCGTGGGCCGGAGGGCAGACACATCAAAAGCTACACCTTTAGAGGTGGAGACCTATGGAGGGCTACGACAGTCGTGACCTTCATTGGTCTATGGGTCTAGAATTGACCAACTGGGGGGTTGGGGAGTGGGGTTGGTGGGGCTGGGGAAGGGGGGAGAGTGGGGGTGGGAAGGGGGGGCTGGGGAAGGAGGGGGGATGGGGAAGGAGGGGGGTTGGGGATGGGGAATGTGGGAGGAAGGGGGCCCTTCTCAACCTCTATACCAAGAAAGTGGGATATCCCTCCAAGGTCTAAGGTAAAGGATTTTTTCTTTAGGAGAATAGAAAAATGGCTCCGAACACAATAAAATTCACAACATATAATGTCAAAGGCCTAAACATGGCCAATAAAAGACGCAATATTTTTAATGAGCTTAAGTTACTAGGTCCAGACGTGATATTCCTTCAGGAAACTCATATCTCACATCAATCGAGACTTAGATTGTTCTCAAGTGAATACCCGGTCTGGTACCAAGGAGATACCATCTCAAGTAGAACACGGGGGGTTGTCATCGGATTCGCAAAAAAAATAAAGGTTTGTACTGGAGGATAGAATAGTAGATCCAGAAGGTAGATATCTACTCCTCAGAGGTAGATTGAACGAAGAGGACTATACACTTGCAAACATTTATGCACCGAATATAAATCCGATGAAATACCTGGCAAACATCTTGGGGAAAATAATGGAATTCCGGAATGGGCATTTGATAATAATGGGAGATCTTAATTTCTGTATGGATCCGGAATTGGATAGTACGGCCCGAGCACAGGGGAAGAGCAGCGTACAATTAAGGGAGGTAAAACGAAAACTTTCCATCCACCAACTGGTGGACATATGGAGAGTTCAACATCCAGGGAAAAGGGATTTTACATTCTATTCTCCTGTGCACGGGTCATACTCCAGGATCGATTGTGGACTAGTGGAGCACAGAGAGATAGATAACGTGGTAGAGTCTAGGATAGGAAATATAACCTACTCTGATCATGCACCAATGACCTTGGAAATGAGAACAGGTGGAAGCTCGGGTGGGATGGGACAGTGGCGCCTAAATGAAGAACCGATTAGAGAGGACGAGGGAATCAATAGAATCAGAAGGAGCTGGAGAATTATTTTGCGGTAAATGATAATGGAGAGGTTTCAGGGGCCACCCTGTGGGAAGCCCATAAAGCCTTTATACAGGAGCGACAACGGAGGACCCCAGAAGAAGAGGATCTGTGCAAAACCATTGGAGCAGTCTGAGAGAACAACTCCTAACTAGGAGTTCAGTACCTCACGCATCCAGGTTCCCCTTCTATGGAGATTAGTGGTCTAGTCACGGTCCAAGGAACGTTTTAGTGGTGTCTCCATTTCAAGAAAGGCCCCGACCGGGTTAAGGTCACAAGCTTTATTAAGCTTGCCAGTTGGTAAGCGTGCATTTTACTCATATCACAGTGGTGTGGTGAAGGTTATCCAGTTTATTTGTCAATCATTTTTGGTAGAGACCCAAGCTGGGGTCCTCATCCGTTTCACCTTTGAAGACTATTATTATAGAACTTTGCTGATTCAATTGACCAGATATGGACTCTAATATTATTTAACACTATTGTGACATTTATCACATATTGCTTTACAGCGCTGCTTCTTCCATTTATTTATTGTACAGTGTGTGTATCTCACTTTTAAGCGGCTGCTTTTCCTCCTTTATATTGCATGTCATTTATTATTTGGTAATTGTTTAAGGGTATACAGCGCGGTGCTTTTTCTTCTTTATACGAGGGGTCCTAATTGAAATGGGGGCAAGAAAGAAAAAAGATAGACGCGAGAAAATTAAAAAATGAATAGCAGATTTAGCTGGATTAGAACAGAAACATAAAAAACAATCGGGCCAACCCCCTAGAGAGATACACCAACAGATGGTTATTAAAAGAGCAGAGTTGAAGATGGCAATGGAACAAGAGTCTAGAGCAACATACAGTAAGATAGAATGGGAAAGATATCGGTGGGGTAATAAACCAAGTAAACATTTAGCAAAAATGGTACAAAAGAAAAAAGCTAGGAATTTCATCGAAAGAATACAGACCAAAGAGGGTCACATGGAATACTCATCCAGGAAGATAGCAGACATCTTTAAGAATTATTACAAGGAGTTGTATTCAGTCTCTAAACAAAATACCCATTTAAAAAATAGTAGAATAAGGAACAATAACTATTTAAAGAAGGCGGCGCTCCCCAAGATTACAGAGGTGGACAGAGAATTTTTGGAAATGCCTATTTTGGACGAGGAAATTAGAAAGGCATTAGCTAAAATGGCCTCGGGGAAAAGCCCCGGACCGGACGGGCTCACATTGTCTTACTATAAAACATTCAAAGAAATATTAGTCCCTAAGTTATGCCATTATATGAATGGGTTGGGAGACAGCTATGAGATGAGCAGGGAGGCCTTAAAGGCCTCTATTACAATTATATTTAAAGAAGATAAAGAGAAAACACTATGCTCAAGCTATCGTCCCATCTTTTTGCTCAACACCGATACAAAACTATATGCAAAGGTCCTGGCAGAAAGATTGAAGGTATTAATGAATTCTCTAGTTAACCCAGACCAGATGGGGTTTGTCCCCAAAAGGGAGGGGAGAGACAATGGGGTCAGGGCGCTCCTCCTGATGCAAAAAATAAAGGAGAGTGGGCCCCCAGGACTACTTCTGTCGATCGACGCTGAAAAGGCTTTCGACAGAGTAGACTGGGGGTTCATGACACAGACTTTGGAGACCATGGGACTAGGACCCAAAATGATCCGCAGGATCAAAACTCTGTACCATCATCCAACTGCTGTAATAAAAGTGAATGGTATAATATCCCAACCATTCGAGATGGAAAACAGCACGAGGCAGGGGTGCCCCCTGTCCCCGTTGCTCTTCGTTCTGACTATGGAACCCCTCCTGGCCACAATACGTAGAGATCCCGGCATAAGAGGTATTAAGGTAGAGGAGGAGGAACACAAAATCGCCGCATTTGCGGACGATGTATTATTCTTTCTGACGGACCCGGTGTCCACCATGCCTAACTTAGTAAAAGCTCTGAGGAAATATGGGGAGGTATCAAACTTCCAAATAAATATGGCAAAATCAGAGATTCTAAATATAAATCTTAATAAGACAGAAGCAGAGATCCTGAAAAAAAGAGTTCAGTTTTAAATGGACAAAGGAATTAAGGTATCTGGGCATTAAATTAATAAACTCAATCGAGAAGATATATACAATTAATTATGTGCCCCTACTCGACATTGTCAGAACGGACTGTAAAAGTTTCGCCTGTAAGGCCCTTTCATGGATAGGGCGCATTAACGTCATTAAAATGATCCTTTTACCTAAAATCATGTATTATTTCCAGATGATACCAATACCACTCCCTTTATATTACTTAAGGATGTTAAAAAAAAATAATAATGACCTTTATATGGAAAAATAAAAGACTGAGAGTCCCCTTTCAAATCTTAAAACAAAGGAAAACAAATGGCGGCCTGGCAGTGCCAGCTGTCCAGATCTACTACAAGGCTGTAGTACTGTCAAGAATGATGGAATGGTGCAAGAGGGATAACGAAAAAAAGTGGGTTAAAATAGAGGAAAGTTTTAGTAAAGCACGACTGGGAAGTATCATTTGGAACCCCCCACATCTTAGAATTGTAGATAAAAGCACGCACGTATTAACACGAAATGTCTTTAAAATATGGGATGGGGTATATAAGAAAGTCAATGGGGAATAGAACTCACCGCTCATCACAATAATAGATAATAATTTTTTTGCACCAGGAACAGAAATTATAGGAGGAAAAGAAGCACTATGGGGCAATACACAACTAAGAGAAGTTATTAAAGAAGGCAAAATTAGGTCACTTCAGCAGCTTAGACAAGGGAGGGAGAGGCGGGGATTAGATGAGTGGCGGTACCTCCAATTGAGCCACTTTGTGAATAAATTACCACATCCTATTAGATCTGGGGAAAAACTTAGACTTCGAAAGGCTGTGCGACATGGATGATCCGAGAAATATAGTTTCCAAGATTTACAATATTTTGATGACGTCAGAAAAATTGGAGATACCGCCATTCATGGGAAAATGGGAGAGGGAATTGGGCACAAAGAAGGACCATAATACCATTAGAAGAATCTTGAAAATGATAGCTAACTCAGCAATAGACATTCGAATGGCAGAAATGAACTATAAATGTATTAGTAGAAGTTATTTAACACCAGAGATAACAAGTAAATACCAGAAGGGGTCGCCATATTGTTGGCGGGGCTGTCAAGAAATTGGAACAATGGGGCACCTCTGGTGGAGTTGCCCTAAAATAAAAAACTACTGGAGGAAGATACTCGCTCTTATTAAAAAGATCACGGAAATAGAAGTAGCAGAAGATCCCTGGGAGGTTTTGTTTCATGGGGGAGAAGGAGATCTAAACAAATATAAGCGGACATTGGTCCCGCAGCTATTGAATGCTGCAAAAACGATACCGAAGAGTTGGCAGAGGAGCGAGAGCCCAGAGATATGGGAGTGGATAGATGCGGTAGAGGAAATATACAATATGGAGAATTTGGCGAACAAGGTGGATGAAATTAGTAGCATCAACGCAGACAAGTAGGAGTGTTGGGAAAAATTTGAAAAAACATGGAGCTACGCAAAGGAACTGAAAGCTTTGGATTAAAGAATAGAAGAAAAATAGACCTTGGAGAGGAGAGGCTGGGGAGGGCGAGGGTTAGGGAGGGAGTAGGAGGGTGGATGGGATGGGGGAATATAGTATAGGAATACATCACATAATCTTATAATTATAAATGTTAAGTAATTATATTATAAAGGGAGTACAGTGCTCGAAACTGGGCCTGATTACTCCTCCACGGGATGTGTCACGAAATAGATATGTTATCTCTCGTCTTTTTATTTTTTGATATGGCAAAGTGTCACAATGATGAGACATTAGAGGGTGATTTAAGAGAAATGAACTGTAAAGTTGATTTAAGCCCCTCGAAAATGTCGACTGAAGTGGCAAAAAAAATAAAAAATAAATAAAAAAGTTAGCCCTCTGGAGCTGAATAAATGGACTCGGAAACAGTCCCCGACAAAAGTCTTGTCGCTTCTTTATTTTGTAGAAACTCCTGCTATTAACCTGACTTTTATTTAATCAATTGGTGTTAGAAATAGCTCATATGAAAAGCTAAAGCCCTCCCAAATGATGTTTAATGCACTGAAATAAATTAGTTTCACTGAAAAAAGATTTATCATTTAATCAAGACAGACAGGTCAAATTTTGGCAAGAAAACAGTTTTGTCGCCTATACAGAAATTGAACAACTTTACTGAAAATCCAAAAATATATGTCAGCAAATTAAGTAGTGGTGCTGTGAGATCCAAATTTAATATCTTGTATGACTTCCATGAGCTTGAAGGACAGCATCCATGCGGTTTGGCAAGGATTCATACAATTTACTGATGAAGTCATCAGGAATAGCAAAGAAAACAGTCTTGCATGCCTCCCAGAGTTCATCAATATTCTTTGGTTTCGTCTCCCATGCTTCATCTTTCATCCTACACCACACATGCTCAATGATGTTCATGTCTGGTGACTGGGCTGGCCAATCCTGGAGCATCTTGATCTTCTTTGCCTTAAGGAACTTTGATGTGGAGATGGAAGTATGCGATGGAGCACCATCCTGCTGCAAAATTTGGCCTTTTTTATGGTTGGGAATATAAGAGGTAGCTAAGATTTCTTGGTATTTTAGACTATTGATGTTGCCTTCCACCCTGCAGATCCCTTGCACACCCCCATACCGGATGTAACCCCAGACCATGATTTTGCCTCCACCAAACTTCACTGTTTTCTGGGTAAATCTCGGCTCCATGCGGGTTCCAGTAGGTCTCCTGCAATATTTGCAGCGACTGCGGTGTAATTCAACAGAAGATTCATCTGAAAAATCCACCTTCTGCCACTTTTCCAGAGTCCATCCTTTTAGCAGGCTGTGGCCCTTGGCAAATGCCACACGGTTTTTCAATTGTCTTTTGTTTAGTGCTGGCTTATGGGCACTGATTCGACCATGGAGGCCGTTTCGAGACAGAATCCGACAAACTGTTCTGGTTGACACAGGGACTTCAGGTGACCAGGTCTCGTGGAGCTCTGCTGCAGTGGAAAATGGGCTGGCCTTGGATTTTTGAGCCAACAAACGGTCCTCTCGAGCAGTTGTCTTGTGGGGTCGGCCTGACCTGGCCTTGTCCAAAACGTCTCCAGTCTCTTCAAATGTTTTTTTTATCCTCTGGACTTGACGCTGAGACACATTGAAGGTGTCTGCCACATCAGCAGTGGATCTGGTCTTCAGCCTCTTGATAATCAACACTTAAGTCTCCGGGTGAATCTTAGGCATGTTTGCAGAGGTCTAGTTGCAGTTGAGAAGGTCTAGTGTACTGGTGTTCTTTTTATACACACCTGAGACCTAATTGATCCATTATTAGTCACAGGTGAAGCTCATATAACAAGACGACAACACTTATGTCTTGGCAAAAATTGACTCAATGGGCTTTACCAAGCTGTGAATATTAGAATACGTTTTGTCAGTTTCATTTTGCACTGAAACATTATTACAAAAGCTGTTGGGATTAAAATGACCCATTTCTTGTAACAAAATCTTGATTAGAAATATATTTTAGCGGCACTTTAGGTCAATTTGTACTAAAGCGACAAGACTTTTGTCAGGGACTGTACAGGAATTGTAGGTGGTCATAGACATCCAAGGACACCAAATGGAATTATAGAGACTCAGATCCCACCGTATCTCCCCAGCTGTTGCTCTCCTAGATAGAAGTTGTCTCTGGTTCCCAGGCCAAGAGCCGATCCTTTGTCTCAACCATGGGAGCTGAACTCCTCTATGTGGGAGAACTGATGGGGATACATCCTATGCACTGGTGGCCAGTAAATAAAAAGTAATGAAGAGGGGGAAGGGTGCTCCAACCCAAAAAACCTGGTCAAGGTCTATTACAATATACAAAAACATATTTGGGAGGCACACTCTACAATGCGTTTAAATTCAAGCGCACACATTCAAGAATTACATTTCCTGCAAGGCTAGTAAAAAACACCTGAACATATTCAAAAAATACGGGGGGTTTGGTCACACTATATGGTCATATAGTGCTAAGCCCACTTACTGCAACAAAGTACCCCAAATTAGTGGGCTCTTGGCCTGGGAACCTGAGACAACTTCTATCTAGGAGAGCAACAGCTGGGGAGATATGGTGGGATCTGAGTTTCTATAATTCTATTTGGTGTCCTTGGATGTCTATGACCACCTACGATTCCTGTATCTGAGTCCATTTATTCAGCTCCGGAGGGCTAACTTTACACAAGCTTCCCCTGATCCTCCGTAGTGGGGGGTCATGTGGCTCTGGTAATTGGCTAATTTTTATCACTGGTGGTGGACTGCACGCAACATTTTCCACGTCACAACAGATTTCAAATGTCTCCCATATTGATGGACTTTTTTAATTTTGCAGTTTCCTTCATATATTTTTTCTCGGGTGTTTGACTACATGTTTGGACATTTATTACATATATTTTTTGCATTTACCCAACCTTACTCTTCATAATTTTTAGAACATCCCATTTGTGGTTATTAGTTTATGTTATGTTATATTTGTTTATGGTTTATGGATAACACTATTGATTGATTATGCATTATTGAGTCAATGCTGTAGCACGATTCTATTATCTACTCTGTCCTGTACAATTACAACGGTATTAAACCCAAAAACATAAAATGTATTATACTGAAGCATACCAAACCTTATATGTGGTGGCTGCTTTTGTTTTTGACTTACTTTACTTTCTTCCACCTGGTGATTCAGTCAGTAACACACTTCCTGTCATAGAATGTTTGCACTCTGGATGAAGAAGTAAAGCCACCTTTTGGCAGCAGCATTATCAGTCTTTGAATAGGGTAAGGATAGATGGACTAGCAGATTTATATGGACTTGACAAACAAATTAAAGCTGAACTCCATCTAACACTTGTTAAGCAAGAACAATAACAGTTTTCATCCTTTTGGGATGAAGGTTTCACAAAAATGAATAAAAATGGACCACTGTAAACCCCTCTGTCAGTGGAATATGGTTTGTCTCAACCCTCCAACGGCCTCTTTTGTTGGACAGCTTGGTCTATTAAAAGGAAGTTGAAAAATAACAGACTCGCTGTTCGAATCACCAGGTTAAAGGAAAAAAAAAAAAAAAAAACCCTAATGCAGCTACCACCATCTAAGAACTGGAATGTTATTTTAAGAAATTACAAAGTCAATGCCAAATCAACAAGGCACCATAGCAGAAATGTAAAAAAAAAAAAATGCTCTGGTCCATTATGGGGTACATGGGTGTGAGCTGAGGTGGATAACATTTTTAGGTCATGACTAAGCCTATTTTTGAAATTTGGTGTTTACAAGTTAAAATGGAACCAAGCCGCCCACGGCTTCGTTTCAGCCCGCCCACAGCCGCCGGAGGCAGCCGATTGGACACCGGGCCTCCCGATCGCATGGGAGGCCCGGTAAGAGCGGCGGGAGGCGGCTGGAGGGGGGGGGGATGTCCCCTCCCGCTCCTCCGGTATAACAGCCGAGCGGCTTTTAGCCGCATCGGTTGTTATATACGGGTAGCCGATCGCCCGCTCAAAACAACGGTACTGGGATGATGCCTGCAGCTGCGGGCATCATCCCGGTATAACCCCGGAAAGCCGAGTACGCATATCTGCGTACGGTCGGCGGGAAGGGGTTAATGTAAGTTTTATTCATAGGAAAGAAAATTTGTAGATTAACAGCCAATTACTTTTTTTTTTTTTTTTTTACGGTTCACCAGTGGAGCAGAGTGCAAGATATAGTCAAACCTAGAACAACTCACCATTTAGCTGAACCTTCTTCACAGCCAAAAATCCAACTGTGTGTGTACTGTAAAAACAAAAAAGTACTCACATTTAATTGCTTTTATTTTTGGAATTTTGGCGGCAGAAAGCAAACATTTTAGGATTTTTTTACTTGTATGCAGGATCCTATAACATGCGTTTTTAGAGTTATGCAGTGTAAAGTTTTTTTACTGATATTCCTATTTTTAAAAAAAGTGAGATCATGTGTGTGAAATTATGAGAATCATGAAAGAGTAATGTTTCTCTGTGTACCTAGAAGTGCCTGGTTATGTGCAGCGTTGTAATATCGGTGTCAGAAAGCAAATCATCCATTCTGTAAAATACATGTAAATGTTTAAAATATTTAGTCAATAGTAAATTGCTTACATTTTGCATTACACCTTCAGATCAAACAACAGGATGTGCAGCAGATAAGGCATAACAGGTTGCAAATGTTTTTAAAAATTCTCAAGGGTATTGGAAATGCTCATATGAGGTTTGGGGTGGTCCAGTCAGCAATAAGGTTTTTCTATACTTGTTTTTCTACTAGACTGTGGAAGAGCAAGTGAGCTGTCTTTGCACCTTAAAAAGGTTGATTATCAACTGATAAGGTCTAAAACAGTCCACTCTGCCCAAGAATAAAGCTGTACAGGTATATGGACACTTTCCCTGTTAGAACACAGATTGGTTCATGAAGTTGGCTTTCAAATATATACACTCCACCATAGACATTTAGATTTTTGTACCTAGGTTTATTTACTAGCAATTTTGACATGATTGGATAAAAGACTATGCAAAGCGTACAAATGTAGCACACAACCTTGGGAACCTAAAGATCGACAGTGTTGGAAAAGTAAATGGAGTGCACACCATTCTTTGAGGTGACAACCCTCATTTACTGCTGTATATGGGTACCTTAACTTGCCATAAATGTCTTGCAAGTATGAAAAACCCCAAGAACAGAACAGAACAAGACTTTATAAAAGATTGTACAGATAGGTCCTGCATGCAGGTACACATTAACATCTTTGCCACTGCCATGCACTGCAGTCTACAGTCCAGCAGTGTAACGGGAATACAAGGTTTGAGTTATCCAGCTTTTTTCTTATTTAATTTATATATTAGCAATAACTTCAGGTACCATTGGCAAGCAAATTCAGTTTATTTAAAAAAAAAAAAAATTGAATAAAGTATCCAAAACCTGATTATTTGCTGAGGTTGCTGTACAGTGCATCCAAAAAGTATTCACGGAGCTTCACTTTTTCCACATTTTGTTATGTTACAGCCTATTGCAAAATGGATTAAATTCATTATTTGTCCTCAAAATTCTACAAACAATTCCCCATAATGACAATGTGAAAGAAGTTTGTTTGAAATCTTTATAAATGTATTAAAAATAAAAAAATCCCATCTGCATAAATATTCACAGCTTTTGCCAGGACACTCAAAATTGAGCGCGGGTGCATCCTGTTCCCATGATCATCCTTGAGATGTTTCTACAACTTGATTGGAGTCCACCTGTGGTAAGATCAGTTGATTGGATATGATTTGGAAAGGCACACACCTGTCTATAAAAGGTCCTACAGGTAACAGTGCATGTCAGAGCACAAACCCACCCATGAAGTCCAAGGAATTGTCTGTAGACCTCTGAAACAGGACTGTATCGAGGCACAGATCTGGTGAAGGGTACAGAAAGGTCCCAATGAGCACAGTGGCCTCCATCATCCTTAATGGAGGAAATTTTGAGCCACCAGGACTCCTAGAGTGGGCCGTCCGGCCAAACTGAGCAATCGGGGGAGAAGAGCCTTATTCAGGGAGGTGACCAAGAACCTGATGGTCATTTTGACAGAGCTCCAGTGCTCCTCTGTGGAGAGAGGAGAACCTTCCAAAAGAACAAACATCTCTGCAGCACTCCACCAATCAGACCTGTAGCGTGGCCAGACTGAAGCCAGTAAAAGGCACATGACGGCCCCCTGGAGTTTGCCAAAAGGCACCTGAAGGACTCTCAGACCATGAGAAACAAAATTCTCTGGTTTGATGAAACAAAGATTGAACTCTTTGGCCTGAATGACAAGCAGCATGTCAGGAGGAAGCCAGGCACTTCTCATCACCTGGACAATACCATCCCTACAGTGAAGCATGGTGGTGGCAGCATCATGCTGTGGGGATGTTTTTCAGGGGCAGGAACTGGGAGACTAGTCGGGATCGAAGGAAAGATGAATGCAGCAATGTACAGAGACATCCTTGATGAAAACCTGCTCCATAGCGCTCTGGACCTCAGACTGGTGCGGAAGTTTATCTTCCAACAGGACAACGACCCTAAGTACACAGCCAAGATAACAAAGGAGTGGCTACGGGACAACTTTATGAATGTCCTTGAGTGGCCCAGCCAAAGCCCAGACTTGAACCCAATTGAACATCTTTGGAGAGATCTGAAAATGGCTGTGAACCAACGCTCCCCATCCAACCTGATGGAGCTTGAGAGGGCCTGCAAAGAAGAATGGGAGAAACTGCCCAAAACTAGGTGTGCCAAGCTTGTAACATCATACTCAAAAAGTTAGCTGTAATTGGTGGCAAAGGTGCTTCAACAAAGTATTTTTATTATTATTATACAGGATTTATATAGCGCAAACAGTTTGCGCAGCGCTTTACAATGTTAGGGCAGACAGTACAATTACAATACAATTCAATACAGGAGGATCAGAGGGACCTGCTCATTAGAGCTTACAATCTAGGAGGGAGGGTAAAGTGATACAAAAGGGTAAAAACTGTGGGGGATGAGCAGAAAATTAAAGTACAGATGTTAGGTGGAGGCAGGACAGGCTTCTCTAAAGAGAGAAGTTTTAAGGAATCGCCAAAAAGTGGATAGATTTGGAGATAGTCTGACAGATTGGGGCTTGGAAGTCCAGAGGATGGGAGAGGCTCGGGAGAAGTCCTGGAGGCGCGTATGGGAGAAGGTGATAAGGGAGCTAGAGAGCAGGAGGTCTTGGGAGGAATGAAGAGGACGATTAGGTTGGTATTTTGAGACCAAGCTAGTGATGTAGCTGGGAGCAGAGTTGAGGATGGCTTTGCAAGTTATTGTTAGTATTTTGAATTAAATTTGTTGGGTGAGTGGCAGCCAAGGGAGGGATTGGCAGAGAGGGGTGGCAAATGGTGAGTGGTTTGTAAAGTGGATGAGTCTGGCAGCAGCATTCACGATGGACTGAAGAGGGGAAAGCCTATTTAAAGGTAAGCCAATGAGGAGGGAGTTGCAGTAGTCCAGCCAAGAGATAACCAGGGAGTGAATCAGGAACTGGTTAGGAAGGGACATAGTTTGGAGATGTTGCGGAGGTTGAGGCAGCAAGCTTTGGAAAGGGATTGGATGTGGGGCCAAAAGGAGAGTTCATAAATGACAAAGAAATTGGGGAAATTGGCGCTGCCCTATTTAAGTGATGTTTACTAGATAAACAGAGTCTACCACATCCGCAAGAATAATTAATTAACAAAAATTAAAAATGATACAATAATTAGATTGAAAATGCAAATCCTCTGTAATGTATAAAGGTAAGTCCCGTGTAGACAACACGTCAATTATTAGGTGAACATTTACCTGCATGCATAAAGAATTGAGTGACAGTGTAACACCCCCTAAGTGGGGCTAATATCAACAATAGTGAAAAATAATGAAAAATAAATAAATGAATTGAATTACAATTAAATGGAAAATACAAATCCTCTGTGATGTATAAAGGGTAGGTCCCATGTAGACGACACGTGAGATATTAGGTGATCAATTACCCGAATACCAAAAAATAATAAAGTAAAAAATTTTTGGGTGACAGTGTAACACCCCCTAAGTGGGGCTAATGGCATCAGTAGTGAAAAATAAAAAATAAATAAATGCAGACGTAATAAACCTTGCCAGCAAATTAAGTGTTAACGTGCACTAGTTCTAATGAAGTGATCCAGAAATTCCTGGGACCCTATATTTATCATGTATCAGACCCCAATGGGATACAGATGATAAACAGATTTTATACAAGCAGATATATGTATGGTTCATATGAAAAGCAAAATGTACAAGCAGATGTATATATGGTTAGATGGTAGCTAAAAAAGCTATTTATGGTTGCATAGCATAATATATATAGTCTCTGTGAGGAAACAGGCAGCTTCAATATTTCAATGGGAAAAAAAAAAAAAAAAAAAAAAAAAGGATTTTTTTTAAAACAGCTTACCTGTAAAATCCTTTTCTTTCGAAGGACATCACGGGACACAGAGCCACAGTAATTACTGATGGGTTATATAGGTATCACTGGTGATTGGACACTGGCACACCCTATCAGGAAGTTCAACCCCCTATATAATTCCTCCCCCTTGCAGGGATACCTCAGTTTTTGTAGCCAAGCAATATAGTGTATTAGAAGAGGGGCGGGACCTCTGTGTCCCGTGATGTCCTTCGAAAGAAAAGGATTTTACAGGTAAGCTGTTTTAAAAAATCCTATTTTCTTTCTCGAACATCACGGGACACAGAGCCACAGTAATTACTGATGGGATGTCCCAGAGCAATGCTACCTGAGGGGGGGGGGGGACCACGACCAAGTAGGGTGCAATCAGACCTGAGGACCCTGTACCGCTGCCTGCAGCACGCTACATCCAAAGGCGATATCCTCATGCCTTCTCACATCCACCTGATAGAATCTGGTGAATGTATGAACTGAAGACCAGGTTGCGGCCTTGCAGATTTGAGCCATAGAGGCCCAGTGATGCACTGCCCAAGAAGCACCAATAGCCCTTGTGGAATGTGCCCTGATCTGAAACGGAGGAATCTTCTGTTTCAAACCGTAAGCTTGAATGATCAACTGTCAAATCCATTTAGAAATGGTAGCTTTTGATGCTGCCTGTCCTCTACTGGGACCCTCTGGCAGCACAAAGAAAACAGGATCTGAGCAGTTGCCCTAGATAGGCCTTAACTGCTTTTACTACATCCAACGAATGTAGAGATCTCTCTTCCGGAGAACAGGGATCTGGAAAAAAGGAAGGTAGAACAATGTCTTGGTTTAAATGAAAATCAGAAACCACCTTCGGTAAAAAACTAGGATGAGGGCGTAGTACCACTCTATCCCTGTGTATAATCAAATAAGGCTCCTTACAAGAAAGAGCTGCTAATTCTGATACTCTTCTAGCAGAAGAGATGGCCACCAGAAAAAATAATTTCCTTGTCAACAAGACCAAAGGAATCTGACTTATTGGTTCAAAAGGCTGTTTCTGTAACACAGCCAGGACCAAGTTCAAGTCCCATGGGTTTAGGGGCGCTTTAACCGGGGGGTTAAGACGCATCACCCCCTGCATAAAGTTTCGGACCAAAGAATGCGAAGCAAGTGGCCGCTGAAATAATACTGATAAAGCAGAGACCTGGCCCTTGATGGTACTCAAGGCCAGCTTCATCTCTAATCCCATCTGTAGAAAAGCAAGGATTCTACCTATGACATATTTCCTGGGATGCCAACCTCTGGATTCACACCAGGTTATATAAGCTTTCCAGACTCTATGATAAATCATCCTGGAAGCTGGCTTCCTTGCATTAATCAAGGTAGATATGACAGGACCTGAGAGCCCACGACTCTTCAGAACGTGGGTCTCAATAGCCAAACCGTCAATTTTAGCGTTTGTAAGGCAGGATGGAACGCTGGACCCTGAGATAACAGGTCTGGGCGTACAGGTAGGGTCCACGGGGAACCTACCATCATCCCTATTTCTGCATACCAAGTCCTTCTGGGCCAAGCGGGGGCCACCAGAAGTACCGACTTCCTTTCCTGCCTGATCCTGCGAAGGAGTCGTGGTAATAGCAGAATAGGCGGGAATGCATAAATCAGTGAGAACTGATGCCACGTCACCAACGCATCCGTCCCGCATGCAAGAGGATCTTTTGTCCTTACACAAATCTGTCTATCTTTTTGTTGAATCGGGATGCAAAGAGATCTACATCTGGAACCCCCCATCTTTGGCATATGGCCCAAAGGACGTCGGGATGCAGAGACCATTCCCCTGGAAGTAACTGCTGGCGACTTAAGATAGTCCGCCTGCCAATTCTCTATTCCCGGGAAGAAAACTGCCGATATGCATGGCACATGCATCTCTGCCCAGACTAACATCTGGTTCACCTCCTTTTGAGCAGCTCGGCTCCGGGTGCCTCCCTGATGATTGACATAAGCCACTGCTGTGGCATTGTCGGACTGGATCCTGACCGGACAACCCTGTAGCCTGATAGTCCAGGCTTTTAGAGCTAGATGTATCGCCCGGATCTCCAGAATGTTGATGGGTAAGGTCCTCTCTATTTTGGACCATACCCCTTGGACCGCAGCCTGTTCCAGAACTGCTCCCCAACCTGACAGACTGGCATCTGTTATTACCACCGTCCAGGTAACCGGCAGAAAGGATTTCCCCTTCTGCAGGTCTTCGGATATGAGCCACCAATTGAGGCTCTGACGCACCGCATGCGACAGGTGCATCGGAAAGTCTAATGCCTGAACTTTCTTGTTCCAGGTCGACAGAATACTGTGTTGCAGCATTCTTGAGTGAAACTGAGCATAGGGAACTGCTTCGAAAGAAGACACCATCTTCCCTAGTAGCCTCATACAAAAGGCGGACTGAGGGACCCTTCTTGGTCCTTACTGCCAGAATCAGCTCTCTCAAAGCAGCGATCTTTGCCTGGGGTAGAAATATTTTCTCCTGGCTTGTATCTATAATCAGACCTAAATACTCCAGTCTTCTTACTGGTTTTAGGAAAGACTTTTCTAAGTTGAGGATCCAACCCAGGTGTTCTAGATACCTGACTGTGGTCCTCAAGTTTCCATTCAAAGAGGCTACCGACCGGTCTATCAAGAGCAGGTCGTCTAGGTATGCTATAACAGCTATACCCTGAGCCCTTAATCTGGCCAGAGGAGGAGCCAAGATCTTTGTGAACACTCGAGATGCAGTGGCTATCCCGAAAGGCAGAGCCACAAACTGGAAATGGCGCCCTCCTACCTCGAAGCGCAGAAACTTCTGATGAGCAGGAAAAATGGGCACATGCAGATATGCATCTCTGATGTCTATTGATGCCAGAAATTCTCCTCCCTGCAGGGTGGGAACTACTGTTCGAATTGATTCCATGCGGAAGGATTGAATCCTTAGGAATCGGTTCAGATCCCTTAAGTCCAGAATGGGCCTGACATCCCCATTTGGCTTTTGGACCGTAAAAAGGTTGGAATAGAAGCCCAATCCCTGGTCCTTTGCGGGAGCTATCATAATGACCTCCTGCGACAAAAGTCGCTCTAACGCTAGAAGGAGCGACTGCTTCTTCTCTGGGTCTCTGGGGACCCTTGATCTGAGGAACCGAGGAGAGGGGAATTCCTGAAACTCCAGCTTGTACCCTAAGGTTACCGTGGAGATTACCCATCTGTCCTGGAAATCCTCCTGCCAGAGCTCTGAGAACTGTCGCAGTCTTCCCCCCACTCGAGTGAGCGGGGGCACCCCCTCATGCAGAGGTCTTAGTGTTTTGCCTAATAGGCTTCTTTCCCCAGGACTTCTTTTGTCCCTGGGGTTGACTCTTGTCTCTGGACCCCGATGGAGGCGGCCGTCGAGACTGCCTGGAGGCTGAAGCCCCCGGCGCTGGGGAAAGAGTCCGTTTAAGAGAGGGACGCTTACTCTTCTTCTTGACAGGTAAGAGAGTGCTTTTCCCACAAGAGATTCTCTTGATATAGTTATCCAAGTCCTCTCCAAACAACCTTGCACCACGAAATGGAAACCCAGCCAGTAGCTTCTTACATGGTGCTTCGGCTGACCAATTTTTCAACCATAGGATTCTGCGTATATGCACCAACCCCAGTGAAAGACAGAAGGTTTGCACGATAGAATCTCTAATGGCATCAACCACAAAGCATAAGGCCGCTGGAAGGTTAGCAAACCCCTGGGCCTGCTGTTCAGGTAACACTTTGATGACCTGCTTAACATGGTCTCTTAAGTATTGACAGACTCCAATCGCTGCTACTGCAGGTTGGGCCACTGATCCTGCTAAGGAGAAAACATCCTTCAATAGGGATTCCATCCTTTTATCTACAGGATCCCTGAGCATCTGAGCATTGTCTACAGGACAAGTCAGGCTATTATTTACGGAGGAAATGGCGGCATCAATAGCCGGTATTCCCCACATTTTAATAAACTTTTCTTCCATCGGATAAAGTGTTGAAAACTTTCTCGGCGGAAAAAAACGTTTGTCTGGGTGATCCCACTCAGAATAAATGAGCTTTTCAAGTAAAGTATGAACAGGAAAAGCATGTGCTGCTTGGAAAGGTTTCAGTGACCCCAAAGCAGAAGAGGATTCTTTAGCAGTTTCAGGTATGGGCAACTTAAATGTGGAGCAGACCAATCCAGTAAGGATCTGCACTAAGACTTTCTCCTCTTGGGAAGTCGCAGAGAGTCCCTCTCCACCTGATTCCTCTGAAGAGGAATCATCCGTCCCATCCCGATCCTCTGAAAGGGATTCATCTCCTTTATCCCAGAGCTCCTCTGTCTGAGGGTCTTGGGGAACAGAGGAAAGCCTAGTGCGTTTTCTTCCACTGAGTGAAGACGTAATCACGGCCATTAATCTTTCCTCTAGACTATTAATGGTTGAGGAAAAAACCTCTTGTGTAATATATACAGGGGCTGAAGGGCCAGAAGCAGGTGTAGCCCCTGACCCCGATGGCTCTCCCTGGCTAGCCGTCCCTGGCCCATCTTTAGGGGGGGGGGATGCTGCCGACAGGGGGCCCTCAGAACCTGAACGAGATCCCCTAGTGTCTCTGGTTCCTGGGGTGCTTGAACCTCTTCTACCCATAGTGCAAAGCAACAAGGTGTGAGGTATACAAATGAACACTGCCCGCTGAGCGATGTAGTCTGGCTAAAAGCCTTGCTACCCAATGCTCAGTCTGGTGTTACTTCAGTAAATGCTGCCTAGGAGAATGCCTGTGTCCCACCTTACATGCGACCGTCAGCTCTGTGTCTCTCAGAAGGCTGTGTGCACCTGTACAGAGTGCCTTTAATAGCCTGCAGCTGGCCTGAGTGGGAGTCTAAGCACCTGTGCTGACGTCCCGCCCCCTCCTCTAACCCCCCCCTCCCCCCTCGAGTTTTGAAAAAACGAGTGCTTCCCGCGCTGGCCGACTCTCCTGTCATGCTTCTGGAGAAAAGGCTGGGGGGGGGGGGGAGGCTGGTAACAAGATCTGCCTGAACGGCTATCTTCAGAGATGGTGGCCATTAGGCCACAGAGCCCGGGTGGTATAACTACTTTCTATACCCCTGTGGCCCCTCTCTAGCCTGGGGGGGAACATTCAAACATGAGAAATCCCCCCTTCCATTTTACCTTGCAGCCTGAGATGCTGGGATACATGTGCAGCGAAAACAAACACTGAGACAGACAGTCAGCATGTGAAAGTTTGTGCTCTTGGCAGCCCCCGGTGGTCACAATAGGCATAGCATGCATTTACCTTAAAGGAGAAAAGCCACTAGAACTCAAAAATTCTGTGGAATCTCCTCTTACCTTATCCAGCTGCAGGGTGCTGTTTACAAAGACCCAATCTTCACCTCTCATGGTGGGCTCCGTTTGAAAAAACCGTCAGAGACTGGGGCCCCCTACGAATAGGGGGATCCAACAGTTCTGGGACCGTAAAGCACCTCGCCAGAAATTAGGAAGTTTAAAGCCATTTTCTGATCTGCGGGATCCAGCTCTCTAAAAAGAGAAGCATTACGGGTAAAACCTCGTTTCTTCGGACACGAGGCCCGGGTACCATCCAATTCGGCCTAAAAAGGACACTTTGAATGGATCCAGTTCGCCTGGCTTGCCCCAGTATAGGATATCAGAATATTCCCTTTGGAGCTCAGCACAGGACATCTTTACACGTCCATCACCTAAGACACTGGCGTAAAAACTGAGATATCCCTGCAA
Source organism: Aquarana catesbeiana (assembly GCF_042186555.1). Classification (NCBI taxonomy): domain Eukaryota; kingdom Metazoa; phylum Chordata; class Amphibia; order Anura; family Ranidae; genus Aquarana; species Aquarana catesbeiana. The sequence continues at coordinate 248,334,463 of NC_133329.1, forward strand.
GGGGGAGGGATTATATAGGGGGTTGAACTTCCTGATAGGGTGTGCCAGTGTCCAATCACCAGTGATACCTATATAACCCATCAGTAATTACTGTGGCTCTGTGTCCCGTGATGTTCGAGAAAGAAAAAGGCAGTTCTATAGGAGCCACATCTATATGCGATTATAGATGTTATAAGATAAAAGATGGTGACTTTCGTGCTCATTCACGCTGGTGACTCCAGGCGCTCCCCCCCGTGCTCCCCCACTCACCAGACTCAGTCACCCCTGCAGGGGTACTATGCAAAGGAGTGGGTATCTTGGGATGGCTGTCACTGTAGTTTTGCTTCGTTCCTCCGTGGGGTCGCTCCAGTGATCCGGCTCAGGGTTTCAACCTGGTGCTCCAGGGCTGGGCTCCTCCACAACTCTCCACCTCCGGTCTACTCAAAAGAGAGTTCCGGAAAGAACGCAATTGCAGAGGTGTCCAGGGGGGCCCCCAGAGTTTACTGCCAAAACAGTCCAGAAAAAATTGCCAGATCACCCGTAGGGAAGGATGTATATTTTGTAGTTGATAAATCAATCATCCAGAGATATAGCCATATCAGCTCCTTTCGCCCACACTCTCGTGTTGGGCCACAAAGCTTTTTTCCCCACACAGAAAGGGGAAACAAATGGTCTCCAATAATCCACCTTTACATATCCAGAGTGTAATGATCAAAAGCTCGGAGATGGATCCCTTTCTGTGTGGAAAAAAGCTTTGTGCGGTGGGATAGGTAGGATGAGAGCCAGCGAAGAGCACAGTCACGGAGACCAAGGGAGTAAAGTTTATTGAGGAGGAGGGGGTGGTGAAACATAGCCGAAAGGTCCAGAAGTAGGAGCAAATGCTGTAAATACTTATGTACATGTGATTATTTTCATTTTTTATTTTTAATAAAATTTGCAATGATTTCAAACAACCTTCTTTCACATTGTCATTATGCAGTATTGTTTGTAGAATTTAGAGGAAAATATTGAATTTAATCAATTTTGGAATAAGGCTGTAACCTAACAAAATGTGGAAAAAGTTAGGTGCTGTGAATACTTTCCGGATGCACTGTATCTGTCAAATCTGCTGCAACTCTTCTAATCTTCTTTCATAGCCTGTCAATTCTATACAAGTTTCAATTCTGTCCAATTTTCCACAGAGCTTGTTACCAAGCATCATACTGGCCCATGAACCAACCAAAGTTGGCCATACACATATAACTATTAGAAAATGAACTGACAACCAAAATAACTTGTATTCTTATTTGTGACATGCAGACATACTTTGCATTCCATGTCCTAAAAGCGTAGTCTGAGAGCTGTGGTAGCAGGCTTATCTCTGCACTGTGAATATAGAACAAAGGGAAATCTGAAAAAAAAAATTAACCTAAAGCTGGCCATAAACATTGGTGAACGGTTGGATGTGCATGCATGACTGTCCCTGTCACAATGTGCTGTGGCTCAACTTCTACCCCAAACTGGAGCGCTCTGACTGCACTATTAATAGGAAATGGAAGTGGAGATGCATTCAGAAAACCCTAGCATCAACTTGATCTTGCGGAAATCAACAGCAATCAACAGATCTGGCCAATTGTGTTGATTTGATATCCAGTTTGTCATATAAATTAGCTGAAAGTTATTGGTAACATGAGTAACTGTAACTAAGGTGAATTAATAAATGTTTCTTGATTTTACAGCAAACTGCAAAATACATGATATGCAATTATAAAATGCCCGAATTAAATTAAACAATGCATTCGAGTTTTCTTAATAATTGGTATTTGAATAATAAACCCTTACCAAGTGTGTGCTTCGGCAATGAAAATGACTATTAACATTTCTTTTATCTAGAAGAGGAAAGGCAAAATAGGTTTCACTGCACGCCTGTTAGAAAGAAAAAAAAAAAAAAAAAAAACACAGGTAAGGGACTAGCATTAGCATACAGCTAAAAATGCAAAAACATACTGCAGTAGCCTGGCCATTAATGTCTCCATAATAACAAGCAAAGCTTTTATGTTTGAGAATTACTTGCATTTATTGGGCCATTTTTGATGAGTGTCTTGGACAGTCAGGGGCACATATTAACTGCACAGTGAAATCTACTAACTAATAAGAGTCATGAGCAGGGTTGGTCTTTCACTGTGCTGTGGAGACCAGCAAAGGATACAAAGTACTGTCTATGTACTGGGTTAACACTGGGCAAAAATAATTACCATTTCACCGAGGCCATGTTCACACTGATCTGACACAAAAGTCGCACTACTTCCGATTCGCCTTCCATGCAACTTTAATGAACAGGATCCGATTTTGATCAGACTTTGAGATGAGTGTGACTTGTCCTTTGACCAATCAAAACAATTACTTTGGTTCTGGTATGAATAAAACCTCACGCAAAAAAAAAAAAAAAAAAAAAAAATTTTAAATGGTGTGGAGTCCCCCCCTCCCCAGATCCATACCAGGCCCTATGGGTCTGGCATGGATCTTGAGGGGGAGCACACACCAAAAAAAAAAAAAAAAAAAAAGCCTGGGGTCTGGTATGGATTTTAACGGGAGCCCCATGTGTTTTTTTTTTCTCCCCCCCCCCATACAGTTTGCATTGCTAACATTGTGTCTGAGCACAAGTTGCATATCACAAGTCGGATCAGTTAAGATGCTGATCCGACTTGGATGCGACTTCCATTCAATTCAATGGGCTGAAATCGCTCCCAACTCGGACCAAAGTAGTGTAGGAACCTTTTCAAAAGTCGAACTGACACAAGTTGGACCAGTTAAGATGGCTCTCTCATAGTGAACCACTGATTTTGACCATCCTGTCCACTATTCGATTCAATGATGCATCACGATTACTGCGCAAGTGTGCATGGTTAAAAACTTTTTATCCAAAAATTCAAGCAGTCAGAAAAACTAAAGAGGGGTGGCTGGGATCAGAGGGGTGGCTGGGATCAGAGGCAGAGAGACAGGTGGGATCAGAGGCAGAGGGACAGGTGGGATCAGAGGCAGAGGGACAGGTGGGATCAGAGGCAGAGGGACAGGTGGGATCAGAGGCAGAGGGACAGGTGGGATCAGAGGCAGAGGGACAGGTGGGATCAGAGGCAGAGGGACAGGTGGGATCAGAGGCAGAGGGACAGGTGGGATCAGAGGCAGAGGGACAGGTGGGATCAGAGGCAGAGGGACAGGTGGGATCAGAGGCAGAGGGACAGGTGGGATCAGAGGCAGAGGGACAGGTGGGATCAGAGGCAGAGGGACAGGTGGGATCAGAGGCAGAGGGACAGGTGGGATCAGAGGCAGAGGAATAGATGGGACCAGGCAGAGGGGTGATGGTAGTGGAGGGATGGGATCAATGACACTGGCACTCACCTGCTCTCAGTGTCAGTTGATACCCCCTCCTCCATGCCGCTCAGTGCGTTTTCCCCCTCCTAGTGCCTCCATGATTCACCTTGTAGTTCTCTCCCTAGCTCTTGTTGCACAGGCTCTTTTGTCTAATGTACACAATCCTGAAGTTATATGGCATGACTTCCTTTTATTTACTGTATGATCCTTGATATCATACATTATGTGCATTTGTTCTTTTGTTTTGTCTTTGTAAAATTAACAAAAATTTTATTTTACCCAAAAAAACTAAAATAATTTAAAAAAAAAATACATAAAAAACACAAAAACAAACAAGACATTAATTTGTCAATACAAATGATCCTGTTCATTAAAGTTGCATGGAAGGCGAATCGAACGTCGTGCGACTTTTGTGTCAGATCAGTGTGAACATGGCCTCAGGTGAAATGGTAATTATTTTTGCCCAGTGTTAACCCAGTACATAGACAGTACTTTGTATCCTTTGCTGGTCTCCACAGCACAGTGAAAGACCAACCCTGCTCATGATTTTTTATTAGTTAGTAGATTTCACTGTGCAGTTAATATGTGCCCCTGACTGTCCAAGACACTCATCAAAAATGACCCAATAAATGTAAAAGTAAAATAAAAATAAAATGTAAAATAAAAGTAATTCTCAAACATAAAATTATTACTATGGACTGTGGATTAATATTAGGCATGATGGAAGGATATCCTGTAATCTTTTAACTTGATTGTCACACAGGTAATTGTGTACATTAAAAAAACAGCTCCCTTTATAACCAAGTGGCATTTGCATTATTAAAGTATAACTAAAAGGCAAATACGTTTTTTTAGATTTGAATAGAATGGTGTGGGGTTAGAACAACTGTCATTTTTTTTTTTTGTTTTACTGCGGTCTATGTCCTCGTTAGGAAGATTCACTCTCTCCAACTGTCCTGATCACAAATATCACTGGAAATAAAAGTGAGGGTAAACCTAAAATTTTTAACTGTCACCAGAGCAGGAAAAGTGTGGAAATCTTCCAATGGGGATGCACGTCCCCATGAAAACAATCTTAAGCTGGATGTACTGTTCATTTTGTCTTTGTTGAGCCTGATGATCCACACAAACAAGGTGGGTGGTGGAATCCCCCCCTTGCTAGGACATTGTGGGGTTGATTTACTAAATCTGGTGCAGTTCTTCATGGTAGCCAATCAGCTTCTAACTTCAGCTTGTTCAATTAATCTTTGACAAAAAAGCCTGGAAGCTGATTGGTTTCCATGCAGAGCTGCACCAGATTTTGCAATCTCAAATTTAAATTAAGCCCTGTATTCTGACAGCATTACAGCCACTGATCGAGAAAAGTTTTCCAACTTGTCAGTTTGACAGAAGCCGATCAAATTATCCACTTCTGTCGAGGGAGGGCTCACTGATGAAAACTAAGCCAATCCCTGCTGAACCTGCCAAATTTTGACCAACGTATAGCCAACTTATGGGGTAATTTTACATACAAAAGGAAAAATATTTTCACTTCCTGTTCAGACGACAGGAAGTGAAGGGACATACAAAACATAGCATAAGCATCACCCAGATCCAATGCAAACATACTGTCCAATTCTATAGAAAAGAGATCTAATGAAATGAAGATTCAAATTATTTGTGACATCTGATAGGTTTCATGTACAAAAACAACTACAGGCGGTCCCCTAGTTACAAACATCCGACTTACAAAACGACTCCTACTTACAGAGGGAGACAACAGGAAGCGAGAGGAAATCTACCCCTAGGAAGAGAAATTTACTACTGTAAGTTATTATGGAAAAAAAAAAAAAGGTACCGCCACTGATGCTTCATCACCAAGGCTTATTTCCACAACCCAAAATTTTCAAAATCCTATTGTCATTTGGACAGAAAGGGAGGTAAAATCTTCTGAACAGGGACATAGACAGCAAATCAAATTTTACAGTGGTGTTACCCCTTTCCTATGCTATCCAAAAAGCTTAAAAATAGGTTTTTTGGCTGAAGCTACACTTAAAAAAAATGTACCTGTTTCGACTTACAGATTCAACTTAAGAACAAACCTACAGACCCGATCTTGTTTGTAACCCGGGGACTGCCTGTACACTGATAAAGCTAGCAAAATGCCACATCACAGAAGATCATTATTTGCAGAAGAAAAAAAAAACAAAAAATAGAAGATATTTGAATTAGTACAAAGAAAAGGGCAGGGAGTAGGGAACAGCCATAGTTAGCTGCTTCTGTCAGCGGATGTCCCAACCCTCCACACACGAGGGGAAACAAGGGGGGACTATAGCGGTACTGAAGGTAGTCAAGAATTTGATAGAGGAAAAATGAAAATGAAAAAGTAATATAATAAAATTTATATATTTTAATGAAAAACATTGTTTTTCATTAAAATATATAAATTTTATTATATTACTTTTTCATTTTCATTTTTCCTCTATCAAATTCTTGACTACCTTCAGTACCGCTATAGTCCCCCCTTGTTTCCCCTCGTGTGTGGAGGGTTGGGACATCCGCTGACAGAAGCAGCTAACTACGGCTGTTCCCTACTCCCTGCCCTTTTCTTTGTACTAGACATTTGGGATGATGGTACTTTTACTTGGTAATTTATTTATTTCAATGTAGGTGCTCTTCTTTAAGATATTTGAATTGTAGTATAAATTTTTTGTATGATTACAGTTTTTACAAATCGCCTACATCTTACTGATTTGGGCAAACTGTCCCATCTATGGCAAGCTTAAAGTAGTATTAGGCACAAAAATAAAAAGTATTTTATTGCAGCTTGCAATTCTTGGACATTGCTGCTGCGTTAGTTTTCTTTTACCTAGTGGTCCAGCCAGTACCACTGCGCTTTTTTAATTGACAATTGCGCGGTCATAAGACACTGTACCCCAAAATAATGTCCTTTTTTTCCCACAAATAGAGCTTTCTTTTGGTGGTATTTGATCACCTCTGCAGGTTTTATTTTTTGCGCTACAAACAAAAAGATACCTTTACTTTCTGCTATAAAACACACCCGATAAAAAAAAAAAAAAAAAAATCAAAATTTCTTCATTAGTTTAGGCCAATATGTATTCCGCTACATATTTTTGGTAAAAAAAAAAAAGTCCCATTAAGCGTATATTGGTTTGCGCAAAAGTTATAGTGTCTACAAACTATGGGATAGATTTTTGGAATTTTTATTTATTTAAAAAAAAATAGTAATGGCGGCAATCAGCGACTTATAGTGGGACTGCGATATTGCAGCGAACAAATCAGATGCCTAACTGACATAAATACAGTGATCAGTGCTAAAAAATATGCACTGTCGCTGTACTAATAACACTGGAAGGGAAGTGGTTAACCTCAGGGGAGCTCAAAGGGTTAAATGTGTTTCCTGGGAGTGCTTACTGTGTGGGGAGTGTTTCCATTGTGGGAAGGCAGAGATCGGTGTTCCTGCTCAGCAGACAGACACAGGATCACAGCCTTCCCTCGTCACAGAACGGCGATCTGCCTTGTTTATATAGGCAGATCACAGTTCTGCCTGTCTCCCCAACGATCAGCGGGTCCTGGCGGACATCACGTCCGCCGGACCCGCTTATTGGATACCGATGTGTCAAATTACAGCGGGAGCAGGTCGCCAGCGGCACACATGCGCTCCCCCAGACCCGTAAGTGCAGAATCACGCATAAAATAAGTAAAACCCAGTGGTGATTAACCAGATCAGTCACACATAAAATAAAAAACCCAGTGGTGATTAACCAGATGCCAACCGCCCCATCCACATTTACTGTGGCAGGGCGGCCGCTATCTATATGAAATTTTTGTCCTTTTTTTCACACAAATAGAGCTTTCTTTTAGTGGTATTTAATCACCGCTGGGTTCTCTATTATATTATAAAAGAAAAAAGACCGAAAAATCTGTAAAAAAATAAATTTTTCTTCGTTTCTGTTATAAAATTTTGAAAATTAGTAATTTTTCTTCATATATTTTGGCCAAAATGTATACCGCTACATATCTTTGGTAAAAATAACCCAAATTAGTGTATATTATTTGGTCTTTGTGAAAGTTATAGCGTCCACAATCTATGGTGCCAATATCTGAAAATTGATCACACCTGAAGTACTGATGGCCTCTCTCATTTCTTGAGACCCTAACATGCCAGAAAAGTACAAATACCCCCCAAATGACCCCTTTTTGGAAAGAAGACATTCCAAGGTATTTAGAAAGATGCATGGTGAGTTTTTTGAAGTTGTCATTTTTTCCCACAATACTTTGCAAAATCAAGTTTTTTTTTTTTTCACAAAATTGTCATATTAGCATTTTATTTCTCACACACATCATATGCATACCACAAATTACACCCCAAAACACATTCTGCTATTACTCCCGAGTATGGCGATACCACATGTGTGAGACTTTTACACAGCGTGGCCACATACAGAGGCCCGTCATGCAGGGGAGCACCTTCAGGCATTCTGGAGCACCCAGGCCAATTCTGACATTTCTCTCCTACATGTAAAAATCATCATTTATTTGCTAGAAAATTACATAGAACCCCAAAACATTATATATGTTTTTTTAGCAAAGACCCTAGAGAATACAATAGCGGTCATTGCAACTCTTTATCTCGCACGATATTTGCGCAGCAATTTTTCGAACGCGTTTTTTTTGGAAAAAAAACACTTTTTTGCTTTAAAAAAAAAAAAAAAAAAAAAAACATAGATAGATAGAATAGATACCCAACATGTCACCTTTCAAAATTGCACACGCTTGTGGAATGGCGCCAAACTTTGCCACTCAAAAATCCCCACAGGCGACGCTTTAAAATTTTTTACTGGTTACAAATTTTGAGTTACAGAGGAGGTCTAGGGCCAAAATTATTGCTCTCGCTCTACCGATCGCAGTGATACCTCACATGTGTGGTTTGAACACCGTTTTCATATGTGGGCGGGACTTACGTATGCGTTTGCTTCTGCATGCAAGCACATGGACAGGGGCGCTTTAAAAATGTTTTATTTTTTTTTATTGTTCATTTTACTTTATTTTAGTTTGACACTTTTTTTCCAAAAAAAATTTTTTTTGATCACTTTTATTCCTATTACAAGGAATGGAATTTACAGTGAGATTGCGGGGTATTGCAGGGTATGGCAGAGTATTGCGGGGTATTCCAGGGTATGGCAGAGTATTGCAGGGTATGGCAGAGTATTGCGGGGTATTCCAGGGTATGGCAGAGTATTGCGGGGTATTCCAGGGTATGGCAGAGTATTGTGGGGTATTCCAGGGTATGGCAGAGTATTGCAGGGGTATTGTGGGGCATAGCAGAGGGCATTGCAGAGTAATGCACAGCATTGCAGGGCATGCAGAGTAGTGGGGATGGCTGAGCATGGATGGATGGATGGCTGGATGTCTCTGTGCAGCGCTGTGGGCACTACACATACAGCCCACAACGCTGCTACCATCCATCCATCCCCCTCTCCGCTCACAGTGTACCGATCGGTACACAGGAGGGGAGGAGAGGAACCGGCGTCATCAGATGACGCCGGTTTGTTTACATGTGATCGCTCCGTCATTTGACGGAGCGATCACATGGTAAACGGCCGCGATTAGCGGCCATTTACCGAGATCCGTAATGCGCCGGGTACTCTGGACCCGGCGGTCACGGATGCTCTCGAGTGCGCGCCCTAGGGGGCGCGCGAGAGCAGAATTCTGGGAGGACGTCCCTGAACGCCCTCCCAAAGTTAAGCAACCGCCCTGCAGCCGTCATTTGGCTATGGGCCGGTTGTTAAGTGGTTAATAAATCTGCAAAAATGTCAACAATTCTGTGTTTTTCTGTCAATATGGGGTGCTGTGTGTACATTAATGAGGGGAAAAAAAATAACTTAAATGAGCTTAGCAAATGGCTGCAATATAACAAAGAGTGGAAATTTTAAGGGGGTACTGATACTAGTGATGCACCGAAATTTCGGCCACCGAAACATATCAGCCGAAAATGGCCTTTTTGGCAAAAAGCCGAAAGAGAATTCTTGCCGATACTGGCGCCGAAAATCACGCATGCGCAGTAGAGGCGGCAGAACCAGCGGGTGACGTCACTCGTGTGGGCGGAGTGCATGTTCCTCGCGGTTAAGACGCCGCAACTCCGCACTCGTAAGCACGTTCCCTGCTGAGACGCTGGCACCTTCACCGCGGATGCTCCTGGGACCTGAGAGACGCTGCTGGGAAGCGAGAGACAGTACTGGGAAGCGACGGACGGCTACATAGAGGGCTGCACATAGCATACTCAAGTACAAGAGTGGGCACTGTCACTCCTGGATGGCTACCATTACTATTAGCCGGTGAGCATTGCTGCTTTTGCCTTCTTAAACTGATAGAAACAAACTAGTAAATTTTATTTCTTGATTATTTTAGTATAGTACTAGTACTGAGTCTGACTATTTAAAATGACTGTGTCTGCACTGCAGTACATCTGATCTGACCTGTAGCAAAAAAAAAAATTATATAATTGAACTGAGTGATTAAATATGATTTGGAATGGATTGCAAATTGCAAGCTATTTTTTTTTTTAGCTATTCTGTAGTATACAGTATAAAATTCATGCGCTTGCTGTTATGTCAGTGTCGTATAACTTATAATACTACGGTGAGACAAAGTGACAAATTTTATTCAATGACAACAAGGCACATGAAGTATACTATAGAATAGCTCAAAAAAATAAAATAGCATGCAATTGCAATTTGCAATCCATTCCATTTCAAATCAAATTTATTCAGTTCAATTATATTTTTTTGGTACAAGTCGGATGTACTGCAGTGCAGACATAACTACCTTGCATGCCAAGAGCAGCACTATAAAAAAAAAAAAAAAAAGGAAGAAGAAGAAGGATTGGTTAGTTTTTATTTTATTTTTTAAAGCTGCCTTCTGGGGTTTAGCTTTTAAATTGATTTCGTCCTTTTTTTTTTTACCCCCCCTCAGATTTCACTGCCACTATAAATCATTCTATGATATTATTCTACGTTACCAGCAAAGGTAGACCATGTCTGCAGTGTGGAAATATTTTAAAGTTTCTGATAAAGACCCCAAATTTGCAATCTGTACTCTTTGCTCAACAGAAATTTCAAGAGGGGGTACAGTGCCAAAGAATTTTTCAACAACAGGTTTGATACACCACTTGAAAACACGTCATCCAGTTTAGCATTCTGATTACAAGAAAATTGACAGTTACTTACCGGTAACTGTTTTTCTAGGATATCTTCCAGGACGGCACACCTGAGAGATGAGAGGCTCCTCCCTACAGGAAACACAATCAATCGACAGCTGTTTTAAGTCCCCACCCTTCCCCTTGATCCTCAGTTTGTAGAGAAGTAACTCCTGAACCTGTTTCACAAGGGAAATCATTCCTTATAGGTACTCACCTTCTAGTGCTCTACCATTTTCCCTCCTCCAATGGGCGGGAAGTAAGCCTGCCGTCCTGGAAGATATCCTAGAAAAACAGTTACCGGTAAGTAACTGTCAATTTTCTCTTAGTCATCTTCCAGGACGGCACACCTGAGAGGATAATCAAGTACCTCAGACCTACCTTAGGGTGGGACCACTGCAAGACCCTCTTGGCGGACCTTGGTTCTGCAGTGAGTTTTACCTCCACTCCATATGCTTGATGAAGGTATTATAGCTGGATCATGCGGCTGGTCTGCAGGTCTACTCCACTGATGTCCCTGCCTTCTCCGCTTTGGATGCAGGACCTAGGTGGAGTGGGCTCTTAAAGATGGAATCAGAAAACATGTTAAACTTGTAGGTTAGCAATGTTGCCTGTCACACATCTAACAACCATGGCCTATTGTGCCTGTAGGTGCTACTTAGAACCCCTAAAGATTAATCAGAGACCTGTGTTGTAAGACAAGGACACTCATTGATCACTAAGAGGGCCTGTCTTAACACTACCCTGTTCAGGGAATTAAAACTGCAAAAAAATGTGGGCCCCTAACAGACAACCTTTTTTGTTCATTTTTATCTTTACATCAGCAAAGACTAAAGGGAAGCCTACATAAGGGTAATAGATTAACCGAGGCTTGATCCCTGGGTTTAAGGCATGCCCATTCTGTGGCTTTACTTACGCCTGAGTGCCTACTTCAGGAGAATAAAGTTCATAGCAGGAGTATAACACTTATACTGCTACATCTAGTTCTGCTAGAAGGGTGAGATGAAGGCCATGCACCGAGCCGTAACCTATTCGGTCGGGTATAAATCTTTATACTTCATCTTCAGGTCATAATACGCCTCTGAACAGAACTTCCGATGTTCTTACTAAGCAGGGTGATTCTTTATCGTCTTCCTCCAGTGTCCTATAACCCTGCTGGGCTTCAACCCTAGGAAATGGTTCCAGCATTCCTGAATGTAAGGGGCTGAGGCTTTCTGACATGTGACGTCTGCAGCCAGAACTCCAGGCCCCTCCACAGAAAAGAGGGCTGAAATACAAAAGGTGATACATGCATTATTAATATCACAAATTAAAAAAGATCATAGATTGTGGACCCAGCACAATAGATTTAGACAGAAAGGACACAAGCATAGACAATAATGTGTATCCGAGTGTGGCTAGCTAAACCAACATATCAAATATGGGAGAGACCCAAATCTGCACATCAGAAAACCAGACTGTGAGGACTGTTTGTCTACATTGAAGTTCAGCCAATATGTAAAAACATTAAGACACCCGCAAACCCTCAGCCTTGGTTCACACTGGGACGACTTGTCAGGCGACCTAGTCACCTGACAAGTAGCATCCTGTTCTGTGCAATGGAACCATTCTAAATCGGCGCGATGCAAGTCGCTCTGACTTAGAAAAAGGTTCCTGTACGACTTTGGGGGCGACTTGCATTGACTTCTATACAGAAGTCGTTTCGCAAGTCGCCGCTGAGTCGTGTCCTGGGTCACCTGAGGCAGTCTCGCTGTAGGTCGTGCTGCCTCAGTGTGAACCGACCCTAAATGCTGCATGTTTCTGAAGTGCAGCTAGCTAGGTCATAACTGATATATATACATAAAGGACGGGAGTCCTGTTTACGGTGGAGTTTTACTGATGTACAGCAAAACAGGGCCATAAATATAAGACAGAAAGACCCAAACTTCTATGTTGCGTATTTCTGACAAACCACCAAATACAGTTATAAGATCAATATGGCACACAAGACAATATCTTTTCTGTTATGCAGTTCTGTAGTGCAGTCACATAGAACCAACACAGAAAGGACCCAAGCAACCTGCAGCATTGTGTTTTTCTGAAGTGCAGTAAGGTAAGGGAATCTGTAACAGAAAGCACCAACAAGCTTCAAATGTTGAGTATTTCTGTTGTGCAGCCACATAAAAACAGACAGCCTTCCTAGCTGCGATCTTTCTGGTGTATTGCAAAGTAAGGCAATAACTCCATGATGTCTATTCTTGTTGTGTAGCAAAACCTCAACCAGAAGGGACAGATAAAACTTAGGGCTCCCACACCTGTGCGACCCAACCTGCAACCGCAAAAACGCAAGAGAAAAGTCATACACTATGGCTTCCAATGGGAACCATTCGTGTCTGTGCAACTCCAGGTCGCAGCGCCACCAAGCAGACCCTGCTTTCTGGATCCACAGACCTCAAGATTACACAGGTCGCAGGTAACTTGCAATTTTCAGATTGAACAAGCGAGGGGTCCCCAATGCTGTATCTCCCTGGAGGCGCGCAGCCAACAACCCCCTGCTGTGTATCCTTAAGAAGCAGCAAGGTAGAACAATAAGAAACAGAAAAGACACCCCTCACTGCTGTGCCTTTCTGATATGCAGCCGATAAGGCAGTAAATATAGAACATACAGGACACAAACAATCTTCAATCTTTGTGTATGTCTGATGTGTAGTACTATACCAATACTGAGCAGAGACGCCACCACCCTCAATGTGTCTCCCTGCTGAGGCAGCAAAAACAAATCAGAAAAGGACAAGCAACCTCACTGCTGTGTCCCTTCTGATATGCAGCCAATAAGGCAGTAAATGTAAGACATAAAAAGGACAGACAACCTTCAATCTTGTATATATCTGATGTGCAACAATATAACAATCTGAATAGAGATAGCACATCCATATTGAAGGGATTTGGCATGCGACTCAACATGTCAAATTGCATGCCTAAAATCGGCAGCCTTTGCCCTTAATAGCACGGTCAGCCCGACGCCACTTTGCGGGCTGCACCAATTACCAAAAACAGTACCAGACTACCCCTGGCACAGGTTCAATTTGTATTTCCCAACAATTCAGGACCATCAATCTTCACTACTGCCTTTCTAATAAGCAACCAATAAGGCAGTAATACAGGACACAAAAAACCCCAGACAGAACTCAATTTGGAGTATGTCTGATGTGCAGCAATATAACAAATATGAGCAGAGGTGTCACAAGACTCAATGATGTGCATTTCCGCCATGCGTCACAAGACCAGAAAGTACAGACCACCTTCCCTGTTGTATTTTTCTGATCTGTTGCCAAATAAGGCAGTACCTTTAGGATATAACAGACAACAACCAAGCTTCAGTGCAGTGCATTTCTGATGTACAGCAATATACCCCTTATGTGCAGAAATGTCACATATCTCAATGTGTATTTCTGCTGTGCCACAAAACATCTCAGCAAGGACAAACCTTCACTACTGAGGTCTACTGGTGTGCAACCAAGGAGGAGTCATGGTGTATCCCTTTATGAAATAACCAAACAAAGCAATTTAATCCCTAGGCATAGCCTGGGCTGTAGATACTAACACTTCACCCCCAGTGAAGGAACAAATCCTAAAATGGTTAGACACCTTACTATAGTAGCTGTTGTCCTACCTTACCTCCGTAGACTGAGCAAACGCTGGCCAACTCACACACAGGTGGGGCTGATCAGAAACTAAAGTCTCAATGAGCCCAGCCCTAGAGATCAATTTAGGACAGCCTCTAGAAAAGGTGGTCACCAATTTAGCCTGGAGGAAAATAGCCACCTGCAGGCCTTAAACAAGCAATCATGTATCTATCTAGCTCTTGCATATGTTTGCACAGAAAATCCTTAATTAAAGGATATAGGAAGCGATTTATGGTAAATCGCCTTTAGATCTGTCACTGAGTTGACTGTAGCCCAAACCAACAAAAAGGTTTTTCTTACCTCCTGCACTATAATATAACCACAATGTAAAGGTGGAGTGGGAGGTTGGAGCTTATGATTCCTAGCAGCTGGGCTAATAGGGCCATATAACCTAGTGCACCTGCTGACCAGGAGAGCTTACTCCTGAATCCTTCAACCATTGCACAATCCATAAATTGTTCAGTGGTATACCTGGCCTGTAAGGAACTCTTTGTATCTACCAGGCCCCCCCCCCTTCGCTCTATTCATCCCTACTAATGTCCCACAACCGGATATGTAGGGAGAGGCTGGCAACCTACTGTTGTGATAACCACAGTGTCTCTGCTGTAAGAGGGAGCTGTGGCTGGTGGTTTTAGCAGTAGCTTCTGGGCTATTTTGTTATGCAGACCCCAGGTCCTGCACGGTACCACTCAGTAAATACAGGGGGAAGGGGAAGAAATGCCTTACCTACCTCTTTCCAATCTGAGGTGGTTTAGGCACACTCGCTCCGCTGCACCACTTGTCCACCATACAGCATCTCTGATGTAAGAGGGAGCTCTAGCTGGTGTTTTTAGCAGACGCTTCTGGGCTATTTGAATCCAGACCCCAGGGGAGATTATCTCAAATGCCCAGAAACCATCTGGCTGGGATTGGGGATTTTGCAGCTAAATTCCCAAGGTAAAGGAAAGTACTCACTGTTGTCGTCTTCCCCTTTTTCCACAGCCACCGGGCTTGCTTTTCCATCCTTATGGTCCACACGCAAGGAGGATAGCCGCCAAAGTGCCCCCCCAACTGCTGTCCCCGTAGGGAGCTGCAAGGTTAGGCTGTGTCCTGCCAGTCAGTATATACACCTGGGGGGGCAATGCCGTACGTTCTTCATTCCATTCTGAGGTGGCTTAGGCAGACATCCACCGTAATGAACTGGTGCCTCCTCGAAAGGAGGATGTGGGTGCCTGCTCCTGCTGACTCTCAGCCTTCCCTCCTGGGTAAGAGCGCGGGTCGTTCAGGCGGCGCCCTCCCCAGCAGCCCACGCGAGCTACCAGGGGCCCAGGAGTCGGGGGCCCTGGAAAGAACTGACAGCCAGCACCCCTGTCTGAACGGATGCCCAGACAGGTAAGGGGGGGGAGACAGGAAAAAGGCCCCTGAAGTTCTGGGGACACCACTGTACCCAGGGGCCTTCAGCTCTCAGGGGGGCTCTTCCAGTTTCTGCTGCCCCCCCTGAGGAAAGGATAGGGGAACCCCCCAGGAAGGATAAATATATCCGGCCAGACCCAGAGGCCCATCAGGTACTAACCAGGCCAGACCCTGCTTAGCCTCCGAGATCATACCAGATCGGGCAGGCGGCGCCCTCTTTCACTTTCAGGGTGATGTGGCCATAGGCCTTCCCAGGCATTTGGTCCGGCTCCCAGAGGGGGGACCACCAGCCCCAGGCTTCGGGTCATTTGGAAAAAAACAAACGGTTTCGCTGTGTAGGGAGAAACACAATCAAAAACTGAGGATCAAGGGGAAGGGTGGGGACTTAAAACAGCTGTCGATTGATTGTGTTTCCTGTAGGGAGGAGCCTCTCATCTCTCAGGTGTGCCGTCCTGGAAGATGACTAAGAGAAAACAGCGCCACTTTTAAAAAGTGCCTCAGGCTTAACACCATCTGTGGCCACAGTGTTTGAAAAGGTTAAAAAATATGCAAGTGACAGTCCCAAAGCTCATGCCATTACAGCTAAAATTATGGAATTTGTTGCATTAGACGACCAGCCATTCTCTGTTGTGGAGGACATTGGATTCCGTAGGCTCATGCAACATATTGAGCCGCGTTACTCACTACCAAGCAGACGCTACTTTGCAGATACCAGTCTACATGAATTGTTTAGCAGCATTAGAAAACACGTTTAGGAGCTCATGACTACCGACATCATAGCAATCAGTTTTATTACCGACATTTGGAGTTCGGATGTCAGTCCAACAAGCATGCTCAGCCTGACAGTGCAGTGGATAGATGACAAATTTCAATTGCAAAACATCCTACTTAACGCACATGAGTTTGTTGGATCACATACTGCAGCAGCAATATCTGATGCTTTAAAAACCATGCTTGACACTTGGCACATTGAGAAGTCTAAAGTGCATTTGATTGTCCGAGATAATGCGTGGAACAAGGCAAAGGCAATGGGGGACAGTGAACTTCAAAGCATACCGTGCATGGCACACACGCTACAATTGGCTGTGAATGAAGGATTGCTGAGTCAGCGCACCATATCTGATATCGTATCAAAAGGAAGAAAAATTGTGGGTCACTTTCAGCATTCTCCGCTTGCTTATTCCAGATTACAAGCTTTGCAGATGCAGTTTGGAATGGCACCGAAACGACTGCAGCAAGATGTAGCCACTCGTTGGAACAGCACCTACTATATGCTACAAAGTCTTTTTGAACAAAAGCGTGTTTTAGCTGCATACATTGCAGATTACGAGCTGCCAGCAACACTGAGTGCACATCAGTGGACGTTAGTTGAAAATAGTTTGTCTCTTCTATCTCCATTTGAACAGTTAACAGAAGAAATAAGCTCAGCTAATGCTTCCATTGCTGAAGTTATCCCCTTGATTGCTGCACTGAAGCGTCTGCTTGGAAAAGAGGTAGAAACAGACCATGGCGTAAAAACGGCTAAAACCACTCTACTGGTGGCCGTAACCTACCGGTTTCAAGACACAGAGTCCAACCATCTGTACTGCATTACAACAGTTCTAGATCCTCGATTTAAAGAGCATTACTTTAATATGGAGAAAAAGCAGCGTGCACGGCAAATGATACTGGCACAAATAGAGGTGGTGGAAGCATCTAGTGAAGGAGTTTCGAGGTGTCGCACAGAGGAAAGTGAGAAACGATCGCATACAAGTGAAGAGGAACACACTCCCTCCATATCCGATATGTTTGAAGAAATTTTACACGAATGCACCCCAATCCATAGCGGTGCCACAACAAGTGCAACTACACAACAGCTGGACATTTATTTAGCTGAACAGCCTATTACCAGAAGCGACAATCCACTTGAGTACTGGCGCATCAACAAAGAAGGTTTTCCCTTGCTTGCACAGATTGCACGCAGATATTTATCTGCCCCAAGCACCAGTACAGAGAGTGAGAGACTATTCAGTCTAGCATCTCATATTCTTGATGAGAAGAGAAACTGTCTCTCCTGTGAGAAAGCTGAACAGCTTTTGTTCTTAAAGTGAAATCTGCCACTTTTACTGAAATAGATTTAAAAATCCATAGCATAGACCAATTAAATTTACCATGTTGAACATAGTAAAATAATTGGTATTGGACAATTGGAACATACAACATAGTATCACTGACCACCTAGTATGTTCCAATTGTATAGTTGTGCCATTTGTTGGTTGTTCATTGTAGTTCTTCTACAGTTTTTTGCACTTCAATTTAAGAGAGAGCTCCAGCTTTTGAACTACTGTACCATAGTTTGTTGCTGTTGGGCTAAAAGTTACACTATGTCTCTCCCTAAGCTGTCAGGCCGCTGCATGTGCAAATGCAAAACTGTATGTTCTGTATCTGTGGCTGTCTACATACTACAGTACTATACTGCACTGTGTTCCGGGTATGGGCGGTGACTTCAATAAACACAGACTAGTCTACATTGCTTGCTGTGATTGGCTGAGCACCGCTGCTGTAGACTAGTCTGTGTTCCACTTCCAGGATGTCTCCGCCCATACCTGGGGCCTGGGTCTACTGTATGACTAGTATGTATCTAACCTGCAGCTACATACATACACTTTTATATCGCACATCCAGCCGCTGACACCTTTGGGAGAGAACTTGGGGAAAAAACTACTAGTTCTCATTTAAGTTGAAAGAAAATAAAATAAAAATTGTATTATAGCATAGCAGATAGCACTGTACTATGTTATATTTACAGAAACTGTGAAACAGAATAACGGCCTTCTGCCATATTCCTGTTATGGTTAGTTGAGAGAGTTGTTCTTTAAAGTACTTATACATAGTTTGTTCAAGTTCTGTTGTTGGGCCAAACTATGTCATTGTCTCTGGGCTCTCTCCCTAAGCTGTCAGCCCGCTGCATGTGCAAAACTGTATGTTCTGTATCTGTGGCTGTCTACTCTACATACAGTACTATATACACTATACCGCACTGTGTTCTGGGTATGGACGGAGACTTCCATAAACACAGACTAGTCTACATTGCTTGCAGTGATTGGCTGAGCACCGCTGCTGTAGACTAGTCTGTGTTCCCGGATGTCTCCGCCCATACCCGGGGCTGGAACTACTGCGGTCTACTGTATGACTACGTATGTAACCCGCAGCTACATACATACACTTATCGCACATCCAGCCGCTGAAACCTTAGGGAGAGAGAACTGAATTACTAGTTCTGATGTAAGTTGGAAATTAATAAAATATAAAAAAGTCAGTCTTTGGCATTTTTATATCATTATTATATTACTATTAAATAATTATTATTAATAATATTATATATTATTATTTATTTTATTTTTTTATGCCTGTTTTATTTGGTATAGTGGTGCAATGTGCACTGACTGCAGTCTTATTTTATTTTATTTTTATCTTCTGTGTCCACTGTCCAATTCTATGTGGGTTACTTTTTATTAAAGTAATTCTTGACATTACTGGATTGTAGTATTCTTTTCTTCATAAAATTAATGATTAAGTTGAATATAAATAATAACGAATACGAACGTAACACAATTTTGTATATCCAATAATTTTTTTGGGTAATAGAAAAAAAAAAGCCTATTTCGGTTTCGGTTTACGGGATCAAGGAAGATTTATTTTCGGTATCGGTTTCGGACCCAAAAAACCCATTCAGTGCATCCCTGACACCCCTTCATTTCTTGAGGCTCGAAAACGCCAGGACAGTACAAATATCCCTGAATTACCACTTTTTTGGAAAGTAGACAGTCCAAGGTAATAAGAGGCATGGTGAGTTTTTAGTTGTAATTGTAAGTTGTAATTTTTGGTCACAATTATTTGGAAAATGAAGAAATTAAAAAAAAAAAAAAAAAAAAAAAAGTTTTTACGTTTTTGTTTTTTTACATACCGTCACCATTGCAGTACAGCGTTATCATATAAAACTGGTGTGGCAGTGATCAAGGACACTGACTGGTGACAATTTTATTACCTTTTCTTTTTTTTTTTTATAAACACACTGACCAGAGCAATACAGTATTACCATAGTCTTCGGAAGTGATCAGGTTTTTTCTTTTTTTACACATTATGATTGCTTATACCAATACATTTCATTGGTATAAGCAACCACATTTACTGAATTCAACTGGTTCATTTAGAGTCTTTTGTCGTGATTAGCTGGTATTGGCCAAAGCTAAATCACAGGGTACAGATGTTCTGTGATTGGCCCTGTTTGTGCCATGTGATCACTGTGATCAATCACAGTTAGTAACACAACTGTATGCAATAGATGGCATGAAAGGAAGCCATCCATTGTTTACAACTGTCATGTGAGCTGTGATTGGTCACAGCGATCACATGGTACTGGCAGCAGGAACAGCTGGTGATAGATCAAACTGCTGCGTGGCCCCATGAGAGGTGCGTTCTGGGAGGACATTATTGTACTATAGGCCGGGGAAGGAGGGGTTAACACTGACAGGGGTCTTTACAATGGTCAGCTTTCATTCATTTGTGTAAAATCTTTATTCCAAAAGGGGGGGGGGGGAATAGGATTTTTATAACAGCTTACCTGTAAAATCCTTTTCTTTGATGTACATCACGGGACACAGAGCCATAGTAATTACTATGTCGGTTATAGGCCACCTTCAGGTGATGGACACTGGCACACCCTAAGACAGGAAGTCCACTCCCTATATAACCCCTCCCAGTACTGGGAGTACCTCAGTTTTTGTAGCAAAGCAATACACGTGTATACCAGAAAGATCTACATCACAGGACAGAGAGCCATAGTAATTACTATGTGGGATGTCCCAGAGCAATGCCAACTGAGGGGAGGGAGACACAACAGAATTAGGGCAACATGAAACTAGAGGACTTATACTGCTGCCTGCAGCACATTACACCCAAAGGCAATATCCTCATGACTTTTTACATTCAACTGATAAAATCTGGTAAATGTATGGACTAAAGACCAAGTTGAAGCCTTGCAGACTTGAACCATGGAAGCTTGGTGATGCACTCCCACGAAGCACTAACAGTCCTAGTGAAGTGCGCTTTTGATTTGAGAGGGTGGAATCCTCCTCTTTAAACCACAAGCCTGAACAGTTACTTGCTGAATCAATTTAGAAATAGTAGATTTCAATGCTGCTGTCCTTTTTCTAGGACCTGCAGGCAACACAACACATCCGTTTTTCGAATCTGAGCAGTTGCCTTCAAGTAGACCTTGAGTGCTCTCACCACATCAAGAGAATGTAGTAATTTCCCTTCCGTAGAACAGGGTTCTGGGAAAAATTAAGATAGAACAATATCCTGGTTCAGATAAAAACTAGATACTACCTTCGGTAGAAAGTTAGGATGAGGAGGCAATACTACCTTATCCTTGTGAATAATCAAATATGGCTCTTTACAAGAAAGAGCAACCAACTCTGATACCCTTCTTGCAGAAGATATGGCTGCCAGAAAATTAGTTTCATTGTCAAAAGGACCAAGGGAATATGCTGTATCGGTTCAAAAAGGCTGTTTCAACAATGCCGACAGAACCAAATTCAAGTCCCAAGGGTTCAGGGGTGACTTAAGCGAAGGATTAAGCCGTGTTACCCCCTGAATAAGCTACGAACCAAAGAACGCGAAGCAAGTGGTTGTTGAAATAATACCGATAAGGCCGAAACCTGGCCTTTGATAGTACGCAATGCCAGCTTCATTTCTAACCCCATCTACAGAAGTCAAGAATTCTACCTATGACATAGTTCCTGGGCTGCCAACCCCTGGATTAACACCAGGAGACGTATGCTTTCCAGACTCTATAATCTATGATTCTGGAAACCAGCTTCTCTGCATTAACCAAGGTAAATACCACTGGATCTGGCAGCACACGCTTCTTCAGAATATGGGTCTCAATAGCCAAACCGTTAAATTTAGCGTTTATAAGGTAGGATGGAATACTGGACCTTGCGAGAGAAGGTCTGGACGTGGTGGTAGGGTCCATGAATCCCCTACCGCCATCTTTATGATCTCTGAATACCAAGATCTTCTGGGCCACAAGAATCACGGATTTCCCTTCCTGCTTGATCCTGCGAAGCAGTTGTGGAAGCAGCAGAATAGGAGGAAATAAATCAGTGAGAAATGATTGCCCGGGAATACTAAGGCATCTGTTCCGCATGCTAGTGGATCCCTTGTTCTGGACACAAAGTTGTCGATTCTCTTGTTGAACCTTGACGCAAACAGATCTACATCTGGGATCCCCCCATCTTCGGCGCATTGCCAGGAAGATAGCGGAGTGAAGGGAACATTCTCCCGAGAACAACTGCTGGCAACTCAAGTAGTCCGCCTGCCAATTTCCTATTCCCGGAATGAAGACTGACGATAGGTAAGGTACATTGTTTTCTGCCCAAGTTGAGATATGATTCACCTCTCTCTGGGCCGCACGACTTCTCGTGCCCCCCTTGGTGATTGATATAGGCCACTGATGTGGCATTGTCGGATTGGATCCTGACAGGACAATTCCGTAACCTGAATGTTCAGGCCCTCAGGCCCAAGCGCGCTGCCTGGATCTCTAGAAGGTTGATGGGCAATGTCATTGTTACCATCTTCCAGGTAACTGGTAGGAAAGATTTTCCCTTCTGCAGATTCTTGGTTATCAACCACCAACTGAGGCTTTGGTGCACCCTGGAGACAGATACATTGGGAAATCTAGAGCTTGGATTTTCTTGTTCCAAGCCGATGAGATACTGTTTTGCAGCAGCCTCAAATGAAACTGAGCATAAGGAACGGCCTTGAATGAAGCCACCATCTTTCCCAACAATCTCATGCAAAGTCGAATAGAAGGATTCTTCTTTGCCTTGACCACCTGAATCAGTTCCTTTATGTCCCTGATCTTTGCTTGGGGCAAGAATACCCTTTTCTGGGCTGTATCAATAATCAGACCCAAGCATTCTAATTTCCTTGATAGTTTTTTAAGGAGGATTTCTCTAGGTGGAGAATCCAACCTAGGTATCCAGGTAGCTGACTGTGGATCATACTTTAGTCTAAGCGGGCCACCAACTGGTCTATCAAGAGCAGATGGTCTAGGTAAGCTATAATCGTTATACCTTGGGCTCTTAATCTGGCTACAGGAGGGGCCAGGACCTTTGTAAATACTTAAGGTGCAGTAGCTAGATCGAAAGGCAGAGCTACAAACTGAAAACAAAGATTTTCTACCTCGAAACGTAGATATTTCTGGTGAGCGGGAAATATAGGTACATGGAGGTATGCATCCCTGATGTCCATTGAAGCCAGTTCTCCGCCTTGTAGGACGGAGTCCACTGATCGGATTGACTCCATGCGAAAAGAGCGGATATTCAGAAACCGGTTTAGATCTTTGAGATCTAGAATGGGTCTGACATACACATTTGGTTTTGGTACCGTGAAAAGGTTTAAATAAAACTCCAATCCCTGCTCTTGCATGAGAACCACTAAGATCAATTTTTTGAGACAAAAGATGGTCCAATGCTTGAAAGAGAGACTTCTTTTCCTCTGGAATCTGAGAAAAACGAGGAGACGGGGACTTTCGGAACTCAAGCTTGTACCCTAGAGTTATCGAGGAACTCACCCATCTGCAGCCTACGGCACCTGGTATTCCCGGGTGGTCCCCCATCCAGGTACTGACTAGGCCTGACCCTGCTTAGCCTCTGAGATCAGACGAGATCGGGTGCTTACAGGGTGATGTGGCTGTAGGCTCCCGACACTCTTCCTACCACACCCGTGAAAACTGCAGAAGTCTTCCCCCCACTTCGAGCAAGCGGGGGGCACCCCCTCATAAGGAGGCTCCAGTTCCCCTCTTGAACGTGACGGCAGAGGCCGTCATGACTGCCTGGGGGCAGATGTTCCTGACACTGGAAAAGGAGACACTGGAGAAGGAGCTTGTTTAAATGAAATACTCCTCTTCCTGACTAGCAAAAGGGTACTTTTTCCACTAGGTTTTTTGGATGTATTTATCCAAATCATCCCCAAACAGCTGTTTACCGAAAAGGAAAACTAGCCAGGAGCTTTGCATGACGCTTCGGCTGACCAATCTTTCAACCACAAGATTCTATGCCTATGCACCAGCCTAAGCGTAAGGCACGAGGCTTGAAGAATAGAATCTCTTATGGAGTCTATTGCTAAACATAATGCCACTGGTAACTCAGCTAGATCCTGGCCTGCTGATCAGGAATAACTTTGAGCACCTGTTTAAACTGGTCTCTCAATGATTGACATACACCAATTGCTGCTAGCGCAGGTTGAGTCAGAGAAAACGTTTTTTTTTTATATAATAGGAATTCTAACTTCTTATCCATTGGATCCCTAAGCATATGAGCATTGTCTACCGGACAAGTCAAACTTTCATTCACAGTGAATATAGCAGTGACAATTGCTGGTATCTCCCTCCTCTTAATGAATTTTTCCTCCATAGGATAAAGTGTTATAGGAGGAAAAAAATGCCTATCTAGGTGATCCCACTCAGACTACATAAGCCTTTCCAGCAATGAATGGACAGGAAAGGCATGCACAGCTTGGGGAGGCTTTAGTGAACCCAAACAAAAAGTGGGCATATCAACTGACTCAATGAAGAGTAGCAAAAATGCACCATCAATCTTTCAGTGTACTAGGAAAATAAATGTAGCGCATGAACTGTAAACAGAAGTCCCAAATCAAGGAAGCAACTAAAATGAATAGTGTCCACAACCACAAAAAAAACTTATAAGTCTCTCGGTATGGATGAATAAAAGTGAATAGAAAAACTATAAAGTGTAAGGTGTCCCATTAGCTGTAGTGAGTAAATGTGTAGCGGCAAATGTTCAAACACAGGTGGATCCTTAAATCTTCCAGAAGAACTGTATCCAACAACTGTATGTGTCTTGGTACAAATGCTGTGTAAGAAACTCTTACCGGATACATTGGATTCCCTTGTCAGCGACAGGGAATCACTCGAGCAGATTGCCTCTCAAGGCCTGGAAGCGGACATCACAACTCTGGAAACCTTCTGGATCAAACTCTGTATGGATCTCCCGGGGTCGCCAGGTGGGTCCTCCCAAAGGATGGCCAAGGTACGGATCAGAGGAGATGATGCGTCCCGCATGAGACTGGAGTGGAGGCTGAATATTCTCTCAGATGGTATGTGGAGAAAAAATAAACAGGCTCCACATGGTGCAGATGAGCAAGGTGGGTTTTTTATTGCTAAAAAGCCTGGTTGACAATAAAATGTGATCACAAAATATAAAAGCAAAAATGGGCAACAAGGAGGATGCTGAGAGCGCCCGACGCGTTTCGATCAATGCATGCCCCAGTAGATGATCCATTGATCGAAATGTGTCGGTCGCTCTCAGCATCCTCCTTGTTGCCCATTTTTGCTTTTATATTTTGTGATCACATTTTATTGTCAACCAGGCTTTTTAGCAATAAAAAACCCTTGTTGCCCATTTTTGCTTTTATATTTTGTGATCACATTTTATTGTCAACCAGGCTTTTTAGCAATAAAAAACACACCTTGCTCATCTGCACCATGTGGAGCCTGTTTATTTTTTCTCCACATACCATCTGAGAGAATATTCAGCCTCCACTCCAGTCTCATGCGGGACGCATCATCTCCTCTGATCCGTATCTTGGCCATCCTTTGGGAGGACCCACCTGGCGACCCCGGGAGATCCATACAGAGTTTGATCCAGAAGGTTTCCAGAGTTGTGATGTCCGCTTCCAGGCCTTGAGAGGCAATCTGCTCGAGTGATTCCCTGTCGCTGACAAGGGATTCCAATGTATCCGGTAAGAGTTTCTTACACACCATTTGTACCAAGACACATACAGTTGTTGGATACAGTTCTTCTGGAAGATTTAAGGATCCACCTGTGTTTGAACATTTGCCGCTACACATTTACTCACTACATCTAATGGGACACCTTACACTTTATAGTTTTTCTATTCACTTTTATTCATCCATACCGAGAGACTTATAAGTTTTTTTGTGGTTGTGGACACTATTCATTTTAGTTGCTTCCTTGATTTGGGACTTCTGTTTACAGTTCATGCGCTACATTTATTTTCCTAGTATTTCTTGTTTGTTGTCACTTTGTATGTAGCGGCTCCTTATTTTCATTTTTAGCGCAGTGTATACAATTAATTTTACAATCTTTCAGAGTGTGAAGATGATCCCCGTGGATTTGACCCCTCAGAAGAGGAGTCATAAGCCTCTCCACAGTCCCCTGAGGGAAATTCGTCCTCTCCCACCCCCAGGAGCCTCAGTTTGAGGGTCCTTTTGTAATGAAAAGATCACATTTTATCCCAATCTGGGATGCGATTAAAGCCGCTAGCCAATCCTATTATGGCTTGAGGAAAAAACCTTCTCCAGTAATATAGACAGGGGCTGCAGTATTGAAAACAATTGCAACATTTGATAGCCCTGATGGCTCACTCTGAGGGGAGGATGCCATTGTAGAGATGAGTTTAGGCTGTTTAGAGCTTGAAGGAGTCCCTTTTGAGCCCTTTTTGGGGTGTTTCTACCTCCCCTTCTGACCATAGCCCGATGCACAAATGCAGAGGTACTACCAGAAGAAATCACATTCACTGCTTGAGAAAATAGTCCAGCAACTGTCGCTGCCATTAATGCTCAGCCTGATGCTTCAGTAAATGTGCCAAAATAATGCCAGTGTCACCACTTACATGCCCCTTTTTAGCTTTTGTGTCTCTCTGATGGCTGCAGTCAGCAAAAAATGGAGCCTTTTAAAAAGTACCCCTGCGCTGGACGTTGCTGCACGCCAACGCCACGGTAAGCCACACCCACACCGTGTTTCCACCATGCCCCCCCTACTCCTTTCAAAAACATTTTCTCGCACGAGCGCAGACCTCTGATCCAACGGGATCTGCGTGAGTGTAGGGGGAGGGCGGTGAGGAGCAGGGCTGTGAAAAACCTCCGTACAGAGGTGGTGGAGAGCGGAGCAGCATTTGAAGATCATTCTGGCTTCTCCCTCTACTCAGAGAGAGGGGGAGAGTTTTTAGAGAAAAATCCCCCCCCCCAACATCTTACCGGAGTCCTGTGACTGCTAGCCGGAGGAAACTGCAGCTTCTGCTGACACAGCATGATCTGAGAAAGCATGACAAGTTACGTGCTCTATACAACCCCCAGTGGTGACTTTTAGGCATGACAACAACATTTACTTTTTAAAGGAAACAATTCATAAGAAAGTTAAAAATCCCTTAGAAATCTCCACTTACCTTTCCCGCCTCAGGGATTTCTGTGGTAAAACCAACAGACCCAATCTTCAGCCCTCACAGTGGGCTCCGTTTAAAAAACCTTCAGTAACTGGGGCCCCTTTTTATCGGGGGATCCGCACTCCTGGACCCGTAATAGCACCCCGCCAGAATAAACTAATGGCTGAAAAAAACAAAAGCACTGGATCCCGGGGTCCAGCTCTCTAGAAAGAGAAGCATTACGGGCTAAACCTTGTTTCTCCCGCTACTAGGCCCAGGTACCATTCAATTCAGCCTAAAAAGACACTTTGAATGGATCCAGCTGCATAGCTAGCCCCAGCAAGGATTGCTCCAATGGAGCTCAGCACAGCACATCTTTACTCGTGACCAACACCTTAGACACTGGAGAAAAAACTGAGGTACTCCCAGTAGTGGGAGGGGTTATATAGGGAGTGCACTTCCTGTCTTAGGGTGTGCCAGTGTCCATCACCTGAAGGTGTCCTATAACCCACATAGTAATTACTATGGCTCTGTGTCCCGTGATTTACGGTTAAGAAACTGCTACTGTAACTGCTTAAAAAGCGTTAGCTGTTATTGGGTCTTAATTTGTTAGTCAAGGTTGTTGGTTGAACTAGATGGACTTGTGTCTTTTTTCCACCAGATTAACTATGTAACTATGCAAGTCATTTTAGATCACTTAGAGCATCCAACACTACCCTCTCTCCAGACTAGCAAAGCTGCAGTCCAGAGTTGTCTGTTGCTCATCCATCCAAAGAAAGCCATCCTAAGACAGAAGTGTGCTAGGGCTAGTTTACACTTGCTTCAAAACAAGGCTTTGGACACACTTTGTTAAAGCTCTCTAAATGCCAGTCAAAGCTCCTGTCAATAAATAAAATGGTTAGCTTACAGTACTGTTTACACCTAGCGGTTGCTTTGCTTAAAAAATTATACCCCATATCGCTTTAGTGGCGCTTCAAAGCCTCCACAGAACTCTATGACAAAGCTCACTTGAAGCGCCTGCAGCTTTTGAGAGATTTTAACCCAGCTTTAGCTTCGCTTTGTTTGGAGAAATTGCAGGTATGAGATATACACACACACACACACACACACACACACACGGCATCTGTCAAGCTTCAACAAAGCTTCAAAAGAGCATCACGGAAGCATCACTGACGCACCACCAAAACTTCATCGAAGCACCACCATAACATCAAAAACACATCATAAAAGCATGTTGAAGCAGTAGGCGCTTTAATGTGTGTTGAAGCCAAAGCAAGTGTAATTGAGCCCTTACGGGCCAATTCACAAGTTTAAAGAATAAGTTCACCTTTTGGGAAAAAAATAAATAAATAAATGCAAATATTTTTGCAGGGAAATAAATGCTCATTTATTATTTTTCCCTAAGAAGCCTGGAAAGCATTGCACCCCTGATCAGTGGATTAGGGGTGCAATGCCACACTCCAGCACACAAGCCCTGCATATGGGCTGACTGTTTCCAAGCTGCAGGGCTTGTAAATGAACTACTAGCCCGCTCATCAGTGACCTCGCAGTCCATTCAGAACTACAAGCCGTCAGCCACAAAGTAGCTGTAGATCGTGTATTCACAAGAAACTGTGGATGAATGATGCGGCTGTATGGCCGGAGCCACGTGGCTGCAAAATTTTCAAATCGTGACAGTGGGCATGGGGGAGAAGATCCCCACTAATTGTCACAGGAGAGGGGGAAAAGCTGCAGCTGATGGAACATGTTACATGTTCCACCTTAAATACGGTGTAACATGTTCCAAAAGGTGATGAATGCATCATTTAAAATAAAGGGATAAAAAAGATAACTTATGAAGCCATCACATTTAAGAATTTGTAAGCTGAAATATAGTACATTTTTGTTTTTCTGTTTAATATAGGATACCAGTGGAACATGAACAGGGAACGGGAATTTCACCTATGCTAGGGATAACAGGTCACCCATACCGGTTGTTCACACGGAATCAATGCTACCTTTAAAAGGTATAACTAAAAGGCAAAGCTGATTTTTTTTTTTGTTTTGGATAGAGTGGAGAGGGATTAGAACACCTGCCAGTTTGTATTGCCGTCTGTGCCCCTGTTAGGGAGATTCACCCTCTCTATTGGTCCAGTTTACCATTATCATTGAAAGTTAAAAAATTACCCAAAATTTTGGGTTGTCCCCAGAAAAGTATTAGAGGGGAAATCTTCCAATGGGTATACTAGTTCTGGTGAACGGAGGGTCCCCAAAAAATTCCCTTGAATTACAGGGACTTCCTCTCACTTCCTGTTTGGTTATGGGACAAGAAGTGAAATCTCTGCAATAGGACACAGATGGCGAAAAAATAATTTGACAGGGATTATAACCCTTCCTTGCGCTATCCAAAATGAAAAAAAAAATGTTTGCCTATAGTTCTACTGCAAGTTGATTTTTGTATTTTTCTAAAATGTGCTTAAGGATTCTTTTTTTTTTTTTTTTTTTTAATACCAGTAAAATTTAAAAAAATGCCTGGAAATCTACCTTACAAGATCAGATCGAAAAAGTGCATTTTATAGTTTTTGAGGAAATTAAAACAAGATCACCTAAAGACAAAAAAAATAAAATAAAAACACACAACTTACACCAGTAACAGAGTGCTTCCAGTTTCTTGTTTCAACTAAAACCCATGTTGAGAACACTAAAAAAAAATATATATATATTAATAATACATTTAAAATAAAAAAACTGAAAACATTCTAAATGACAGTTTATGGAAATACATTTTTCCATTCACACACCTGAGAAAAAACACATCAGTACAGTGATCATGTGCTATATAACTCACCAACCTTAAGGAGTATAAGGGCTCATGCACACTGCAGCTCAAAAAAGAAAAAAAAGCTACTTTTACAGGCATTTGAGCTTTTAGACCCCTTTCACACTGAGGTGCTTTACAGGCGCTACAGCGCTAAAAATGTTGCCTGCATAGCGCCTGTAAAGAGCAGCTCCTGTCTCTCCAGTGTGAAAGCCTGAGTGCTTTCACACTGGAGCGGTGCGCTTGCAGGACGTTAAACTCCTGCAAGCAGCATCTTTGGAGTGGTGAAGAAGCGGTGCATACACCGCTCCTGCCCATTGAAATCAATGGGGCAGCGCGGCTATACCGCCGGCATAGCACTGCTGCCCACTAGCAGCCGAATAGCGCCGCAAAATTGATGGTAAAGCGCCGCTAAAAATAGCGGCGCTTTACCGCCGACGCACCCACCACCCCAGTGTGAAAGGGGCCTAATTTCAGCTTGAAGAAGCTTGTTTTTTCGTGCTCTTGTGCATGTTTTTATTGAGCTCCTTCAAGCGCCTTTCAGCTTCTTTGAGCATAAGCATTTTTTTCACAAGCCCTCCAAGATAGGATTTTCTTAACCACTGTATAAACAAAACAAAAAGCTGGAACAAACATTTTCAAGCTCTTTTGAGCTCTTTGGGGCACTAGCGCCTCTCAAAAACGTGAGTTTGGGGGGGTTCTGCCTGTAGGAGCATATGCCTGAAAAAGCCAAAGTGTGCATGGACACATTTTCTTACATGGAGGGGAGTTTCTAGGCAGAAAAAATGAGAGCTCAAAAACCTGTAGGAGCCGCTTCTTTGAGCTCCTTAGAGTTGCAGTGTGCATGAGCCCTAATCATAACCAGTAGGAAAACTAAAGACTAGAGTTGCAGAAAAGTAACGGGAATCTCTTGGGGAAAGAATTTAGAAGGAAAAAAAACAGAAAAGAGGGAAGGCTGCTACTGAGCTGTTGTAGGAAACCTATTAACAGAATCAAGGTAAAAAGTACAATTTGTTGACAAAGTTCTGCACTTAGTTGTTCTAGATCGGGGTAGGCAACTTTAAGAGGTGGAGAGCTACCTGAACAACATGGGAGAAGTCAAAGATCACCCGTCACAGTACTGCCCAAAGTCGCCTCCTCACAACTGATTTAAATCTCCAATTGCCATGCAATACATGTGATTGTTATATGGTAGTATGGCAATCATGGGTTTAAAATCAGGTGATGGGAAGGTAACATATCGCCTCACCACCTGTCAAGCATGCTCTGATCGCTTTTCAGAGGAGCAGCAGTGCCTGCTTCACTTGTGAATGAGCCCTCAGTTGCATTCCGCAGCGGCACCCTTAGGGCTCGTTCACACAAAGTTGGGGTGTGGTAAAAACCTGTGGTTGAGTTTACCAGCTGGAATTAAACCCCCCGTTGCTTTTGGTAGGTACTACTGCCTGGCAAATCGCAACCCATTCAAATAAATGGGGCTACTCTGCAAGCGCCCTGCAACTGCAAGCTTCTGTGGGGCCCAAGGGGTTAATCAGGTGGTGAGAAAGCAACACAATGCTGCCTGCTTTAATACCTTGTTTGCTGTACTGCACAAAGTTGCAGGGCACTTGCAGTGTGACCTCTTTCACTTGAATGGGTCATGCTTGGCAGGTGTTATACCCACCAAATATGACAGGGCGTATAACTCCTGTTGCGGCTGTGACATGTGCACACCCCTGGCCACTGCAGCTAAACGGGGTGCAGTTGGGGCGGGGACATCTTAACTATGGGGTTTTATTAGCCCCAAAACTGGTAATGTAAATGAATCCTTAGTTTTCTGAGCCCCCTATAAGGCTGCTTTCACACTGAAGTGCTGCGGTTTACCTGCACTGTGGGTGCAGTGCAGTGCATTTGTAACTTTCCTGGGTTAGATGCGCTTTGTCATATACTTCTATAATATCCTGTAGGTGTGGTGCACTTTCTGAAAGCGCACCAAAAGTCCTGCATTCAGGAGTTTTGGTGCACTTTTAAAAAGTGCACCAAACCTCCAGGATACAATTAGTCTATGGCTAAGCTCAACAAGCCCGCAGGAAAGCTGAGGGTACACTGCACCCGTGGTGTGAGAAAATCGCAGTGTGAAAGCAGCCCTATATTATGCCCAGTGTATTGCTTCACACTGACCCGAGGATCTCTTCTTTCCTGCCGACACTCCTTTGGAGAGCACAAGGATAAGAGGTGAAGTGCAGTTGGTACCACATCAGACAGGAGCCAGCACTACAGAGGAGGCATTGACTTATGTGGCTCTTGCTCCCTACTACAGATCCAACTTTATTAGTAGTCCTTCTGGATTGCACTGTTTGATGCTCTGGTATGGCAGGTCAGCAAGCCCGTGATCTACCAGTCACCTGTCCACGATCTACTGGTAGATCACGATCTATAGGTTGCTGACCCCTGTTCTAGATCATGGATTGAGTGAACTTTACTTTACATAGCAAGTGAATTGTCATTTTATTAACCACTAGTAATTTACCTTAAACCCTTCCCGCTGATTGTACACATACACAGCCTCACAAAAGTGGGCCTTATCAGCGGAGCTGCATATATGTGTACCTGTGTGCGTTGGGAATGCACTGCACAGCGTGCTCCCAGAGTAGAGAGCCAGTTACCAATCACTTTATTGCTGCGATAGGGGTGGGCTAAACAATGACTAATCACTGTGATAGCCAGAGGCTGTGTTTTTTTATCCTTTTGAATGAAGAAAAATAAACATTGTATTACATACAAGTTAAATTATATAATACATCGTATTGATACAAGATACATTATATAATACACATTGCATATTTTTCTCCTTGCTAGAGGGTAAAGCTTTTTTTTTTTTTTTTTTTTTTTTTTTTTTTTATACAAAATGCAAAAAATGCTATCACACAATTGTTTCTGAGCTCTACTTTGAGTACAAACAACAAATACAATACACATACAGTGGGTACGGAAAGCATTCAGACCCCCTTAAATTTTTCACTCTGTTATATTGCAGCCATTTGCTAAAATCTTTTAAGTACATTTTTTTTCCTCATTAATGTACACACAGCACCCCATATTGACAGAAAAACACAGAATTGGTGACATTCTGCAAAAATGTTAAAAAATCTGCAAAAAGGTCAACAATTCTGTGTTTTTCTGTCAATATGGGGTGCTGTGTGTACTTTAATGAGGAAAAAAAAATGAACTTAAAGCGGAGCGCCGCCGAAAAAATTTTTTTTAAAAGTCAGCAGCTACAAATACTGCAGCTGCTGACTTTTAAAACATGGACACTTACCTGTCCAGGGCGCCCGCGATGTCGGCACCCGAGGCCGAAGCGTCTCTCCGTCCTCGGGTGCTGCCACCTCCATCTTCGGTAAGGGAATCAGGAAGTGAAGCCGTGCAGCTTCACTTCCCGGTTCCCTACTGCGCATGCGCGAGTCGCGCCGCGCAATACGAATGCTCCCTGCTGCCTCTGGGACCCGTGTGTTTCCCAGCAGGCAGCGGGGAGGGAGCAGGAAGTGGCGTAAATAACCGCAGATTCTGCGGCTATCTACGCCGGAAGTGGGTACAGATACCTGTAATATACAGGTATCTGTACCCCCCTCCCCCCTGAAAGGTGCCAACTGTGTCACCGGAGGGGGGGAGGAATCTGATGAGTGGTAGTTCCACTTTTGGGTGGAACTCCACTTTAAATGATTTTAGCAAATAGCTGCAATATAACAAAGAGTGAAAAGTTTAAGGGGGTCTGAATACTTAACCGTCCCCACTGTATGTAGAAATGCTGCAATCGTCAGCATGGGCTGGTGCAAAGGTTTTTTGACACCCTAGAAGAAACCGCATTTTGCCCCTTGGCTCCGCCCCTGACGCCACCCCCTTTGCCCTACATATGTAACCTACCTGACCATTACACTGACCTACCTAAACGGACTTACCTTATCATTGCACTGACCTGCATGCCCCCCGCCCTACACTAACCTACCTGACCATTACACTGACCTACCTGACCACTACCCTGACCATTACACAGACCTACCTACACTGACCTACCAGATTCCTACTTCCTGCACTACTCACACGCCCACCCCCCACACACATCTTGATGTAGATCAGAGGATCCATCCTCCTCCTTACCGCTTCATCGTCCACCTCAGCCGTGGGTGGGCAGTATTGTTTAGGAGTCCACGCTAGCGCCATCCAGCCGCTCCTTGGTGTCCCCCCACTGGCCGGGAGGTCAGCTAACAGCCGCTGAACCTCTCCCAATGTTCCCATGATCTCCACCGAGCCCCGCCCCCTTCATTGTAATCACACACAGGCCGCACCAGAGGGACAAGCTGGAGCGAAGGAGTCCATGGGGCCGGCGCTGTTCAGGTATTACTGTGAGGAGGAGAGGTCACAGCGGGGAGCTCAGCGGAACACATCGGGGGATGTGTTCTGGCAGTAAACTGGGTAAACTTGCAGTTCCGCAACATCTGGAGGGCCAGGGCCAAGGGGACAGTTGCGATAGATGCGGTATTGAGAGTGGAAGTATAGATTTGTGGTAGGAGCTGGGGTTATTTAGGAGTTGTGAGGAGTTCTGGCATGTGATGTGGTAGTGAGGGGTGTGTTGTGAGAGGAAGGCATGAGGCATGTTGGGGAAAACAAGAAGGATGTAATGCAGGCAGGCTAGTAAAATGGTAAGGGGAGTTCTGGCAGGTGTGGTAGTCGGTTGATGAATGGCACAGTGTGGAGGTTGTTGGGTGTAGTAGGAAGAATGGGGTGGGATCTTGTGGCAGGCATAGGGGTTAGAGTGGAAGGGGAACATAGTGTTACAAATACTGTGGTGAGGGGTAGGGGGTTGCGACAGGTGCTGCGGTGCTGGAAGGGGCAGGGGTGGACAGTTGTGGTAGGTGTTGTGGTGAGAATGGGTGTATGGGTTTGTGATAGATTGTCTGGTGAGACAGAGGTTTGTAAACAGAGCTGGCAGATGCTGTGGCATTGGGGATGGCATGCTGTGCTGGGTGGGTGAGGTAAAACATCTCATACACCGCCCCCCTCCCTCCCAAACACAACCTGGCAGCACCACTAACACCCATCACATGACAGAAACCATCATAAACCTTTCCCTTCATCACAGCACCATAGTGAGAGTGATTGTATGGCCACTACTGTGCAAATCTCACTGCTATACGGATTACATAACAATATGGCAGTGGAATCTTGCACATGTGATCGCCGCTACATGATTACATCACAATACAATGGTGGATAAAGATAAATTGGATCCTCAATTCAGGGCAAATACACTGCTCAAAAAAATTAAAGGAACACTTTGAAAACACATCAGACCTCAATAGGGTCAAATATCATGCTGGATTATCTATACTGATATGGACTGGGTAATGTGTTTAGGAACAAAAAGATGCCACATCGTTTGATGGAAATGAAAATTATCAACCCACAGAGGGCTGAATTCAAAGACACCCTGGAAATCAAAGTGAAAAAATGAAGCAGCAGCCTAGTCCATTTTACTGAAATTTCATTGCAGCAACTCAAAATGGTACTCAGTAGTTTGTATGGCCCCCACGTGCTTGTATGCATGCCTGACATCGGGGCATGCTTCTAACAAGACGCCAGATGGTGTCCTGGGGTATTTCATCCCAGATCTGGACCAGGGCATCACTGAGCTCCTGAACAGGCTGAGGTGCAACCTGGCAGTGTCGGATGGACCGAAACATAATGTGCCAGATGTGTTCTATTAGATTTAGGTCACGCGAGCGAGCGTGGTTATCAATTTCTTCATCCTCCAGGAACTGGCTGCATACTCTCACCACATGAGGCCGGGTATTGTTGTGCAACAAGAGGAACCCAGGACCACACTGCACTAGTGTAGGGTCTGACAATGGATCCAAGGATTTCATCCTGATACCTAATGGCAGTCAGGGTGCCATTGTCTAGCCTGTAGAGGGCTGTGCATCCCTCCATGGATATGCCTCCCCAGACCATCACTGACCCACCACCAAACCGGTCATACTGAACAATGTTACAGGCAGCATAACATTCTCCACGGCTTCTCCAGGCCCTTTCATGTCCGTCACATGTGCTCAGGGTGAACCTGCTCTCTCACCTGTAAAAAGCACTGGGCACCAGTGGCGGACCTGCAAATTCTGATGTTCAATGGCAAATGCCAATCGAGCTCCACGGTTCCGGGCAGTGAGCACGGGGCCCACAGGCCACTCTCATGTCTGTTTCTGATGGTTTGGTCAGAGACATTCACACCAGTGGCCTGCTGGAGGTCATTTTGTAGAACTCTAGCAGTGCTCATCCTGTTCCTCCTTGCACAAAGGAGCAGATACTGGTCCTACTGATGGGTTTAGGACCTTCTACGGCCCTGTCTAGCTCTCCTAGAGTAACTGTCTCCTGGAATCTCCTCCATGCTTTTGAGACTGTGCTGGGAGACACAGCAAACCTTTTGGCAACGGCACGCATTGATGCGCCATCCTGGAGGAGTTGAACTGCCTGTGCAACCATTATAGGGTCCAGGTATCGCCTCATGCAACCAGTAGTGACACTGATCCTAGCCAAATGCAGAACTAGTGACAAACAGTCAGAAAAGATGAGTAGGGGGAAAAAAATGTCAGAGGCCCCTGCCTGTAAAACAATTCCTGTTTTGGAGGTTGTCTCATTGTTGCCCATCTAGTGCACCTCCTGTTAATTTCATTGACACCAAAGCGGCTGAAACTGATTAACAACCCCCTCTGCTATACTCTGATTAAAAAGTGTTCCTTTAATTTTTTTTGAGCAGTGTATGAATAGTTTTTTTTATATATGAAAGGAAAACTAGTCGAAGTGTAGTAAAAAAATTGTTAACATAGTTCATTTATCTGTCTTTTTCTCGCTAGCAACCTGACCCACCACCAAAATAAATATTCTCCTACTTCCGATGTTCATGGTGTTACCACATAGATGTAAGTTATTTGTTGTTTGTACCGGTAGTGGGGCCAAAAAAACAATAGTGCGCTAAAAGTGCGGCTCAACCACTGAGTTTTACCACACACAACCCTTTCCCCCAACCGCTAGTCTGAACAAGCCCTTGTAGTTTTCATGGTGACAGCCAATCACAGGCTATCACAAAATGCATGTGATTGTGAGCTGCTTCTCCTGACTCACTAGCCAGGATACCCATGGCACCAGCACAAATGCAGGTGCACATATATGCAGCACCACGGAAGAAGGCCCACCTCCATGACAGGACACTATATTACCAAAAGTATTGGGCCGCCTGCCTTTACACGCACATGAACTTTAATGGCACCCCAGTTTTAGTTCGTAGAGTTCAATGTTGAGTTGGCCCACCCTTTGCAGCTATAATAGCTTCAACTCTTCTGGGAAGGCTGTCCACAAGGTTTAGGAGTGTGTCTATGGGAATGTTTGAGCATTCTACCAGAAGCACCCATAACCCATTAAAATAAATATATATATAAATATATATATATATATATATATATATATATATATATATATATATATATATATATATATATATATATATATATATATATATATATATATATATATATATATATATACACACACACACATACACACACATACACAGTCATGAAGGAACAAACAAACCCTCATCATAAAGATAATACATTTGGTACAGAAATCTGATCTAGATTATGTAATCATGTTATAGGTTCACAGTACTAATATAAGAATGCAGCATTTACTTATATTCATTACTGCTGTTATTATTAGGACTAGGCTGTTATTAGTTTGTTGCTATTATTATTAGAATTGGTTTGTTATTAGGCCAAGTTTACACTAGCTTCCAAAGCAGGTGTTTCAATAGAATTTTGTTGACGCTCCAAGAACGCCTGTCAAAATTGTGTGCATTGCAGCGCTCAGTGTTGTTCACATTGATGCGTTAGCTTTACTTCGCACTGCGTTGCATCAACACTGACCCAACATGTGTTTGCAAGGCTTTGCCATTTCCCAAATGCTTCAATCAATGTCAATATAAATGCTCTGCAAATGTGTTTTCAAACGTCCCTATGGTGTCCGCAGCACGTCTGAAATGCGTTTAGGAAGTGTTACTAGCTGAGATATTACAAAAAATCCATGCAATAAAAAAAATCAACACTCAGAAGGGGTGTCTGGCAAGCATTTAACGTGACACAAATGCCTAAAAACATGCACCGTTAACGGGCACAAAAAATTCTTTGCATGTCTACATATGCTCTTAGTATTAGGTTGTTATTAGGGTTAGGTCATTATTGTAGCTAGATCATAATTAGTATTTTTTTTATTACATATTAGTTATATTAGGGTTACGCTGTTATTGTTATTTTATTGAGTTCTTGTTGATAACAAATTCCAGGAACCAGGTGGTGAGCTACTAATTGCATCAAAGAAAAAAAAAAAAACTGTGCTAATGTTTACTCACCCTACCTTAGTCTGATTGTTGTGTAATCTACTGCAACTAGACAACAAATAATGTGAAGTCTTTAATTTAGGAGCTCAGCTTACATAGTTGTTAAGGTTGAATAAAGACACCAGTCCACCCAGTTCAACCTGTGGTGTGTGTTTGAGTTTATGTTATTATCAAATCCTACATCCCTGTATGTTTTTTGGAACTAGCGACACTACCTGCTGCTACCACTGCTTGTGGAAGGGAGGTCCAAATCCTCACCGCTCTGACATTAAAGAACCCTCTACGGCTGCATTCACACCTGAGCATTTCAAAGTCGTGTATTTTTTACAACGTTTTGACCGCAATTTTGTACAGGTCACCAATGTAAAAAGCAGAAAAACACCTGTAATCTGCCCCAAAGAAGCTCATGTTCTTTTTTGAGCTTAAAGGGGTTGTAAACCCTCATGTTTTTTCACCTTAATGCATCCTATGTTTTACATACCTGAGCCCCGTATTTCGTGTCTATGGATGCAAATGCTGGACTCGGGATCGCGCCCGCAAGGTAACCCCCTGGGAGAGCGCTTCTCCTAGGGGGTTATCTTAAGCGGGGAGGAGCCGCGAAAGCCGCCGAGGGACCCCAGAAATGTGCAAAACAAGCTGCACAGTGGAGGCAAGTATGAAATGTTTGTTAAAATAAAATTAAAATAAAAAAACGAGCCTTTATAAAATCACTTTAAGGCGTTTTTCAGGCACTTTGCTTCAGGTGACAAAACGCTCAGATGTGAACAGGTGACATTGAAATGAATGTGATTTTGCTTGTTGGGCATTTTTCAGGCGTTTTACGAGCTGAAAACATTCAGGTGTGAATGCAGCCTTAAGGTTAAACCGCTTCTCCAGTTTGTTTTTTTTTTTTTTTTTTTTTTATAATTGACAGTTTTTTATTATGCTTTGAGTGTTTCAATACAAAAATATCGGGCACAAGTACAAGAGGGGGTAATGAAATAAAATAAAGAGGGGGAGTAATGAAAAATGAGGGATCAACAGACTTTCTCTAGGTGGTGTGGATGCATCCTGCAAATATCAAACATGAAGCATAGCTGATTTATAAAAGGAGGTTGAAATATGGCTCTACAAGAGAGTGAACATAACACAGTAGTAATACCTATAAGCGGATTTCGGGAGGTGTGTGGAGGAAAAGAGGGGGGGGAGGGAGGGAGGAATAGTGTATGGGAGAGTAGTTCCAACCAGCTAGACTCATCACTCGAGGATCCGCATAGACTTGGCCCACATGGTAGGGGTGCCCCGAGCAATTAAGGGGGTTCCACCCGGAGGTACCAGTCCTCTCATATTGCCGAGACATACCATCTTCTAAGCGGGCCGACATAGACTCCATGAGCTCTACGTCTTTAATTCTGGCATAGGAGGTCCAAAAGTGTTGGGTGATGTTGATTTTTCCAGTGTTGCGCCACTAAGCACCTTGCCGCTGTGAGTATATGTGTGGCGAGATTTTTTGCTAATCTGGGAAGAAGGGGAGAAGGGAGAAGGCCGAGTAGAAATAGCTTAGGGAAGAGCGGGATATCTACCTCAAACAGCTGATAGAGAAGCCCCTGTACCGAGCGCCAATAAGGCTGGAGAGCTGGGCAGTTCCAATAAATATGGAGCAGCGTGCCCCGGTCTTGAAGACATCTCCAACAGCGATCCAAAGCCGATGGGTATATGGCGTGTAAGCGAGGTGGTCTTAGGTACCAACCAAAGAGCACCTTATAAGCGTTTTCTTTATAAAATGTACATATAGAGCTTTTAGCCACACAAGACCATACAGTTCTTCATTGTTCAGGAGACAGTTCCTCCCCATGATTTTCTTCCCATTTACGCATTTAGCTATGTTTCCCCAATGAGAGTCTGACAGAAGAATTTAGAATTTGATATATGTCCCAGGCCAGTCCTCTCCGTGAGGGGCCAGATAGGACTACTCTTTCAAATGGGGAAGGTATGGAGAACTGAAGAGTCGGGGCGATAGTAAAAGCGTAGTGCCATATCTGAAGGCACCCAAAAAAAAAGCAGTATGGGGGAGGTCGTGTTTAGCTCCAAGTTCGTCGAAGGGTAGTAGTACCCTAGTTACCGGGTTCACTAGGTGTCCATAGTGGAACATATTCTTCTGTAAGCAAGGGGAGATGATTTGATTGGTTAGACTATCGAGTAACTTAGGGTTGTAGAGAAAGGCTGCGACTAAGGAGGCCTCAGATTGAAGAGGGTTGCTACAATTCAATGGTTTCCATATGGAACACAGCAGGTTCATAGTATGTAATAGGAAAGTGGAAGGGACATCAGCATTTGTGTTCTACAATAAGTTGCTCGGGTGGATGGGGGCTATCCATAATTTGTCTATTTGGGTCTTGCGGTTGTAGGCCAGAAGGGTAACCCAGGATGCGATTGCTTTCAACTGGGCAGCATAATAGAAGCAGGAGAGGTTTGGGAAAGCCTCATTCCAGGAGGCATAGAGTATCGAGCGAGCTACGCGGTGCTGCTTGTAGTTCCATGTAAAGTTTAAAAGATCTGTCTGAAGTTTTCTAAGCTGTACCAATGGGATGGGCACTGGGAGGGTCATAAAGCAATACAGTATTTTAGGCAGTATGGTCATTTTGATCGAGGCAATACGTCCAAACCAAGACATTGGATAGTGTCTCTATTTAGATAGGAGTTTTTCTCCAGTTTCAATGAATGGCCAAATGTCTTTTTAAACTCCCTCCAACTGAAAAGTTTTTCCTATGCTAGGGTCACCAGTAAGGCATATTTCCTCTTAAGCATCAAGAGAATACATTTAATACTTGTAGTCTTTCCCCATAACTGAGGTCCTCCAGTCCCTTTATTAGCTTTGTTGCCCTTCTCTGGACCCTCCCCAGTTCCAGCACATCCCTTCTGAGGACTGGTGACCAGAGCTGGATGTCATACTCAAGATGCGGCCGAACCAGAGTCTCGTAGAGTGGCAGAATTAAAGTTTTATCTCTGGAGTAAATCCCCTTTTAAGCTAAAAGGCTGTCAATATCCAAGTGTTAATATACTGAGATCTAAAAAGCTCTGTTATAAGAAAGCTAAGTTACAGCAAAATCAAAAGCCTGACTTGCATACTTGTTCAAGCTTAGTCATTCAAAAATCAGCATGACAGAAAAACTTGCAGTTTATAATCAGAGGTCGGTAATATAGTATTTCTCTGTGCAAACTTCTTTTAAAACAATGTAGAAATTGATTTTAACTATAACTATCAAGCACAAAGCAGTCTTTGCCCGTTATGTTTAACCACTTGCTTACTGGGCACTTAAACCCCCCTCCTGCCCAGACCAATTTTCAGCTTTCAGCGCTGACGCACTTTGAATGACAATTGCGCGGTCATACAACACTGTACCCAAATGAAATTGGAAAATTTTGAAAAAAAAAAAAAAATCATGTTTCAGTTTGTTATAAAATTTTGCAAACAGGTAATTTTTCTCCTTCATTGATGTGCGCTGATGAGGCGGCACTGATAGGCACAGTTAAGGTGGCACTCATAGGCACAGATAAGGCGGCACTCATGGCAACTGATGGGCGCTGATGGGTGGCACTGATGGGCAGTAATGGGGGGCACTGATGGGCACTGGTAGGTGGCACTGATGTGCAGCACTGTTGTTGTGGCAATGATTGTGGGCACTGATGGGTAGCACTGTGAGCACTGATGGGTGACGCTGGTGGGCACTGGTAGGCGGCACTGCTGTTGCTAGGTGTCACTGGCAAAGGGCACAGATGATCGCCGTGATCGGGACTGATGTCACTCTCACGGCAGCCGGTGATCGGCTTTTTTTTCCTCCTCACGTTGTCAGCGGGAGGAGAAAAAAAATAGCCGATTACCGGCTCTGTTTACATCACATGATCAGCTGTCATTGCCTGACAGCTGATCACGTGGTAAGGGGTCGGGACCGACCCCTTACTCCGATCTGTGATCAGGCGAGTCTCATAGATTCGCTGATCACCGAGTGCGTCGCGCGCCCTGCAGGGGGCACGCAGGCCGCTCGTGCACGGGACGACGTCAATAGACGTTGTCCCGGCAAAGCAGGTCCATGCTGTTGCCGTCATTCAGCAATAGCGCGAATCTGAACTGGTTAATTAAACAACCCTTTAGCAGAAAACAGCTAAAGCTTAGCTCACAATTCATTTTACATCAACCACTTCAGCCACGGAAGGATTTACCCCCTTCCTGACCAGAGCACTTTTTACAATTTGGCACTGCGTCGCTTTAACTACTAATTGCGTGGTCATGCATTGCTGTATCCAAACTAAATTTGCGTCCTTTTTTTCCCACAAATAGAGCTTTCTTTTGATGGTATTTGGTCACCTCTGCGGTTTTTATTTTTTGCACTATAAATGGAAAACAATTATATTTTCTACTTTTTGTTATAAAAAAATAAACTCAATTTTAGTCATACATTTAGGCCAAAATGTATTCAGCCACATGTCTTTGTTAAAAAAAATGTCAATAAGCATATATTTATTGGATTGCGCAACAGTTATAGCATCTACAAACTAGGGTACATTTTCTGGAATTTACACAGCTTTTAGTTTATGACTGCCTCTGTCTCATTTCTTGAGGTGCTAAAATGGCAGAGCAGTACAAAACTCCCCCAAAATGACCCCATTTTGGAAAGTAGACACCCCAAGGAAATTGCTGAGAGGTATGTTAAGCCCACTGAATGTTAATTTTTTTGTCCCAAGTGATTGAATAATGATAAAAAAAAAAAAAAAAAAAATTACAAAAAGTTGTCACTAAATGATATATTGCTCACACATGCCATGGTTATATGTGGAATATTTTGGAAAGTAGACACCCCAAGCTATTTGCTGAGAGGCATGTCGAGTCCATGGAATATTTTATATTGTGACACAAGTTGCTGGAAAAAAAGACACTTTTTTTTTTTTTTTTTTGCACAAAGTTGTCACTTAACGATATATTGCTCAAACATGCCATGGGAATATGTGAAATTTCACCCTAAAATACATTCTGTTGCTTCTCATGAGTACTGGGATACCACATGTGTAAGACTTTTTGGGAGCCTAGCCGCATACGGGACCCCGAAAACCAAGCGCCGCCTTCAGGATTTCTAAGGGCGTAAATTTTAGATTTCACTCCTCACTACCTATCACAGTTTTGAAGGACATAAAATGCCAAGATGGCACAACCCCCCCCCCCCAAATGACCCCATTTTGGAAAGTAGACACCCCAAGCTATTTGCTGAGAGGCATGGTGAGTATTTTGCAGCTCTCATTTGTTTTTGAAAATGAAGAAAGACAAGAAAAATTTTTTTTTTTTCTTTTTTCAAGACTTTGTAACAAAAAGTGAGGTCTGCAAAATGCTCACCATATCTCTCAGCAAATAGCTTGGGGTGTATACTTTACAAAATAGGGTCATTTGGGGGGTTTTGTGCCATCTGGGCATTCCATGGCCTCCGAAACTGTGATAGGCAGTAAGGAGTGAAATAAAAAATTTACACCCTTAGAAAGCCTGAAGGCGGTGCTTGGTTTTCGGGGTCCCGTACGCGGCTAGGCTCCCAAAAAGTCTTACACATGTGGTATCCCAGTACTCAGGAGAAGCAACAATGTATTTTGGGGTGAAATTTCACATATTCCCATGGCATGTTTGAGCAATATATCGTTTAGTGACAACTTTGTGCTACACAAAAAAAAAAGTGTCTTTTTCCCGCACATTGTGTCACAATATAAAATATTCCATGGACTCGACATGCCTCTCAGCAAATAGCTTGGGGTGTCCACTTTCCAAAATGGGGTCATTTGGGGGGGGGGGGGGTTTGAACTGTCCTGGCATTTTATGAACAACATTTAGAAGCTTAGGTCACACATCACCCACTCTAACCACTTGAAGACAAAGCCCTTTCTGACACTTTTTGTTTGAAATTACTTTGAACCCCCAAACATTATATATTTTTTTTAAAGCAAAGGGACTACAGATTAAAATGGTGGGTGTTTCATTTTTTTTTTTTCACACAGTATTTGCGCAGCGATTTTTCAAACGCATTTTTTATGGAAAAAACACACTTTTTTTAAATTTTAATGCACTAAAATACACTATATTGCCCAAATGTTTGATTAAATAAAAAAGATGATCTTAGGCTACCAAACATGAGGCTACCAAATATGACATGCTTTAAAACTGCGCACAAACGTGCAGTGGCGACATGCTAAATACATTTTTAAAAGCCTTTACACATTACCACTTTAGATTTACAGAGGAGGTCTACTGCTAAAATTACTGCCCTCGATCTGACCTTTGCGGTGATACCTCACATGCATGGTGCAATTGCTGTTTACATTTGACTCCAGACCGACGCTTGCATTCGCCTTTGCGCGAGAGCAGGGCGGACAGGGGTGCTTTTTTTTTTTTTTTTTCTTTATCTTATTTTTAAACTGTTACTTTCATTTTTTTTTATAATTTTTATTGTTATCTCAGGGAATATAAATATACCCTATGATAGCAATAGGTAGTGACAGGTACTTTTTTTGGAAAAATTGGGGTCTATTAGACCCTAAATCTCTCCTCTGCCCTCAAAACATCTGACCACACCAAGATCGGTGTGATAAAATGCTTTCCCAATTTCCCAATGGCGCTGTTTACATCCGACGAAATCTAAGTCATAAAATGCTCGTAGCTTCCGGTTTCTTAGGCCATAGAGATGATTGGAGCCATTCTGGTCTCTGATCAGCTCTACGGTCAGCTGGCCGAATCACCGGCTGCATT
Source organism: Aquarana catesbeiana (assembly GCF_042186555.1). Lineage (NCBI taxonomy): Eukaryota > Metazoa > Chordata > Amphibia > Anura > Ranidae > Aquarana > Aquarana catesbeiana. The sequence goes on from NC_133329.1 coordinate 248,379,253, forward strand.
CTCAGGTTCCCTGTTGGGACAGGAGAGCCAGAGAAAAACATAAAGGATGGTGGGGGGGGGGGGGCATTCCCTCCCACTGCTTGTAAAAGCAGTCTAGAGGCAAATTAGCCGCTAGGATTGCTTTTACATGAAAGCTGACTGCTGGCTGAAAAGAATGATACCAAGATGATACCTAAACCTGTAGGCATCATTCTGGTTTAACCACTCAAAGTCCAGCAACATACCAGTACATTGCTGGTCCTTGTTGGGCATATATTGTAAACTATTTTTTCATACAGCCTGTGGGCTGAACGAAAAAAAAAAAAAAAAAAAAAAAGAGATTGATCGGTGGGTATGCCCACCATTATAATTCCTCCCTTCATCCACCCACTTCTAATGATGGGCATACATGCACCGTTTATATATGCCAAAGCATGGGGGCATCAGCCCCAAAAGGTAGGAGCAAATCGCTCCTCCGCCCCTGCTGCCCCCATGCTTCGGCATATATGCTCTTTTTTTTTTTAACTGTGGTGGTGAAATCACCTCCTACAGCGCTGGAGTCACAGCTTTATGTATCGTGGGAGCAAACACAGTTGCTGTCAAGATAAATAAATCCGCGCTGCAACTGAATGGCGTACCTGCTAAGCAAATGATGGTTAACAATAAAACAAAGTAACATTACAGTATAACAGTAAGACTTACCATACCTGCAAAGCAAATACAAAAAAAACATAGTAAAAAATAAAACATTTTTTAACGCAACCTGTGCCTAAAATATATATATATGCCGAAGCATGGGGGCATCCATCCGCAAAAGTTAGGAGCAAATCGCTCCTCCGCCCCTGCTGCCCCCATGCTTCGGCACACATGCTCTTTTTTTTAACTGTGGTGGTGAAATCACCTCTGACAGCGCTGGAGTCACGACTTTATGTATCGTGGGAGCAAACGCTGTTGCTGTCAAGATAAATAAATCCGCTCTGCAGCTGAATGGCGTACCTGAAAACAAAAAAATGGTTAACAATAAAACACAGTAAACAGTAAAGTATAAAGAAATTGCATACCTGAAAAGCAAACGTGATAAAACATAATAAAAAACATTGCAGAACAGAATACAGTAAAAAAGAGCAGAACAATAGAGAGAGAATAGAGAGAGAACAATAAAACGACAACTATTTTTGTTTTTTTTTTATTTAATATTTTTGTGTTTTTTTTTTTTTTTACTTTATTTTTTTTATGTAACTAACTTTTGTAACTGTAACCGGTTCCAGGTTCGGGTCTCTCAAAATGCAATGGCATCTTGGGAGACCCTGTGAAAGTGTTGTACCCTACGCTAATACTGAACTAGTGTATGGTAGCGTTCAAAACATTCACCAATACAAAGACCAGGATTGTCAGGACAGGAGGGACAATAATAGCGGGCATCACGCCTATATCCGCACTTGCTGCAGACACGACATCTTCTTTGGGGGGTTCGTTGGGTAGGGGTACTCGGGAGGACATAAAGAAAATGCCTCTCATGCAGCCGGCTTACTGCATTTGGTTGGGGAAGGTGAGGTGGAGCACCGTCTGGAAACAGAAGGGCTCCGACGATCTCTTCCTGGAATTTAAGAAAGGATCCAGTCCGTCCTGAAGCTCTGTATAGCACATCAGCGTTCAGCAAAGCCAATTGAAATAAATAAACAGACACTTTCTTGTACCAGCGTCTGGCCTTACGGGCAACTAGGTACAGTGCCAACTGGTCGTTGAGGTCCACTCCTCCCATATTTTGGTTATATTCGTGGACACAGAGGGGTTTCTCCACAACACCAGCCACCGTAGTAATTTGGACCATCGTATCTGCATGAAGGGAGGTAAGAACGCAAACGTTGTTATCCCTCCACTTCATAGCGAGCAAGTTATTACACCTGAAGCAGGCTCTCTCCCCAGCCTAAGACGGGAATCTACAACGTGCTGGGGAAAGCCCCGGCGATTAGGTGGCACGGTGCTACATGCTCCAATCTGCTGATTAAATAAGTGACTAAAAACTGGCACGCTCGTGTAATAATTGTCCACATATAAGTGGACCCCTTTCCGAATAAGGGTGACACCAAGTCCCACAGAATCTTGGCAGCGCTTCCTATGTAGTCAGGGCAGTTTGTCGGCTCTACGTGGCTATCTTTTCCCTTGTAAACCATAAAACTACATGTATAGCCTGTGGCCCTGTCACAGAGCTTATACATCTTGACCCCATATCTGGCACGCTTGCTGAGAAGGTATTGTTTGAATGACAAGCGGACAGAAAACTTAATCAGGGACTCATCAAAGCAGACAACTTGATGGGGAGTAAACAAGTCTGCAAAACGTTGGTTGAAGTGGTTTACGAGGGGCCAAATTACGTAGAGCCGATCATATCCAGGGTCTCCACTAGGACAACAGAGTTCATTGTCATTGAAGTGCATGAACCGCAAGATCTGCTCGTATTGTGCCCTGGTCATGGAGGCAGAGAACGGTGAATTGGGTCAGTGGACCAATATGACCGCAACGCACTCTTTTTAGTTATGCCCATGTTGAGGGAAAGGCCCAGAAAGAGCTTAAATTCGGAAACCGTAATTGGTCTCCAATCTCTGGCAAGGGAGGACTGAGGAATAGTGGCGATGTGTTGACCAGCGTACAAATTGCTTTGGTCCACAATAGATCTATAGAGATCTTCGGTAAAAAACAGCGAATAAAAATCAAGTGACGTAAAATCCACCTGAATGCCGGGTTGGCCAGTGAATGGGGGAAGTACGGGTGCTGCAGAAGTGGTGGGTTCCCAATTAGGGTTAGCGAATGCAGCAGGAAGGGCACTATGGGCACGATGGGCCTGTGTTCGTCTTCTTGGTGGCACCGGGACACTACTTGTGCTTGCCACCTCACCAGCTTGAACTGCACTTATGGGACTCGCCACGTCACCACATGATACTGCAGTGCTGGATTGACTACGACCAGGGTGTACTAGGCCGCTGGTGCTTGCCAGTTCACCGGAAGGAATAGCAGCGCTAGTACTGCTCTGCTCCATACGAGGGACCTGCGGTTCTTGCACATCAATGACAGAAGAAGAAGATCGGGTTCTGGTATGCCTTACCTTGACAGGGACCACAACTCCGTCGTCAGAACCATCTGTCATGGAGCCGCTGTCCTCTACAGGATCGTATTCTGAGCCTGAATCTGACAGATGAGTGACTTCCTCTTCACTATCTGTCATGCTCAGAAACGTGTAGGCCTCTTCACTAGTGTACCTTCGATTTGCCATTTTGGGCTCTAAATTTAGTGGTACACTAGTGAGACTCACAGGTAAAAAAGCTCCCGACTGTTAGCGACTGTATCAAAACGCTACCAAAAAAACCTGTTAGCGATCGCAGGGATCAGGCCTGACTCTGCAAATGCTGCAGTTATGTGTGTTTAGTGTTTTGTAAGTGACAGTGATCAATCGATAGTGCACTTGGGTGGGCTGGGCGGAGCGGAAAAACGCAGGTGCTAGCAGGTATCTGGGCTGATCCCTCTAACACTGCGTTTTTGGGAACCCTAAACTGCTGGGGATGCTAGTATAGATCTCATCAGATCAGATATTGATCCGTTCAGATACTATACCACTAAGGGAGGTGTATGCTGCGTGCGTGGGTGTTAGAGGTACTGGCACTAACCTGACGCTGCCTGGGGCGATGCAGACCCTATCTGACCCTAAAACCTAACTTGTATCACCCACCGGGTGATCAGGGGGTTAAACCTTTATTAGGTAATAAACGGCGGGTGCCCTGACACTATAAAAGATAAACTAATTAACCAGCGTCACCCGTAACAGTTATACGGTGATCACTGGTAAAAGGGTTAACTAGGGGGCAATCAGGGGGTTAAAACCTTTACTAGGTAGTATATGGGGGTCCCTGACGCTATAAAACGCTGACAGCGAACCTAAATACTTAACTCCCTAACTAGCCTCACCTGTGACACTAATACAACGATCGCTTAGTGACACTGGCAACAGGGGGTGATCACGGGGTTAAACGTTTATTAGGTGGGGTTTAGGGGGGTACCCTAGACCTAAAGGGGCCTACCACTAACTGCCCTACCACTTATAACGGTCACAAATGACACCAATGCAGTAATCAGTAAAAAAAAAAAAAAAAAAAAAATATTGCTATTGGGGTCACTGTGACAGGGGGTGCAGGCGGGTGATCGGGGGGCGAAAAGTGTGCCTAGAGTGTTCTACTGTTAGTGTAGTGTTGGTGCACTTACTTGGATGTCTTCTCTCCTTGGCGCCGGAACGAAAAGACCGACACGAGGAGAGATGACATCACTTCCTCTGCCGCTGTTTACATTACAGCAGCAGAGGAAGATTGTCATTCGTTGGGATCGATTGCAAGGGGGTGGCCACGAATGAGTGGCCTCCCCCTCAGCACGGATTGCTCCCCTAACGATGCCGACCGCCTCAGTCGGCATCAGATACATGATTTTGCCTGCCCGTGCCATTCTGCCGCAGTATATCTGCGTTAGGCGGTCGGCAAGTGGTTAAATTGTAATATTAATCCAGACAGATTCACTGGAAATATTTTACTGGACATTTTACATACCTGAAACACTTGTGATTGTTTCATATGCCGACTCGTATTGCTTTGCTGGATGTCTCACAAAGTGATGACTTAAAACCATCATTCTTTTTTCAGGATCATTTGTGATCTATGCAATAAAAAAAATAACAAAATAAAAAAAAACTAAGGAAAGAGGCATTGGTAAGACAATGTACACCGTTCAAAAAAAAAGGGTAATACAATTATAAAATTTTGATTGCATTCAAGTCGCAAGCTTTTCCCTATTAATGGGCAGACATGGCAGAACACTTAAAGTGATTGTAAAGTTGTTGCTTTTTTTTTTTTTTTTTTAAATCAACATATTATACTTACCTGCCCTGTGCAGTTCCCTCTTCTGCTCTCCTGGCCACTGCCTCCTGTGGAGTGCCCCCACAGCAAGCAGCTTGCTATAGGGGTACCCGAGTCGAGTCACAGCTCCCTGTGTCTATTCAGATACGGAGACCCCCATTCGGCCCCCTCTCCCGATTGGCTAACTAAATTTGATTGACAGCAGCGGGAGCCAATAGTACCGCTGCGGTGTCTCAAGCCAATCAGGAGGAAAATCTTGGATGGTTAAGGACATCTCTGGAGAGAGAGGAGACTCAGGTAAGTATTAGGGGGTGCTGGAGCGGCTGCTGCACACAGGTGTTTTTTTTATCTTAATGCATAGACTGCAAAAAAAAAAAAAATTAAAACACCTTCTGCCTTTACAACCACTTTAAGCCAGCCTTAAATGATACATGGTTGCAGGAAAGTAAAATCACTTGATTCTCCCATCAACACAGTTCGTGTTGAAAGGGGAATCCCTCTTGCGGAGCTATTGTGTTCTCCCATCGAGGGGGGGGGGGGGTGTTTGGGTCACAGGGAGCCATCCCTCCTAGGAGAGGTTGTACCCAAGTTAATTGATGGATTGACTTAGCTACAATCAGCCTGCCCATACATTGTTGGGATCTTGGCCAGTCCCTGCTGAACCGATCGAGATTCCAACCCTCTATGGCCAGCTTTGGGCTAGGTTCACACTGCTACGATCAGATTTTGATAGGATTTTCAGTGCAATTATGTAGTGCACCTTGGACATGGTTTGCATATTCTACGAGACCAAAAGCTCACTGGAATCACATCAAAGTAGTCTAAACATGCATTGTGCCGAGTTGCATTGATGTGAACAGGCTCCATTAAAAACAATGCGATTTCCATTGTCATGAGATTTCTGCAATGCAGAGAGAAGCAAATTGAAGTCCCAAGAAGCAAAGGGTGGTTTGATCTGAGAAACAACATAAAGATTTACTAGGGAAAGTGGAGCCAGAGGATTTTTGGGAAAAAATTAACAGGGCAGAAAATGGCTACTTAAAGGGATTGTAAACCTTCCGTTTTTTTCACCTTAATGTATCCTATGCATTAAGGTGAAAAAACATCTGATGGTTACAGGCCCCCCAGCCCCCTGGTTTACTTACCTGAGCCCTCGAAAGTCCCACGTCGAGAACGCGATGGCTTCTTGGCTCTTCATTGAATAGATTGATAGCTGCGCAACCATTGGCTCGCGCTGATGTCAACCAAATCCAAATGGCGCGGCTGCCAGGGGGCGGGACCGAGACATGCACTCTGTGTCTATGGACGCAGAGTCTATGAGACGGGAGTGCGCCCGCAAGGTAATCCCCTCGGGAGAGAGCTTCCTGAGGGGTTATCTATTGCAGGGAGGAGCCGAGACAGCCGCCGTGGGACCCCAGAACAGCAGGATCTGAGCCGCTCTGTGCAAAAATAACTGCACAGTGGAGGCAAGTATAACATGTTTGTCATTTAAAAAAAAAAAAAAAAAAAAAAAAAAAAATGAACCTATACAACCACTTTAAGGCCAGGTTCAAGTACCAAATGCGAAGCAGAGAAGAAGAGAAGAATGTGAGGCACAGAGTAATCTTTGTGATTGGAGTGTACACACCAAGCAAAAAAGGATTTCCAGGTATGATAGACCTTTCCTAGGATTAAGCAATGTGAAAATGACAGACTCAGAGACCCCTCTGCGCCTCAAGACCTGGGCTTCAACAGCCAATGCCGTTAAAGGTAGTGACTGAGAATCATGATGGAATAGGGAGCCTTGAGACAGGAGGTCTGATATGTTTGGAGCAATCGAGCAGAATTCACACTGGACGACAGGCATAGACTAGGCTTAGTCCAGGGAATAATTAGAGAATGAGATGCCACTGCTAGAGTATCCCTGGTCCTGGCCACAGAGATAACTTGTTGAACCCAGAGGTTAGGATATCCACGCCCTCAGTCCCTCCATCTCTAACATATCAGGTTGAAGATGTCAGGCTGAAGGGTCCATTCCTCTTGATCCAGGTGGTGATGACGCCCTCTGAAGACGTAATGACGAAACGTGTCAGTGCATGACCACACGACCGACAGCTCCATACAGTCATCCCGGGACTCATCGTGGTGGGCGGGACGTTTGGAACTCCGACCAGCGGTGAGCCAACGCTATTGCTGTGACAGGCTGCTTTTAATCTTTCACATCGTAAGCATAATTTGTATCAGGGGGGATGCTCTTCTACAAATAAACAGTTTAACACTATGGAGAGCCTCCCCTTATGTTCCTACATGATACATCAATGGTAATAAAACGTCCTGAGCATAATGGAGTGTGACTAGCAAAGGCTGCGGAGCTGATCATTGCGGTGAAGGAGATCACAGGCTGTACTAATTCTTACTTTTGGTAAGCATACATACAAAAGGGGCTGGCCACGCGGTGATATGGTGAAGGTCTACCAACTTGCGGATAGCACACTCGATTTGAATTAGAAGCTCTTTTCCACAACTGTTTTCACTCACATGCACGGGACTTATCACAGAAGGATGTGTGCGAATACATTCAACACGCTACATATTTAGTTCTGTTTTATGGCACCTGGAACTTTTTCCTTTTAAATCTTTTTAAGTTTTTACCTGGATCCAAATCACTGCTGAAAGTTTATAAGGATCAACATTGTTTTACATTTTCTTTTTAGCCTGATCTTTTTGGACTATGTGACGTCATTTCTTTGAACCTCAGAATTGAGGCACACCTGTGTACCAAAGAGTGACACTGTTGAGCAATGGATGGGTATAGCACTTTATGACACATAAGTATGAATAAGTATTTATAACAAGCGCTGTTAATATTTCCTTCACCTAAGAAAGTATATATTTACTGCACTGAAGTAATCCACCTTCCAAATTTGTACTCCTGGAATATGGACAGCAGAGATCGCTAGACCGTGTGTTTTCCAACCACGAGATGATCATGATTGCTTCCTTTAAGGCTGCATGACTCCTGGTACCCCCTTGGTGATTGATTTGTGCCACAGCCATGGTATTGTCTGATTGCACCCTGATTGGGTGTTCCTGAATTAGAGGCGATATAAAGACGTTTTTATTGCACTGAGCGTGATGTTGATGTGGAGCTTGGCTTCCTCAGATAACCAAGTTTCCTGAGCTACGAGAGGATGGAACCAGTGGCATTTCTAGCGGGGTTCCGCACCCGGGTGCCACCCGCTACAGGGGTGACACCATCCCTAGGGTGACAAAAGCCCTGGCTCCCTTTGGCAGTTTTTGTTTTTTTTTTTTTCAGTTGGAACACTCCTCCAGGCCTGTCACTATCTGTTCCCTGCCCGGGCGGCACAGCTGCACACTGTCCTCTCCTCTCCAGCTGCCGCCTGGGTGTTCCGTGTACCTGAGCCACCTGAGCTGGTGTCGGCTTGCGACGGGGGGGGGGGGGGACACAGCTATATTATATGGAGTTGGATGGGTTGTCCGGGGGGGGGAATTGTACTGATGAAGAGGGGTGGTTTGTCCTGGGGGGGGGAGGGGGGTGGTGTGCACTGATGGAGCGGGGTGGTGTGCACTGATGGAGGGGGGTGGTGTGCACTGATGGAGGGGGGTGGTGTGCACTGATGGAGGGGGGTGGTGTGCACTGATGGAGGGGGGTGGTGTGCACTGATGGAGGGGGGTGGTGTGCACTGATGGAGGGGGGTGGTGTGCACTGATGGAGGGGGTGGCGTGTACTGATGGGAGGGGGTGGCGTGTACTGATGGGAGGGGGTCAGTACAGATGGAGGGGGTCAGTACAGATGGAGTTGTGTGGTTTGTCCTAGGGGGATCGGTACTGATGGAGAGGGGGGTCTATACTTAGTGGAGGGGGGTCTGTACTGAGGGAGGAGTATAATTGGTGGAGGGGGGTCTGTACTGGAGGGCCGACTATAGTTGGTGGAGAGGGGGGGTATGACACCATGTTTTAACACTCCGGGTGACACCAACCGTAGTGACGCCACTGGATGGAACACTCCACTCCTCCCACCTTGGGAGTCAGTAGCTGTTATCACCTTCCAGTGGTATGGTAGAAAAACAACTTCTCTACTGTCAAGGCTGAGCTGGAAATCCGCCAAGGTAGGGAGTTCCTTGCTCCTGGATAGGAGCATAGGAGAGGTCGATTTGTATTTGTACGTTGAAATCATATCTCCTTCTCAAGAGTCTCTTCTCCAGAGTGAATACTGCAAGTTCAGTGCTTGTAACCTTTCCTCATAACTAATGTCCTCCAGTCCCTTTATTAGTTTTGTTGCCCTTCTCTGGACTCTCTCCAGGTCCAGCACATCCTTCATGAGGACTGGTGCTCAGAACTGGACGGCATACTTCAGGTGCGGCCGGACCAGTTTTGTAGAGTGGGAGATTTATCGTTTTATCTCTGGAGTTAATCCTCTTTTTAATACATGCCAATATTCTGTTTGCTTTGCTTGCTGCAGCTTGGCATTGCATGCCATTGCAGAGTCTGTCATCTACTTGGACCCCCAGGCCCTTTTCCATCCTAGATTCCCCCAGAGGTTCTCCCCCAATGAGTAGATAGCGTTCATATTTTTGCCACCCAAATGCATTATTTTAAATTTTTCTACATTAAACCTCATTTGCCATGTAGTTGCCCACCCTATTAATTTGTTCAGATCTTCTTGTAAGGTTTCCACATCCTGCAGAGAAGTTATTGCCCTGCTTGGCTTAGTATTGTTCGCAAATATAGAGATTGAGCTGTTTATCTCATCCTCCAGGTCATTTTTGAATAAATTAAATAGGATTGGTCCCAGGAGAGAACCCTGGGGGACCCTACTTTCCACCCGGACCATTCCGAGTACTCACAATGTATCACTACCCTCTGAACTCACCCCTGGAGCCAGTTTTCAATCCATGTACTTACCCTATGTCCCATGCCAACGGACCTTACTTTGGACAGTAAACGTTTATGGGGAACTGTATTAAATGCTTTTGCAAAATCCAGATATACCACGTCTACGGGCCTTCCTTTATCTAGATGGCAGCTCACCTCCTCATAGAAGGTTAATAGACTGGTTTGGCAAGAACGATTCTTCATGAATCCATGACGATTACTGCTAATGATACTGTTGTCATGACTAAAATCTTGTATATAGTCCCTTATCATCCCCTCCAAGAGCTTGCATACAATTGATGTTAGGCTAACTGGTCTGTAATTCCCATGGATGTATCTTGACCCTTTTTTAAATATTGGTGCTACATTGGCTTTTCTCCATTCAGCTGGTACCATTCCAGTCAGTAGACTGTTCGTAAAAATTAGGAACAATGGTCTGGCAATTACTTGACTGAGTTCCTCAAGTCATCAGGCCATCTGGTCCTGGTGACTTAAGTTTTTCAAGTCTATTTCTAATTCTGTCCTCTGTTAGCCATGAGGGTGCTTCCTGTGATGTGTCATGAGGATAAACATTACAGTTTTGGTTACTTAAGCCCCCCCCCCCCCGATTCCCTTGTGGAGACCAAGGAGAAGAATAAATTCAATACCTTCGCCATCTCTCTGTCCTTAGTAACCAGATTCCCTCCATCATTCTTTATGGGACCAATATGATCTGACCTCCCTTTCTTACTATTTATTAACCACTTGAGCCCCGGACCATTATGCTGCCTAAGGACCAGAGGTCTTTTTCCAATTTGGCACTGCGTCGCTTTAACTGCTAATTGCGCGGTCATGCAATGCTGTACCCAAACGAAATTTGCGTCCTTTTCTTCCCACAAATAGAGCTTTCTTTTGATGGTATTTGATCACCTGTGCGGTTTTTATTTTTTGCGCTATAAACGGAAAAAGACCGAAAATTTTGAAAAAAAAAATGATATTTTCTACTTTTTGTTATAAAAAAAATCCAATAAACTCAATTTTAGTCATACATTTAGGCCAAAATGTATTCGGCCACATGTCTTTGGTAAAAAAAATGTCAATAAGCGTATATTTATTGGTTTGCGCAAAAGTTATAGCGTCTACAAACTAGGGTACATTTTCTGTAATTTACACAGCTTTTAGTTTATGACTGCCTATGTCATTTCTTGAGGTGCTAAAATGGCAGGGCCGTACAAAACCCCCCCAAATGACCCCATTTTGGAAAGTAGACACCCCAAGGAAATTGCTGAGAGGCATGTTGAACCCATTTGAATATTTATTGTTTTTGTCCCAAGTGTTTGAATAATGACAAAAAAAAAAAAAATAATATTTACAAAAAGTTGTCACTAAATGATATATTGCTCACACAGGCCATGGGCCTATGTGGAATTGCACCCCAAAATACATTCAGCTGCTTCTCCTGAGTATGGGGATACCACATTTGTGGGACTTTTTGGGAGCCTAGCCACGTACGGATGTATTTTGGGGTGTAATTTCACATATTCCCATGGCATGTTTGAGCAATATATCATTTAGTGACAACTTTGTGCAAAAAAAAAAAAAAAAAATTTGTCTCTTTCCCGCAACTTGTGTCGCAATATAAAATATTCCATGGACTCGACATGCCTCTCAGCAAATAGCTTGGGGTGTCTACTTTCAAAAATGGGGTCATTTGGAGGGGTTTTGAACTGTCCTGGCATTTTATGCACAACATTTAGAAGCTTATGTCACACATCACCCACTCTTCTAACCACTTGAAGACAAAGCCCTTTCTGACACTTTTTAAATACATGAAAAAGTTATTTTTTTTTGCAAGAAAATTACTTTGAACCCCCAAACATTATATATTATTTTAAAGCAAATTCCCTACAGATTAAAATGGTGGGTGTTTCATTTTTTTTTTTTCACACAGTATTTGCGCAGCGATTTTTCAAACGCATTTTTTGGGGAAAAAACACACTTTTTTAAATTTTAATGCACTAAAACACACTATATTGCCCAAATGTTTGATGAAATAAAAAAGATGATCTTAGGCCGAGTACATGGATACCAAACATGACATGCTTTACAATTGCGCACAAACGTGCAGTGGCAACAATATAAATACATTTTTAAAAGCCTTTAAAAGCCTTTACAGGTTACCACTTTAGATTTACAGAGGAGGTCTACTGCTAAAATTACTGCCCTCGATCTGACCTTCGCGGTGATACCTCACATGCATGGTGCAATTGCTGTTTACGTTTGACGACAGACCGCCGCTTGCGTTCGCCTTAGCGCAAGAGCAGGGGGGGACAGGGGTGCTTTTTTTTTTTTTCTTTATTTTTTTTTTTATCTTATTTTTAAACTGTTCCTTTCATTTTTTTTTTTTTTAATCATTTTTATTGTTATCTCGGGGAATGTAAATATCCCCTATGATAGCAATAGGTAGTGACAGGTACTCTTTTTTGAAAAAATTGGGGTCTATTAGACCCTAGATCTCTCCTCTGCCCTCAAAGCATCTGACCACACCAAGATCGGTGTGATAAAATGCTTCCCCAATTTCCCAATGGCGCTATTTACATCCGGCGAAATCTAAGTCATAAAATGCTCGTAGCTTCCGGTTTCTTAGGCCATAGAGATGTTTGGAGCCACTCTGGTCTCTGATCAGCTCTATGGTCAGCTGGCTGAATCACCGGCTGCATTCTCAGGTTCCCTGTTGAGACAGGAGAGCCAGAGAAAAACACGGAAGACGGTGGGGGGGGGGCATTCCCTCCCACGGCTTGTAAAGGCAGTCTGGAGGCTAATTAGCCACTAGGATTGCTTTTACATGAAAGCCGACCGCTGGCTGAAAAGAATGATACCAAGATGATACCTAAACCTGCAGGCATCATTCTGGTATAACCACTCAAAGTCGTGAATGGCGTACCTGAAGACAAAAAAATGGTCAACAATAAAGCACAGTAAACGGTAAAGTATAAAAAAATTGCATACCTGAAAAACAAAGATGATAAAACATAACAATAAAACATTGCAGAATAGAATACAGTAAAAAAGAGCAGAACAATAGAGAGAGAGAATTGAGAGAGAGAGAGAGAGAGAGAGAGAGAGAGAGAGAGAACAATAAAACGACAACAATTTTTTTTTATTTTTTATATATATTTTTTTTTTTTACACTTTTTTTGTAACTAACTTTTATAACTGTAACCGGTTCCAGGTTCGGGTCTCTCAAAATGCGATGGCATCTTGGGGGACCCTGTAAAAGTGTGCCTAGTCTGTGCAGTGCTGTACCCTACGCTAATACTCAACTAGTGCATGGTAGCGTTCAAAACATTCACCAATGCAAAGACCAGGATTGTCAGGACAGGAGGGACAATAATAGCGGGTGTCACGCCTATATCCGCGCTTGCTGCAGACACGACATCTTTTTTGGGGGGGTTCGTTGGGTAGGGGTACTCGGGAGGACATAAAAATGCCTCTCATGCAGCCGACTGCATTTGGTTGGGGATGTGAATGGGGGAAGTACGGGCGCTGCAGAAGTGGTGGGTTCCCAATTAGTAGGATTGGCGAATGCAGCAGGAAGGGCACTATGGGCACGACGGGCCTGTGTTTGTCTTCTTGGTGGCAGCGGGACACTACTTGTGCTTGCCACCTCACCAGCTTGAACTGCACTTATGGGACTCGCCACGTCACCAAGTGTTACTGCAGTGCTGGTTTGACTACGACCGGGGTGTACTAGGCCGCTGGTGCTTGCCAGTTCAATAAAAAGCTTCCAAAAAAACTGTTAGCGATCGCAGGGATCAGGCCTGACTCTGCGAACGCTGCAGTTATGTGTTTAGTGTTTTGTAAGTGACAGTGATCGATCGATACTGCACTTGGGTGGGCTGGGCTGGGCCGGGCGGAGGGGCAAAACACAGGTGCTAGCAGGTATCTGGGCTGATCCCGCTAACACTACGTTTTTGGGAACCCTAAACTGCTGGGGACGCTAGTATAGATCTGATCGGATCAGATATTGATCCGTTCAGATACTATACCACTAAGGGAGGTGTACGGCGCGTGTGTGGGTGTTAGCAGTACTGGCGCTAACCTGACGCTGCCTGGGGCTGGTGCTTGCTAGTTCACCAAAATGCTACCAAAAAAACTGTTAGCGATCGCAGGGATCAGGCCTGAATCTGCGAACGCTGCAGTTATGCGTTTAGTGCCTTGTATGTGACAGTGATCGATCGATACTGCACTTGGGCTGGGCCGGGCGGAGGGACAAAACGCAGGTGCTAGCAGGTATCTGGGCTGATCCCGCTAACACTGCGTTTTTGGGAACCCTAAACTGCTGGGGACGCTAGTATAGATCTGATCGGATCAGATATTGATCCGTTCAGATACTATACCACTAAGGGAGGCGTATGCCGTGTGCGTGGGTGTTAGCGGTACTGGCGCTAATCTGACGCTGCCTGGGGCGACGCATATCACCGCCGGGCGATCGGGGGGCTAAACCTTTATTCGGTAATAAACGGCGGGTTCCCTGACACTATAAAAAATAAACAAACTAACCAGCGTCACCCGTAACGGTTATACGGTGATCAGTGGTGAAAGGCTTAACTAGGGGGCAATCAAGGGGTTAAAACATTTATTAGGTAGTATATGGGGGTCCCTGTCGCTATAAAACGCTGACGGCGAACCTAAATATTTACCTCACTAACTAGCGTCACCAGCGACACTAATACAGCGATCAGAAAAATGATCGCTTAGTGACACTGGCAACAGGGGGTGATCAAGGGGTTAAAACTTTATTAGGGGGGGTTAGGGGGGTATCCTAGACCTAAAGGGGGGTAATACTCACTGTCCCAACACTGTAACTGTCACAAACTGACACCAATGCTGTAATCAGAAAAAAAAAAAAAAACCTGCTGGTGTCAGTTTGTGACGGGGGGGGGGTGATTGGGGGGGGATCGGGGTGGGGATCGGGGTGTTTTGTGTGCCTGGCATGTTCTACTGTGTGTGTAGTGTTGTGCACTCACAGTGAAGTCTTCTCTCCTCGGCGCTGCAACGGAAAATACAGAGCCGAGGAGAGATGACATCATTTCCTTTGCTGCTGTTTAGCATACAGCAGCAAAGGAAGTGATCTGATTGGCCGGCGGCGATCGCGAGGGGGGGGCCACGAACGGATAGCCTCCCCCTCACCTCCGATCGCCGGGGGACAAAACAGGACCGCCTCGGGCACCGGGGGGGGGTCCGATCGGACTCCCCACCCGCGGGAGGCAAATCACGTATATGTACGTGATTTTGCCTGCCCGTGCCGCCTTGCCGACGTACATCGGCGTGAGGCGGTCCTTAAGTGGTTAACGTAAAGAATTTCTTGGGATTTTTTTTTTACTCTCCTCCGCTATGTGCCTTTCATGTTCTATCTTAGCCACCCTGACTGCACCCTTACATTTCTTGTTGCATTCTTTGTAAAGTTGGAATGCTGATGATCCCTCAGCCTTGTATTTTCTGAAGGGCTTCCCCTTTGCTTTTATATGCATTCTTACGTTGGAGTTAAGCCACCCAGGACTTTTTTAGCTCTTTTAAATTTATTTCCCATTGGGATGCACTGGCTAATACACGTATTTAATATGCTCTTAAAGCATACCCATTTTTCCTCCATGTTCTTTGTTCCTAAGATTTTATCCCATTCAGTATCTTCTAGCAAGGATCATAGTTTAGGGAAGCTGGCTCTTTTGAAATTCAGTGTCTTTGAATTCCCCTTATGTTTCCGATTTGTATGATTTATACTGAAACTAATTGACCTGTGATCGCGGTTTTCTTAAATTGTCCCGTATTTCCACATCTGTGATTAGGTCTAAATTGTTGGTAATCTGTAGGTCCAGTAACGCTTTGTTTCTAGTTTCTAGGTGCATTTGCCATATGACCTATAAAATTGTCCTGCAAGACATTTAGGAACTGACGCGCTTGTATGAAAAGTATCCTGTTCTCTTTGTATTGCTTTCTTTGTTTGATATCCCTAGGGTTCCTGCCAGTCACTCTGCTTTCCTATCAAAAACTGACCACACTAATCAGAAGAATACACCATGGTCAGTTCACTAGCTGTGCTGGGAAATCAACCTGCTCTCCTCAAATGATCAAGCTTGTCCTGACACACCCCTCTTGCACAGCCATTCACTGGGAAGCGCAGTGTACTGTTCTAAACAATAAAAAAATCTTGCGAGCTACTATAAATATATACCAACTTTTATCTAGACAGCAGCTAGCTCTGATCACGTCCCATATGAACGTTCAAAAGAATAAAATGCAAAGGAAAATGCTGCGCCATCTTAATCTTGGCATGTGATAACCACAATAAATTTCTATTTCCGTGTGTATTTCCACAAATCACTGTAAACTATATACTCAAGAATAGATCTTAAATATTACAAATATACTCAATACATAAAGTGCCCTAGTGATAATAAAGTGACTCTGCAACAATACAGTGCAACGTTTACTCATATCATCATATATTATAAAAAAAGTCCTTATTTGAGTGCTCAAATTATATACAAAAAAAGTGTTCCAGTACACTGAAGTGCTACGTGCAAAGCTCTATGTTTAAAAACTCATGTGAAGACATGCGTTGATATAATAAAATAAAAATAAAAGATCCAGTCCAAAAACCAATGATCAGATCCAAAAAAATGGTGATAACAAGCATGTTCTTGTGTCCACTCAGGTGCTCCCCCCTTCATTATATGCGCTCACCTTAGAGCGTGTAACCTTGTAGTTAATAAACAAATATAGGGCGCATCAATAGTGCATAAAGATGAATATATGTATCTTGTGGACTCTGACATATATTAAAGTGCAACAGTGCACGTGCAATGAATTAAATCTTAAAATGCCAATAAAGTGAATAAGTGCAAAAATTAGCGTCCTCTAATTTGATATAAATCAGGAACACAATCTTAGTAGATCCATTCACCACATAATTAAAAGTGCACAAGCTATCTAATTCGTGCTTCACCCGAAGTGGTATATCAAAGTGCTCACCAGACAGAATTGGCCACAAAGTGACCCTCAGGCATGGAAAAGATCAGTTACGCAATTCATCAACGGTCACTTTCCAAGTATCCTAGTAGAAGGACTCCAATCTCTGGACAACAGGACAGTACAGGACAAGAAACAGATTGGGCTGCAGCTAAGGAGAAGCAGAGATCAAGCGGTACCTTACAATTCGGTGGGTACGCAATGGCGTCTCGGCGTGCACTCCAGCTGATCCAGGAACGAGTCCTCCGTACAGTTGGCTGTACAGTTTTTATCTTGATTAAAGACGTTTTTACACTATTCAAGCTTTGTGGCTTTCATGGGGAGCCACTCTTTGCAGATTTGGTTGGTGATTTTACATACCATGGTCCAGGCATAAGAATGAACATACTCCTGTTGTCCGGAGATTGGAGTCCTTCTACTAGGATACTTGGAAAGTGACCATTGATGAATTGCGTACCTAATCTTTTCCATGCCTGAGGGTCACTTTGTGGCCAATTCTGTCTGGTGAGCACTTTGATATACCACTTCGGGTAAAGCACGAATTAGATAGCTTGTGCACTTTTAATTATGTGGCGATTGGATCTACTAAGAAGATTGTGTTCCTGATTTATATCAAATTAGAGGACTCTAATTTTTGCACTTATTCACTTTATTGGCATTTTAAGATCTAATTCATTGCACATGCACTGTTGCACTTTAATATATGTCAGAGTCCACAAGATACATACATTCATCTTTATGCACTATTGATGCGCCCTACATTGTTTGTTTATTGTTTATTAGTATTTCACTAATTAAGGAGCAGCATCAGTTTGTAAAAGTATACGTTCATTATTTGACACCGTGCCCATTATTATTTACTTAACCTTGTAGTTAAGCTTGGTCAAAACACGCATACGTACCACCTCTGGGTTCAGTGTCTGTAATGGGATCCTGGGCTGATTGCTGGCACGTTTTCCACATACACGTATAACAGAGGAAACTAGACATTGTGATATCATTTAAACTCTTTTTATTAATAAACACTAGCCCCGTTAATAGGGTACTCACATTTCATGGGTGCTTCAGTGCACCACTCTTTACAGACCAAACGAAAATGTTGTGACAGCTGAACTGGTGTGTCCTTTCCGCACTGAGACCGATCTACTGTCTCATGCACCATCCTGTCTCCTCCCCAACGCGTGTCGATAACGGGAATGTGACATATCTTCCTCAAGGGAAATTCCCCCTGAGGAAGATACGTCACATTCCCGGTATTATTTTGTATTTTATTCAGTTTACTGTTGCTTCTCTTCCTCCCAGCTATTATGCAGTTGAGAACAAAGGGAACAGAGAGAATGTGATCGCTTATTAAAAAAAAAAAAAAGTGGTTATATATTTTTTTTTTTTTTTTAATGTACACAAATGTTTTGTCTTTCATCTCTATTTTCAAAATGAATTTGTCGTTTTACGAGATGATATACAATCTAATTATTCTGAGGCAAATTATATGGTCCAATTCAAAATTAGGTAGGTGAGAAATAAAACAATTAAAAAGAAAGAAAAAAGTAATACCAACCTGTTTTGTTTGCTCATCAATTAGGTCAAATAAAGCTCTTGCTGTGGCTAAAATCAACTCTTTACACCTAATAAAAAAAAGAAATACCACATGAGATGTAAAAAAGTTTGCACTGGCTTGTGGGATAATAATAATGGGTGCCTTAAGGGCCTAAACATAGTGGTGATTAGATACCACTGTGCACTCTCCTCCTCAGTGATACTGTATACTGAACTGCGGATGTCAATGCCAATTAACTTAAAGTGTTACTAAACCCAGTAATATGAAAATAGTTCATTCGCTCCACCCCCCCAATGCCCACGGCTTATAAATCTTTTTACATTAAAATACTGCCACTATATACCTTTCTGGAAGATCTGTATAGGGCGGTTTCATGATACACTGCACAGTTTCTCCAGTGCTGAGAGTTCAGGTAGGAGGATATTTCCACTACAGCCTGTATACACGCCCACGCGTGATGTCAATATCATGTGACCTGGCTAGCTCTGAGAACAAGTAAATGTCCTCTCCAGCATAAAAGATACAACTGAGCACGTGCAGATCGGCTACCCTGCCTGTGTTAGCTGGCCTTCCCCAGATAGACAGTGCAGGAGGTGGAGCATCTATGCATACATGATAAAACAGCCTTTTTACACAATGCAGAGGATTAACCCCCTTAAGTTCCACAGTGAGCATAACAAGCATGCTATGCTGCATATACAGACTGGTTTTACTGTTGTGGGTTTAGTACCACTTCAATGCAGATCACGGAGTAAAGTCTGCAGTATGTCACAAATTTTCTTTGCTTACCACAAGAAGAACTCAGACTGGAGGAAAGGTCAGTCACATGACAAACATGTCCTATGACCCTGCTTTCCTTTCGGTTTTGCCATTTCCCCCCCAGCCCCCCACCCCCCCCCCCAAACCTTTTAGTCCTGCTCCTTGCTTCAGTCACTTTATAGTAGCATGCAAGTGTACCTGTAAGTCTCATGGCAGTATATCTGTAAAATGTCACCGCTGTGTCTGATTGCTAGTCTCAGGAGATTTATTGATGTCACTAACGTGCTGTTCAACATTTTAATAGCCGAAGACTCCGATATAAGGAAGCAAAGCCCTGCCTCAATCAAGATGGCCACCTCCACACAGAAAAAACATGCAGAACAAGGCACAGTAAGTCTATAATGGGGAAAAGATCAGTTGCAAGAAAACCACGGTCAATGCTGGTAGTTAGTCCTTTTCCTTCTGCCTGCCTTTATTGGTGACAGCTTCTAGAGTAGTATATTTTTAATAGCCCAATATACTGTCTGAAATAAAAAGAAAAAAAAAAGTATGCTGTACGTATAAAAACATTTAATCATTTTACATATGGTTTACATCTACTCACCAAACTATAGAAAGATGGTCTGTTGATGCCCATGTTCTTGGAACGGAAGTACTCTATAAAATTAAAGACTAGTTTTAGGTATGAGGCACATCATTTACATTACTGGTCCCCATCCAAAGGCTGAGGAGAATCCCTTTAACATGGTTAATACCACAACAGATACATTTGGTACACAATGAAAGGTGACATGAGGTTGAACATAAACAAGTTCTGCAGGAAAGACTTGAATCACTAAAATCTACTCACCAGCAGGTTTAATACAGTCATATTTTTAAATCTTTTGTGATGAAAACAAAACAATTAATACAGGGAGATAGAAGTAAACCAGTATTCCTGGTATGACATAACATTCACATAACATTCACTGTTATTTTTGAAATTTCTTTTAGCTTTGATGTGCAATTTTAACTAAAGGTAACCCGTTTTTGCATTTTCTATGATATGCTAACCTTGAGTTACCCAAGTTTACTTTAGTTTAAAAAATAAAAAATTGACAAAACCTCTAAAATAACAGAGGCAAAACTAAAAAAAAGGCACAAAAACGTTTCTCCATCCATCCAGGCATGACATACAGTTGTGTTCATAGGTTTACATACCCTGGCAGAATTTATGATTTCTTGGCCATTTTTCAGAGAATATGAATGATAACACAAAAGCTTTTCTTTCACTCATGGTTAGTGCTTGGCTGAAGCCATTTATTATCAATCAACTGTGTTTACTCTTTTTAAATCATAACAACAGAAACTACCCAAATGACCCCGATCAAAAAAAGTTTACATACCCCAGTTCATAATACCATGTTCTGCCCCCTTTAACATCAATGACAGCTTGAAGTCTTGAAGTCTTTTGTGGTATTTCTAGATGAGGCTCTTTATCTTCTCAGATGGTAAAGCTGCCCATTCCTCTTGACAAAAAGCCTCCAGTTCCTGTAAATTCTTGGGCTGTCTTGCATGAACTGCACGTTTGAGATCTCCCCAGAGTGGCTGATATTGAGGTCAGGAGACTGAGATGGCCACTCCAGAACCTTCACTTTATTCTGCTGTAGTCAAAGGTCGACTTGGCCTTGTTTTTTTGGATCATTGACATGTTGGAATGTCCAAGTACGTCCCATGCGCAGCTTCCTGGCTGATGAATGCAAATGTATTTTTTGATAACATATTGCATTCATCTTGCCATCAATTTTGACCAAATTTCCTGTGCCTTTGTAGCTCACACATCCCCAAAACATCAGCGATTAACGTCTGTGTTTCACAGTAGGAATGGTGTACCTTTCATCATAGGCCTTGTTGACCCCTCTCCAAATGTAGCGTTTATGGTTGTGGCTAAATTTTGGTATCATCACTCCAAATCACTTTGTGCAAAAAGGTTTGAAGCTTGTCTCTGTGCTGTTTGGCGTATTGTAAGCGGGATACTTTGTAGCATTTGCGTAGTAATTGCTTTCTTATGGCGAATCGACCATGCAGCCCATCTCTCTTCAAGTGCCTCCTTATTGTGCATCTTGAAAACAGCCACACCACATGTTTTAAGAGAGTCCTGTATTTCACCTGAAGTTATTTGTGCGTTTTTCCTTTACATCCCGAACAATTTTCCTGGCAGTTGTGGCTGAAATTTTAGTTGGTCTACCTGACCATGGTTTGGTTTCAACAGAACCCCTCATTTTCCACTTCTTGATTAGAGTTTGAACACTGCTGATTGGCATTCTCAATTCCTTGGATTTCTTTTTATATCCCTTTCCTGTTTTATACAGTTCAACCTTTTCCCGCAGATCCTTTGACAATTCTTTGCTTTCCCCATGACTCAGAATCCAGAAACATAGTGCAGCACTGGATGAAAGATGCAAGGGTCTGTCAGGAGTCCAGAAACTCATTGACGTTTTATACACACACACACACTACAAGCAAAACAGATCACAGGTGAGGATGGTTACCTTTAATAGCCACTCAAAGCCCTTTGTGTAACTTGTGTGTATGTTATCAGGCAAAATCACCAGGGTATGTAAACTTTTGATCAGGGTCATTTGGGTAGTTTCTGTTGTCATTATGATTTAAAAAGAGTAAACACAGTTGATTGATAATAAATGGCTTCAGCCAAACACTAAACATGAGTGAAAGAAATATTTATGTGTTATTCATATCCTCTGAAAAATGAACAAGAAATCAAATTCTGCCAGGGTATGTAAACTTATGAGCACAACTGTATATCATTGTGCACTTTAAAAAGAAAAATTGGTCTTGGGTCTTCAAAACTAGCTGCCTAAATGTCTCAGATTTTACTCTCCAACTAATCTAGGACAAGCATGCACCCGGTAAAGTCAGAACTGCTGATAGGACAAGCATGCACCCGGTAAAGTCAGAACTGCTGATCTGCATGCTTTTTTTTTTATTTTTTTAAAGTTAAAGTCATTAGAACAAAATGAGAGCCAGGCAACCAACACTTTTAGAAGTCAGCCAAGGCAGCCTCCATAGTAGGAAAAAAGTAGCAGAGTAGAAACTTGTTGCCAGGAAGTGGATATTGTTTGGCTTAATGCCTGCGTACATCATAAATGTACATACAGCATCTTACAAAGGTGAGTACACCCCTCACATTTTTGTAAATATTTTATTATATCTTTTCATGTGACAACACTGAAGAAATTACACTTCGCTACAAAGTAGCAAGTGTACAGCTTGTATAACAGTGTAAATTTGCTGTCCCCTCAAAACAACAACACACAGCCATTAATGTCTAAACCACTGACAAAAAGTGAGTACACCCCTAAGTGAAAATGTCCAAATTGGGCACAATTAGTCATTTTCTCTTCCCGGTGTCATGTGACTCATTAGTGTTACAAAGTCTCAGGTGTGAATGGGGAGCAGGTGTATAAAAGTGGTTGTAAACTGTTACACGACGTGTACCTACAGGTAAGCCTATAATAAGGCTTACTTGTAGGTACTGTAAATATCTACTAAACGTGCACAGTTTAGGAGATATTCACTATATACACGCTGCTGCCAACATCATCGGCACACTGAAGAAATGGCCCACTGGTGCAGTTTTGTCATTGCGGCTCCAGCCAATCACAGCGCCAGAGCCTGCAAACCCGGAAGTAACTCTGGTGAAAGATGACGGCCGTGTACTCTGAGTGCCGGTGTCTTGCCGAGAAAGTTCCCTCGGCGGATAAGTTCCTCCCCTGTACTGCGCAGGCGCAGCGCCTGCGCAGTACCAACTACTGTCAGCCGCCGGAGATAGCCGAAGCTCAAACGCTTCAATCAGCTGTACACGGCGCCTGCGTTCTGTGTCCAGATTCCTTCCCCACCATCCAAGTGGACCTAGAGGGGGAATCTAAAAAAGCAGAGCGCAGCGAGGCCGTGCCCGAAGCGTGGCGAGCGAAGCGAGCCCGCGAGGGGCCCTCTTACAGGCGCCGTGTACAGCTGATTTTCAGCTGTTCCGCTTCGGCTATCTCCGCCAGATCGTACTGCGCATGCACAGTAGAGTGAGGAACTTATCCGCCGAGCGGAACTTATTCGGCAGAACACCGGCACCGATTTAGGGCTTTGTTCTAAGGTAAGCACTTCATAATGGAGCTAGTATACGATGATTACTAGCTTAATATGTCTTTGCCTTGCAGGGGGTTTTTTTGTGTTTTCGGAGGTTTACAACCTCTTTAAATTTGGTGTTATTGCTCCCACTCTTACTGGTCACTGGAAGTTCAACATGGCACCTCATGGCAAAGAACTCAGAGGATCTGAAAAATAGGATTTTTATAACAGCTTACATGTAAAATCCTTTTCTTGGAGTACATCACGGGACACAGAGCCACAGTAATAACTGTATGGGTTATATGGCACCTTCAGGTTGTGCACACTGGCACACCCTAAACAGGAAGTTCAATTACCCATATAACCCCTCCCCTTACCGGGAGTACCTCAGTTTTGTAGCAAAGCAATACATGTGTAACCAGAAGGAGGGGAGTGACCTCTGTGTCCAGTGATGTACTCCAAGAAAAGGTAAGCTGTTATAAAAATCCTATTTTGTTTATCGTATATCACGGGACACAGAGCCACAGTAATAACTGTATGGGATGTCCCAGAGCAATGCCACCTGAGGGGAGGGTACACAAACAAAAGTAGGGTGCAATCAGACCTGAGGACCTATACTGCTGCCTTTAGCACACTGCGCCCAAAGGCAATATCCTCATGCCTTCTTACATCCACCTGATAGAATCTGGTGAATGTATGGACTGAAGACCGGGTTGCGGCCTTGCAGATTTGAGCCAAGGAGGCTTGGTGATGCACTGCCCACGAAGCACTAACAGCCCTGGTGGAGTGCACTTTGACCTGAAAAGGTGGAACCTTCTTCTTCAAGCCATAAGCCTGAATAATTACCTGTCAAATCCATTTGGCAATAGTGGATTTCGATAGTGCCTGTCCTTTCCTAGGACCTTCAGGCAACAAGAACAAAACATCTGTTTTTCGAATCTGAGCAGTCGCCTTCAAATAGATCTTGACTGCTCTCACTACATCCAAAGAGTGTAGTGACTTTTCTTCCTTAGAACAGTGTTCGGAAAAAATTAAGGTAAAACAATATCCTGATTTAGGTGAAAACCTGAAACCACCTTAGGCAGAAAGCTAGGATGAGGACGCAATACCACTCTATCCTTGTGAATGATTAAATATGGCTCTTTACAAGAAAGAGACCTGCAAACTCTGATACCCTTCTTGCAGAAGAAATGGCTGCCAGAAAAACTAGCTTTCTTGTCAAAAGGACCAAAGGAATATGTTAAATCGGCTCAAAAGGCTGTTTCTGTAATGCCAACAGAACTAAAATTCTAGTCCCAAGGGTTCAGGGGTGCTCTAATTGGTGGATTAAGCTGTGTTACCCCCTGTATAAAGCTTCGGATCAAAGAATGCAAAGCAAGCGGACGCTGAAACAATATTGATAAGGCCGAGACCTGGCCCTTGATGGTACTCAAGGTCAGTTTTCATTTCCAGCCCCATTTGCAGAAAGGCAAGAATTCTACCTATGACATACTTCCTAGGATGCCAACCCCTGGATTCACACCAAGAATCATATGCCTTCCAGACTCTATAATAAATGATTCTGGAAGCTGGCTTCCTTGTAGGAAGCAGAATAGGAGGGAATGCATAAATCAGTGAGAACTGATCCCATGGGGTTACCAACGCATCTGTTCCGCATACGAGTTGATGCCTTGTTCTTGACACAAAGTTGTCGACTTTGTTGTTGAACCTGGACGCAAACAGATCTAAGTCTGGGACCCCCCATCTTTGCCATATAGCCAGGAAAATGTCGGGGTGAAGGGACCATTCCCCCAGGAACAATTGCTGGCGACTTAAGTAGTCTGTCTGCCAGTTCTCTACCCCTGGAATGAAGATTGACGAAATGCACATCACATGTTTTTCTGCCCAGGTTAGGATAGGGTTTACCTCTCCCTGGGCTGCCCGACTTCTGGTGCCCCCTTGGTGATTGATATAAGCCACTGCTGTGGCATTGTCGGATTGAATCCTGACAGGAGAGTTCTGCAACCTGAATGTCCAGGCCTTTAGGGCTAGACGCGCCGCCCGAATTTCTAGAAAGTTGATGGGCAAGGTCCTTTCGGTTCTGGACTATTTCCCCTTGGACAGATGCTTCTTCCAGGACTGCTCCCCAACCTGAAAGGTTGGCATCTGCTGTTACCACCTTCCAGGTAACCGGTAAGAAGGATTTCCCCTTCTGCAGATTCTCGGATATCCTCCATCAACTGAGGCTCTGGCGCACTTTTGGCGACAAACGGATTGGAAAATCTAGTGCCTGGATTTTCGTTTTCCAGGCCAATAGGATACTGTTTTGCAGCAGACTTGAATGAAACATTCAAGCATAGGGAACTGCTTTGAATGAAGCCACCATCTTCCCCAACAACCTCATACAAAGGTGAATGGAAGGAACGTTCTTTGCCCTGACCCCTTGGACCAGCTCCTTTATGGTGCTGATCTTTGCCTGGGGTAAAAACACCTTCTTCTGGGCTTTATCTATGACCAGACCCAAGTACTCTAATCTTCTTACTGGCTTTAAAGAAGACTTCTGTAGGTTGATGACCCAACCTAAGTATTCCAGGTAGCTGACTCTGGTGACCACGTTTTGGTCCAAGCGGACTACCGACCGGTCTATTAAGAGCAGGTCATCCAGGTATGCCATTATTGTTATACCTTGAGTCCTTAACCTGGCCAGGGGTAGGACCAGAAGTTTTGTAAACACCCGAGGTGCAGTAGCTAGACCGAAAGGCAAGGCTACAAACTGAAAATGAAGTCCCACTTCGAAACGCAGATACTTCTGGTGAGAAGGGGGAAACAGGTACATGCAGGTATGCATCCTTGATGTCGATTGATGCCAGAAGCGCTCTCCCTTGTAGGATGGAGACTACTGATCGGATTGATTCCATGCGAAAAGAGCGAATCTTCAGGAATCGATTTAGATCTTTGAGATCTAGAATGGGCCCGACATCCCCATTTGGTTTTGGTACCATGAAAAGGTTTGAATAAAACCCTGACCCCTGCTCTTCCACAGGAACCACCATGATGACCTTTTGCGACAAAAGTCGGTCTAACGCTAGAAAGAGTTCTTTTTCTCTGGATCTTTAGGAACATTTGACCTAAGGAAGCGAAGAGATGGGAACTCTCGGAACTCTAGTTTGTAACCTAGAGCAATTGTGGAGACCACCCATCTGTCCCAAAATTCTTCCTGCCAGACCTTTGAGAACTGAAGAAGTCTCCCCCCCCCCCACTCGAAAATGAGCAGGGCGCCCCTTCATAAAGGAGGCTTTAGCATTCTGTCTTGTGCGCTTCCTCCCCCAGGACTTCTTTTGTCCCTGGGGTTGACCCTGAAGTTTACCTCTTGAACCTGATGGTGGAGGCCGTCGTGACTGCTTGGAGGCTGATGCCCCCGGCACTGGAGAAAGAGCCCGTTTAAATGAGGGACGTTTACTCTTTTTCTTAACTGGCAAAAGGGTACTTTTCCCACTAGATATTTTGTGGATATACTTGTCCAAATCCTCCCCAAACAGCTTTTCATAGTGAAAAGGAAAACCAGCCAGGAGCTTCTTGCATGGCGCTTCGGCTGACCAACCTTTTAACCATAAGATTCTACGCATATGTACCAACCCAAGCGTAAGGCAAGAGGTTTGAAGAATAGAATCTCTGATTGCGTCAATTGCAAAGCACAAAGCCGCTGGCAGCTCAGTTAATTCCTGGGCCTGCTGCTCAGGGAACACCTTGAGCACCTGTTTCAAATGGTCTCATAAGGATTGACATACCCCGCCACTGCAGGTTGAGCAACTGAACCTGCCAGGGAGAAAATGTTTTTTAACAGGAATTCCAACTTTATCAGTTGGATCCCTAAACATTTGCGCATTGTCAACCGGACAAGTCAAACTTTTATTCACAGAGGATATAGCAGCGTCAATTGCTGGTATACTCCACATCTTAGTGAATTTTTCCTCCATAAGATAAAGTGTTGAAAACTTCTTAGGAGGAAAAAAATGCTTATCTGGGTGATTCCACTCAGAATACATAAGCTTTTCTAGGAAAGAATGGACAGGAAAGGCATGCAAGGCTTGTGGGGGCTTTAGTGAACCCAAACAAAGTGGGCTCTTCAACAGACTCCGTAAAGGGTAGCTTAAATGTGGCGCGGACCATTTTATGAAGAGAATGCACCAGCAACTTCTCAGCATGTGAAGCTGAAGATGATCCTTCCCCACTTGATTCCTCGGAAGAAGAATCATTAGCCTGTTCACGGTCCCCTGAGTGGGTTTCATCTTCCCCCTCCCACAGTTCCTCCGTTTGGGGATCCTGGGTGGTAGAAGGGGACCTAATGCGTTTTCTTCCACTCTGTGAAGACGTGATTAAAGTCACAAATTTTTCCTCTAAGCCACTCATAGCTGAGGAGAAAACCTGCTCAGTTATAAAGACAGGGGCTGAAGTGTCAGAAGCAATTGCAGCCCCTGATGACCCTGATGGCTCACTCTGACCAGCCTCCTTAGTACGGGATGGTTTTGCAGAGGGAGGGTCCTTAGGACCTGAGGAGGACCCCTTTGTGTCCTTGGTCTTTGCGGAATTTGAAACACCTCCTCTGGTCATAGTGCCGAGCACAAACGCAGAGGTACCACAAAAAAAAAAATGCACCCACTGCTGAGCAATAGTCCAGCAACTGCCGATGCGATTAAGCTCAGGCTGATGCTTAAAGTAAATGTGCCTGGGAATGCCTGTGTCACTCACTCACATGCCACCCGTCCGCTCTGTGTCCCTCCTAGCTGTATACCCCTGAAAAAGGTGCATTTTATAGCTATGCAGCCTACGTTGTGGACGCTAATTCACACTAATAACCGCCACTAAGCCCCGCCCCCTTCCTCCGATCACCCATCGTTCCCCCCTCCCTCATCTACTTTAAAATAAAGCGTTTTCCCGTGTGAGTGGGCTCCAAACCTGTACCGGACAGTGAGGAGGAGGGCTGGGGGATCAGGAGAGCTGCCAATGGGAACCGCCGTAATGGCGGCGGGAGTGGCATACCGCTGTCTGATGCCATGCTCCTACTGCCTGGAGGACTATTTAGGTGGGGGGGGACATTCCTAGGAGGAGAAAACCCCCCTTTCCCACGACTTTACCTGGAGCTTGGGCCGGAGGAAGCGTGCAGCTTGTACACAGAGACGAGACTGACAAGCATGGAACAGGTATGTGCTCTTGACAGCCCCCGGTGGGGACTATAGGCATAGCAACATTTATTTTAAAGGCGAAAACCCACAAGAATTAGAAAAATTCCTTAGGAATCTCCCTTACTTTATCCAGCTGCAGGGTTCTGTGGTAACAGACCCAATCTTCACCTCTCATGGTGGGCTCAGTTTAGAAAACTGATAACAATAACGACCCCAAACACACCTCCAAGATGACCACTGCCTTGCTAAAGAAGCTGATGGTAAAGGTGATGGACTGGCCAAGCAGGTCTCCAGACCTAAACCCTATTGAGCATCTGTGGGCCATCCTCAAATGGACGGTGTAGGAGCGCATGGTCTCTAACATGCACCAGCTCTGTGATGTCATCATGGAGGAGTGGAAGAGGACTCCAGTGGCAACCTGTAAAGCTATGGTGAACTCCAAGCTCAAGAGGGTTAAGGCAGTGCTGGAAAATAATGGTAGCCACACACAATATTGACACTTTGGGCCCAATTTGGACATTTTCAATTAGGGGTGTACTCACTTTTGTTGCCAACAGTTTAGACATTAATGGCTGCGTGTTGAGTAATTTTGAGGGGACAGCAAATTTATACTGTTTATACAAGCTGTACGCTCACTACTTTACATTGTAGCAAAGTGTCATTTCTTCAGTGTTACATGAAAAGATATAATAAAATATTTACAAAAATGTGGAGGGGTGTACTCACTTTTGTGAGATACTGTATTTTGTCAGGCAAGAAATAAAGAAAATATACAGTACCACTAGAGATAAGGCACTGGTGTACAGGTCTGAAGCTGGTAAAAACGTCAATCCGGAACGAACTTGGAAGTCCCGAAATCCCCCCGCAACAGAAAGTACTGTCACATTTTGAAGTTCCTTGGCATTCAGAATCCAGTAATTATTCACCATAGCATAAAAATCTGTAAAGACATGGATACATAAACTATGAGCAACACCACCTACAACGTAACAAGTGGTAAACTTTTTCTTAAATAAAATAGCTTACATTATTCAAAACTTTTCAATTAACCAATATTCGACTAAGTACACAATCCCCTCCTCTAAGGTTGCACTGATACCGGCACGGATACTAAGCATTTGTACGGGTATCGGTACATGTGCAAATGCTCCGATACTTGAAACCAATACTTTCAGGCTAAGTTCTTTCAGCTGACAGTGGGATTCCCCCACGGACAGCTGAAATATAAAAAACAAAACATGAAGTCCCGGCACTTGGAAAGATAAAAAGAAACATTGTTTCTATTTGTATCTTACATTTTTTTTCCCCATCTACAGATCAAAAGAGATGAACTTCGATCTGCAGATGAAGTCCGTTTAACCACTTCAGCCCCGGAAGATTTTACCCCCTTCCTGACAGAGCACTTTTTCGCAATTCGGCACTGCAACTGACAATTGCGCGGTTGTGCGACGTTGCACCCAAACAAAATTGACGCCCTTTTTTCCCACAAATAGAGCTTTCTCTTGGTGGTATTTGATCACCTCTGCAGTTTATTTTTTGCGCTATAAACAAAAAAAAGAGCGACAAATTTGAAAAAAAAAAATAAAATTTTTTTTTTTTTTACTTTTTGCTATAATAACAAACAATAAGCCTAGTGTGCAAAAACCACACTCTCTAATAGACACGGGAAGCTGCCAACATAGAAGAGTATACTTACAAACCTCAAAGCAAATCTAAAATGAAAAAATATGTGGCACTACCTCATCTAAAATATGACAGGTAAAAATGTGTACTAGAAATGATCCAAAGTCAAATAAAATAAACTGAAAAAAAATCTTCAAAATATCATATAGAAAATAATAACAATAGCATAAATATATACACAATGATGATAAATACCAGGACCTCACTATAAAAAGTGCATAAGTGCATAAAATAAACAATAAGATCGTGGAGTAATCAGATCAATGGTGATAACATGACCTCATAGGTAAACTAAAAAGTGCGTGGTGCATGAATGCCAGAAATAAAAAAAAAATTAAATAAAAAAAAAAAAAAAAAATCACAAAAAGACTTCATCCAATGAAATAATAATGAAAACTACAATGAACACAAAGAAAAAAGCAATGTGTAAACTCCTAATAATAATGCCATACACTGTGTATAAAATCAAAATTGAAACAAGCAGCTCTAGGTGATAATCCGGGAAGAATAAACCCAAAGTGATAAGAAAGTGCAAGTGCAAAAAATCAGTGTAAATAGAGGTATAAATGAGCAAAAAATATTGGATGATGAATAGTTTAGAATAAATAGGATAAATAAGAAAATAAACAACTGTCCAAGCAAAACACAAAAGTGTAATGCAATAAATTAATAGCCTGCAACTCCCGGTAAAGTGCAGATCTTCTATAGATGATAACAAAGGTGCAAGTAACAGTCTTTTACAGATGATGGAAAAAAGTGCAGGTGCAGTGGAAAGAATTCTACAACGGCCAGTGTCCAATAATCAATCCTGGGACCGGATCGGATTGATTATTGGACACTGGCCGTTGTAGAATTCTATCCACTGCACTTGCACTTTTTTCCATCATCTGTAAAAGACTGTTACTTGCACCTTTGTTATCTATAGAAGATCTGCACTTTACTGATACGAGGAGTTGCACGCTATTAATTTATTGCATTACACTTTTGTGTTTTGTTTGGGCATTTGTTTGTTTTCTTATTTATCCTATTTATTTTGCTATAATAAATATCCCCCAAAAATATATTAAAAAAAAAAAAAAAAAATATTACCTCAATTTAGGCCAATATGTGTTATTCTATATATTTTTGGTAAAATCGCAATAAGCGTATATTGATTGGTTTGCGCAAAAGCGTCTACAAAATATTGAATAGTTTTATGGCATTTTTATTATTAATGGTGACGATATTTATTGTGACTGCGACATTATGGTGGACACATCGGACACTTTTGACACCATTTTGGGACCACTGTCATTTATACAGCGATCAGTGCTATAAAAATGCACTGATTACTGTGTAAATGACACTGGCAGGGAAGGGGTTAACCACTAGGGGGCGATGAAGGGGGTTAAGTGTGTCCTAGAGAGTGATTCTAACTGTTGGGGGGATGGGCTACAGCAGTGATCAGTCATGTCACAAGGCAGAACAGGGAAATGCCTTGTGCGGCTCCGTGTCATGATCGCCGGGAAACTGGCGGACTCTACGGGCACAGTCACACTGTACACGGCAGGCATGCGCCCGCTAGCCCCGTCAATTAAAGGGAATGTATAGGTACACCCATTCGCCCACCACTACCATTGTGCCGATGTATATCAGCGTGCAGCGGTTGGCAAGTGGTTAAAGCAAACTGTTAAAATAAAATGTCATTTGTAAATAACTTTTCAATGCTTTGTACCATTGCTGGCAGCTGAAGTACAGTGCATCCGGAAAGTATTCACAGCGCTTCACTTTTTCCACATTTTGTTATGTTACAACCTTATTCCAAAATGTATTAAATGTATTTTCCTTAAAATTCTACAAACAATACCATATAATGACAACATAAAAAAAGGGGAATGAGTACAGCGCTGCGCCAAACGTTGATAAAGCCAGAGGTGATTAAAATATACAGTTAGCAGCTAACACACCTCTAGACATAGGCAAAGACAGAAATAGTAAAAAATATATAGTGTAGCGCTATGTGTATATATAAATCATAAATATAACATATGTGAACAGTGAGTCAGTTTGTCCTATGCGGGACCAAACCAATAAAAAAACAAACACTAAAGTGGTACATAATAGACGTATGAAAATGACTACAATAGATGAGTAGTATAAATCCGTATTATAAACGTAAATGTTTAGTATATAAAAACGTATAAATGTGATAAATCAAATAATATAGTCCATTAATTGTTTAGGTCAATAATGACTAGTGGAACAGAAAACCACCACCAAAAGTCTATGAAGATAAAAATAAAAAATGAAAAATATGAAAATAAAATGAAGATGAAGGCTTGGTAGCCGAAACATGTCGGGTGGATCCCTCACTATTACCGCAAACGATTTTATATGAGCTATTTCTGATCTCCTACCATGTGAGTGTTCATTTTGTTATTTTAATAAATTTATGTCTTTTTAAAAAACGTTATTATGCCATGTGAGCTTTTTATTTTCCTCGCATGATACTTGAATTATCCATTGGGCCTGTTGGAGTGTCTTGGGGACGTCTGAAGCTGTGGTGAAACCCCTTCCCCCCCCCCCCCCCTTCCTTTGGAAGCTGAGGACCATCTGAAGATTCACCCCGCAAGACCTGGTGGTCTTTAAGCTTTCTTAGACTTGTGAGACGTAAGTCTTCTCAAGTCACCTGATTCCGGTAAGCCTCCTTAGATGCTTCGGTGTTGGTCCTGCCACCTATCTAGACCTTCCACCCATCTGTGATCTATTTATCCATCTACTAGAAGTGAACCACTTCGCTTAGGAGGAAACCCTGGGAATTTCCTAATTTTTATTTTATTTTATTTTCATATTTTTCATTTTTTTATTTTTATCTTCATAGACTTTTGGTGGTGGTTTTCTGTTCCACTAGTCATTATTGACCTAAACAATTAATGGACTATATTATTTGATTTATCACATTTATACGTTTTTATATACTAAACATTTACGTTTATAATACGGATTTATACTACTCATCTATTGTAGTCATTTTCATACGTCTATTTTGTACCACTTAGTGTTGTTTTTATATTGGTTTGGTCCCGCATAGGACAAACTGACTCACTGTTCACATATGTTATATTTATGATTTATATATATACACATAGCGCTACACTATATATTTTTTAATATAATGACAACATGAAAGAAGTTTGTTTGAAATCTTTGCAAATTTATTATAAATAAAAGAACAGGAAAAAAAAAAAAAAAAAATCACAAGGAGGAGAGAGAAGCGCCAAGCCAATCCTTTAAACAGCTTAGGAATTTATTCAGTATATTAGGTATAAATCACCACTAAAAACTTGCGTAAAAAATGTTGCAGCACTTGCAGAGTGCTAGAGCGGGTCACAGGAGGACCGTCCTGGAGCCTCAGTAAGCCTCGTGGAGATGTCGGCTGTGTGCTTCTGGGTGGGAGTGATCCAGGGCTGTCAAACTAGGAAGCTGCCCACACACTGTCTGGCCAATCAAAACGCGTTTCGAAGGCACGACCACGCCTTTTTCATCAGACCTCTCAAGCTCCATCAGGTTGGATTGGGAGCGTCGGTGCACAGCCATTTTCCGATCTCTTCGGAGATGTTTAATCTGGCTCTGGCTGGGCCACTCAAGAACAATTACAGAGTTGTCCTGTAGCCACTTCTTTGTTATCTTGGCTGTGTGTTTAGGGTTGTTGTCCTGTTGGAAGATGAACCATCACCCCAGTCAGAGGTCCAGAGCACACTGCAGCAGGTTTTCATCAATGATGTCTCTGTACATTCATCTTTCCCTCGATCCGGACTAGTCTCCCAGTTCTTGCCGCTGAAAAACATCCCCACAGCATGATGCTGCCACCACCATGCTTCACTGTAGGGAGGATATCGGCCAGGTGATGAGTGGTACCTGGTTTCCTCCAGACATGATGCTTGCCATTCAGGCCAAAGAGGTCAATCTTTGTTTCATCAGACCAGAGAATTTTGTTTCTCATGGTCTGAGAGTCCTTCAGGTGCTTTTTTGGCAAACTCCAGGGGGCTGTCATGTGCCTGTTACTGAGGACTGGCTTTTGTCTGGCCAATCTACCATACAAGCCTGATTGATGGAGGTCTGCATAGATGGTTGTTCTTCTGGAAGGTTCCCCTCTCTCCACAGAGAAACGCTGGAGCTCTGTCAGAGTAATCATTAGGTTCTTGATCACCTCCCTGACTAAGACCCCTCTCCCTGTTCACTCAGTTTGGCTGGGCAGCCCACTCTAGGAAGAGTCCTGGTGGTCCCAAACTTCTTCCATTTAAGGATGATGGAGGCCAATGTGCTCATTGGGACCTCCAATGTTGCAGAAGGTTTTTTTGTACCTTTCCCCAGATCTATTATACAGGATTTATATAGCCCCAACAGTTTGCGCAGCGCTTTACAACATGGGGGCAGAAAGCACAGTTACAGTACAAATCAATACAGGAGGGATCAGAGGGCCCTGGTCGTTAGAGCTTACAATCTAGAAGGGAGGTCTACAAACAATTCCTTGCACATCAGAGCTTGATTTTTGCTCCGACATGCACTAACTGTTGGACCTTATATAGACAGGTGTGTGCCTTTCTAAATCATGTCCAATCAACTGAATTTACCACAGGTGGACTCCAATCAAGTTGAAGAAACATCTCAAGGATGATCAGTGGAAACAAGATGCATCTGAGCTCAATTTTGAGTATCATGGCAAAGACTGAATACTTACAGTGAACAAAAAATAAAAAAAAAATAAAAAGTCTACAAACTCCCGTTAAAAAGTCAGATTTCTGTGATGTAAAAAAAAAAAAAAAATGAGACCAAGATAAATAACTTCAGAACTTTTTCCACCTTCAAAACTTGACCTATAAAAACTGTACAACTCACTTGGACAACAAAAACGGAAATCTGTTCGGTGGAGGGAAGTAAAAAAATAAAATAATATGGTTGCATTAGTGTGTACACCCTTAGACCCGGTTCACACACGGGCGGCACGACTTGCAGGTCGCCTCAGCGAGGCGACCTGCAAAACGACTTCTGTATAGAAGTCTATGCAAGTCGCCCCAAGTCGCCCCCAAAGTTGTACAGGAACCTTTTTCTAAGTCGGAGCGACGATTAGAACGGTTCCATTGTACAGAACGGGAGGCGACTTGTCAGGCGACTAGGTCGCCTGACAAGTCGTCCCTGTGTGAACCGAGTCTGAAACTAATACTTTGTTGAAGCACCTTTTGGGTTCGAGTCCATCAGCAGGGCACATCTTGACTTGGCAATATTTGCCAACTCTTCTTTGCAAAAACACTCTAAATCTGTCAGATTGCGAGGGCATCTCGTGTGCACAGCCCTCTTCAGATCACCGCACAGATTTTCAATCGGAATCAGGTCTGGGCTCTGGCCGGGCCATTCCAAAACATAAAGTAAAGCCATTCCTTTGTGGATTTGGGTGTATGCTTTGGGTCATTGTCATGCTGAAAGATGAAGTTCCTCTTCATGTTCAGCTTTCTAGCAGAAGCCTGAAGGTTATGTGCCAATATTGACTGGTATTTAGAACTGTTCATAATTCACTCTACCTTGACTAAGGCCACTGTTCCAGCTGAAGAAAAACAGCCCCATGATGCTGCCACCACCATGCTTCACTGTGGGTATGGTGTTCTTTTGGTGATGTGCAGTGTTTTTGCGCCAAACATCTTTTGGAATCGCGGCCAAAAAGTTCAACCTTGGTTCATCAGACATAACACATTTTCCCACATGCTTTCGGGAGACTTCAGATGTGTTTTTGCAAAATTTAGCTGGGCTTTGATGAATTTCTTTGTAAGAAAAAGGCTTCTGCCTTGCCACTCTACCCCATAGCCCAGACACATGAAGAGTATGTCAGATTGTCGTCACATGTACGACACAGCCAGTACTTACCAGATATTCCTGCAGCTCCTTTAATGTTGCTGTAGGCCTCTTGGCAGCCTTCCTGACCAATTGTCTTCTGGTCTTTATATCAATTTCGGAGGGATGTCCAATTCTTGGTAATGTCACTGTTGGGTCATATTTTTTCCCCACTTGATGACCGTCTTCACTGTGTTCCATGATATATCTAATTGGAAATTCTTTTATACCCTTCTCCTGACTGATACCTTTTAACAATGAGACCCCTCTTATATACTTTGGAGGCTCTCTGCGGACCATGGCTTTTGCTGTAGGATGAAGAAAATGTCAGGAAAGACCTACACTACATATGAACTTTATTTTGGGTTAATCAGAGGCACTTTAAATGATAGCAGGTGTGTACTGACTCCTATTTAACATGAGTTTGAATGGGATTGCTCAATTCTGAACACAGCTACATCCCCAGTTATAAGAAGATGTGCACACTTATGCAACCGCATTATTTTAGTTTTCTATGTTTAATCACAATTAAAAGATTTCAGTTTGTTTTTTAATTGAGTTGTACAGTTTATAGGTCACATTAAAAAGGTGGAAAAAGTTCTGAAATGATTGAGCTTTGTCTCATTTTACATCACACAAACCTGACATTTTAACAGGGGTGTGTAAACGTTTTATATCCACTGTATGTACATGTAATTTTTTTTTTGTATTTTTAATAAACTTGCAAAGATTTCAAACTAACTTCCGTCATGTTGTCATTATGGGGTATGGTTTGTAGAATGTTGAAGAAATATTTGAATTTAATCCATTTTGGAATAAGTCTAACATAAAATGTGGAAAAAGTGAAGCACTGAAGAGCTTCCAAAATGTGATCCAAATCTCTTCTCTCATCCTCCCACTAATACTGCAAGATTTATTACTACAGGCAAGACCACTATTAGAGACCATGGGGCCCTCCTCCTGTACAGCCTACCTGACAGGGTCCTTTACCGTAACATGTCAATGCTTTTGACATGCATTGCTGCATTCATTTTGAATGGCTTAAGCCTTTTGCTGCCAGGCCCTGCGCTCCACTTTTAAACTCAGCTGGCCGGACCATTTTTGCAACTTTTGAAAAAGACCCCCAAACCATATATTATCTGAAAACAATGACCAGTGAAATAAAAAGAAGGTGCTACTGATTTTTTTTAAAGGCCGCACAATATTTGCGCAAATGTTTATCAAAGCTATATTTTCACTGAAAATACAGTGCCTTAAAAATGAAAAAGTTTTCATACCCCTTCAAATTTTCCACATTGTCATATTTGTTACAACCAAAAACGTAAATGTATTTTTTTGGGGGGATTTTATGTGATAGACCAAAACAAAGTGGCACATAAAATTGTGAACTGGAAGGAAAATGATTTTCAATTTTTTTTACAAATAAATATCTGAAAAGTGTGGCGTGCATTTGTATTTAGCCCCTTTATTCTGATACCCCTAACTAAAATATAGTGGAACCAATTGCCTTCAGAAGCCACCTAATTAGTAACTAGAGTCCACCTGTGTGTAATTTAATCTCAGTATAAATACATCTGTTCTGTGAAGCCCTCAGAGGTTTGTTAGAGAACCTTAGTGAACAGCATCATAAAAGGCCAAGGAACACACCAGACCAGTCAGGGATAAAGTTGGAGAAGTTTAACCCTTTCGCTGCCAGAGCCGGTTTTGTGTTTTTTGCACACGTTTTAAAAAAAAAAAAAAAAAAAAAAAAAAATCATTTTAGGCATTAAGATTACACAAAACCCACAAATATTATATAATTTTCTGAAAGCAGACACGCTAGAGCCATCGGTGGCTAGAGCCACCGAAAGCAGACACGCAGCCACCGAAATATGTGTAATAACACCCCCCGTCAGGTCCTTACGACATACGGACACAGCAGCGAAAGAGTTAAAGCGGGGTTAGGTTGTAAAAAATGATCCCAAGCTTTGAACATCTCAGAGAACTGTTCAATCCATCATTCGAAAATGGAAAGAGTACGGCACAACTGCAAACCTACCAAGACATGGCTGTCCACCTAAACTTACAGGCCAGGCAAGGAGAGCATTAATCAGAAGCAGCCAAGCGGCCCATGGTAACTCTGGAGGAGCTGCAGAGATCTACAGCTTAGATGGGAGAATCTGTCCACAACTATTAATTGTGCACTCCACAAATCTGGCCTTTATGGAAGAGTAGCAAGAAAAAAGCCATTGTTGAAAGAAAGCTATAAGGAGTCCCGTTTGCAGTTTGCGAGAAGCCAGGTGGGGGACACAGCAAACATGTGGAAGAAGGTACTCTGGTCAGATGAGACCAAAATTGAACTTCTTGGCCTAAAAGCAAAATGCTATGTGTGGCAGAAAACACTACACATCACCCTGAACACATCATCCCCACCGCGAACCATGGTGGTGGGAGAATCATGTTGGGAAGCTTTTCTTTAGCAGGGACAGAGAAGCTAGTCAGTTGATGGGAAGATGAATTGAGCAAAATACAGGGCAATCTTAGAAGAAAACCTGTTAGAATCTGCAAAAGACTTGAGACTGGGGCAGAGGTTCACCTTCCAGCAGGTCAACGACCTTAAACATACAGCCAGAGCTACAATGGAATGGTTTTGATCAAAGCATATTCATGTGTTAGAATAGCCATGTCACGTACCTGGAAGAAGACTGAAATGACAAGGTCGGCCTCTCGTATCTCCAGCCCAGGCCTCACGGAGGGAGGGACAGGAGGAACACGAGTGCCTGTAGGTATACATTGCAGCGCTTGTGACAGAAGTTGTAGACCAGGAGATGCGGGCAGAACATCAGGTCAGGAACTGCGATGATGCTGGGTAGATCATCTGAGGTTAAAAGGAGAACTCTACCAGGCTTGCTCATTCAGGGCACGTGGCTTGCCAATGCTTCCCGTAGTCAGGAGACAGAAGCACACTGTGTCCAATGGAGCTGGGATGTGGGGCAGCCAGCACAGGCACTCAGAGGAAGCATGGAGCCAAACAGGAAACAAAAGCGTGGTCAATAGGATAGCCGGAATCAGCAGCAAGCGGGCAGCGGGGGATCAGGACAGAAGACAGGAGCAAGTTCAGGAGTAAGCCAGAATCAAGAACCAATAATCAATAGTATAAACAGAATCAGCTCAGGTCAGTGGAAAGCCAGGTCAGCAACGGATATCAAGCAGGGTTTGAGCAGGGCACAAGGAAACAGCTGAAGACTAGTCAGCATTGAGCAGGAATCAAAGCACCCTTTAAATAGGCTGTCGGCGCAATGGGGACTGTAAACGTGCTCCTGCAAGTGCACGCATTCCTTTGCGCATGGGAGCATATGGGAAACTACGTTAGCTTGTGCATGTGTGTGCGCCCAACATGTCACAGCATTTCTCTTACAGGCCCAGTCAAAGTCCAGACCTAAATCCAAATGAGGATCTGTGGCTTAAAAATTTCTGTTTCCTGAAAAGTGTTGTCCACAGACGCTCTCCATCCAATCTGACAGAGCTTAAGCCACTTTGCAAGGAAGAATGGGCAAAAATGTCACTCTCTAGATATGTAAAGCTGGTAGAGACATACCCAGAAAGTCCTGCAGCTGTAATTGCAGTGAAAGGTGGTTCTACAAAGTATTGACTCAGGGGGGCTGAATACAAATATGCGCCACACTTTTCAGATATTTCTTTGTAAAAAATTTTGAAAATCATTTATCATTTTCCTTCCACTTCACTATTATGTGCCACTTTGTGTTATTTACGTTTTTGGTTGTAACGTGACAAAATGTAGAACATTTCAAGGGTATGAATACTTTTTCAAGGCACTGTAAAACTAAAATCGTTATTAGATACAAACACGGTAAATTTTACAAAACTCTTGCTTAATATAAAAGCTTAACCTGTATTGAGTTATTAAATATTTGTAAAATTTTAAATTGCGCCTTATTGCAAACTATTGAAAATTGAACATACAAAAATGTAAATGTCCAAAATTTCTTCATCTTTTCATTTCTCCCTTGCAGCTTTCAGAGTTTGTAAAAGACCCCCTAAACCATATAGTTTCTACATGACCAGTAGGATAAAAAGGTTCTACTGATTTTTTATGGCCAAACAATATTTGCACAAATGTTTATCAAATCACTATTTTCACACAAAAAAAAAAAAAAAAAAAAAAAAAAAAAACATCCCTATTTGCACACAAACACAGCATAACTTACAAAACTCTAGCTAAACTCCTTCTAAGGCCTCGTTCACATGGGGTATACTAAAGCGTACACCCATGGAGGGCCGTGTTTACCTGCACAGGAGTTCTGTGCAGGCAGTCCTATTCCTGTCAATTGGGACACAGCAGCTGCAAGGACAGATCTGACATCTGTGTGTGTGTAGGTGCATGGCCCCAAACACAGACAATGTGAGTTCAGGGACATGCACCCAAATGGATGCAAAGTTGGGAACAGTGGATGTGTCCATGCAGCCACTGCATCCCAATTGATATGGCTTAGACAGCCTGCACAGAAACGCATGGAACACCTGTTCATTCTCATGCAGCTGCTGTGTACCAATTGATATCAACGGGGTGGCCCTGCATGGGAATGCACAGAACACCTATGCATCCCTGTGCAGCTTTACACGGTCTCACTGCAGTATGACTCGTGCGAACAAAGCCTTAGGCCTAGCTTATACTTGTAGTTTGGGGGGAGCAAAAATGCGCGGTTGAGCTGCGTTTCTGCCACCCGCTAACCACCCCCATAAGCTACAATAGGCAGCAGAGGGGGTGTTTAACCACTTGCCTACTGGGCACTTAGACCCTCTTCCTGCCCAGGCCATTTTTCAGCGCTGTCGCACTTTGAATGACAATTGCGTGGTCGTGCTACACTGTACCCAAACAAATTTTTTATCATTTTCTTCACACAAATAGAGCTTTCTTTTGGTGGTATTTAATCACTGCTGGGTTTTTTATTTTTTTTGTAAAAAAGACCAAAAATTTTGAAAAAAAAAAATGTTTTTTACTTTTTTCTGTCAGTAAATTTTGTAACTAAGTAATTTTTTCGCCTTCACTGATGTGCACTGATGAGGCAGCACTGATGGGCACTTATAGGCTGAACTGGTGGGCATTGATGAGGTGGCACTTATGAGGAGGCACTAACATGCTGCACTTATGTGGCACTGATACGGCAGCATTGATGGGCACTGTTAGGTGGCACTGATAGGCGGCACGGATAGGCGGTACTGATGGGCGACACTGATGCCCAGCACTGATAGGCGACACTGATTGCCAGCACTGACTGGCATCGCTAATGGGCAATGATTGGTGGCACTTGTGGGCACTGATTGCTGCCACTGGTGAGCACTGATTTGCGATACTATTTTGCAATATTGTAATCAGGGCACTGATGATCAGTGCCCTGATTACATTCCTAGATGTTCCCCTGTGTGGAGATGCCGCTGATCGGCTCTCCTCTCCTCACACTCTGTCAGCGTGAGGCGAGGAACGCCGATTACCGGCACTTCCTTGTTTACATGTGACCGGCTGTGATGGGACACAGTTGATCACATGGTTAATGAGCCGCGGACGCAGCTTTTTCCAGAGATCGGGGTCGCGCCGTATCCCAACACGGGCGGCTGCTGCGCTGCGGGCGCGCGAGAGTGGGCGTTTTGGGACGCCGCCATATGACGTAGTCCAAGAACGAGAGCCGCATTGCCCCACGGTCATTTGACGGCGGGCAGCAAGCAAGTAAATGCTGTGGCCGCGATGCTTTGCTCTCACAACACAGTTGACCCGACTTTTAGTGATGCCACCTTCCGAACGTTACACTTTCAAGTCTGAGGAAGCACCACAAAGGCCCCGCAACCGCATGCAAATGCATGCGCTTGCAGCGCATTTGTCTGCAAAAATTGGGTTAAAACAGGGTGGTGAGGAGGCATCGAATCACTTCCTAACCACCTGTCAGAAGCCGATGGAGCATGATCGGGCTTCAGCGGCAAGGGTTATTTAGACACGTATAAATCTACCTTTACTAGGTTTTTAATGTTTAAGATTTTTTCTTATATTTTAAATATTTTTACAATTTTTTTGAAGACCGTCCCTTTCTCTGCAACCTGGGCTGCACTGTAATGAATGAGATGAGAGTGAGAGATTGTAAAGAGACTTTTATATATTCACAAACCGACACATGTCTGCCCCCCCACTCTCCATCCCAAACACTCCACTAGCCAATTTACCGGGCAGCAGGCTGCAGCTGCCAGGAGGGGGTGGACGGAAAGCTGGCTAGCAGAGCTGCAAGGGGGGCTTCTGGGAATTGGTAAATGGGGGGGAGGGGGGTGCAGACATGATTTTAAAACTTTAACTCTGCAATTGGTGGGAGGAGAGTCAGCCAGAAACTGAATTGGATCCACAGAGATCCGTGCTGGGGAAGAGGGGGGTAAGAATTAGGGCTTGGGATCAGTGGTGAAGGCAGGGGACAGTGGGGGGGCAGCGCAGGAGGGGAGGAAGCAGTGCGTGAGAGGTAGAGAGGCAGCGATCATCTTAGGTGAATGGCTTTGATCAGCGGCTTGTTAGCCGCTAATCAGAGCTATTGTTTTGTTCAACAGAGTCTGCTGAACATTTCAGCTTTAAGTTTGTGGTCACTGAAGTGACCATGAGCTTATAGCAGAGGGGGAATGTAGGTCGAATACAGCGTACAGACCTGGCCT
This sequence comes from Aquarana catesbeiana, assembly GCF_042186555.1. Classification (NCBI taxonomy): domain Eukaryota; kingdom Metazoa; phylum Chordata; class Amphibia; order Anura; family Ranidae; genus Aquarana; species Aquarana catesbeiana. Next base: position 248,421,846 of record NC_133329.1, read on the forward strand.
GCTGGAAGACCTGGCAATGAAAGGGTTAAAGCACCTTGTAATGGGCATGTGTTATTGTGAAGGGCAAGTGTTATTGTGCCCAAAAAAGTAGTGCATGGACCTATTTTTGGCAGCGCACCACACGTGGGATGCCATTCAAAATGAACAGAATTGCATTACACTAACACATGTAACATGCATTGACAACAAGAGGTGACCAATACGTAAGCTAAGGGCAGCCAATCACTGGGTAGACAGGTGTACTGCAACGCATGTTCTTTGTAAAGTGACCCCACTACATACGCAGAGCCCAAGCCTAAACATTCCCCGTTTTTTTCTTTATTAAGGATAGTAGGCCTGTAACAGTGTATATTTTTTAGAAGATTTTATTTAGCTAACAAATTATTTAATTCTATTGGGATACAAACAAACAGGCAGGATTCTCCGCCAAGCTGCCTTCTGATCTTTTAAGGGCAATACAAAGGCTAGCCAGTTGAGCGCAATAGTGCAGAGCTGGGAATTCCTGTCTCTCTACTGGAATCCCTGGGCAACAACAAACAACTATCAAAATACATTTTTGGAAAAGTCCTATTATTTTCCTTACTGGTAGTTGTAGTTTATGCCAATCAGCCTAGTTCAGCACAAACATAAAACTGTGCCAAGTTATCAATCTGCGTTTTAACCAGCCCAGTTCATTCAGTGAACTGGTAAAGCAGTTCAGTTCACATGGGCAGAGGCGGCTCTAGACTTTGTGAGGCCTTAGGCAAAACTTAGACATGAGGCCCCACTCACTCCCATAATGGGAAAAATAATTCAAGGGATGAAAATGAACTGTATTAGGGGGGTACAGTATAGGGGAGTGGACAGTACAGGGGTAGGTAAGTGGGCATAAAAAAAAGATATTTTCCTCAAGCAGAGCTGCACAGGGAAGCTGCTCTCACAGATCCTACCTATTCTGGTAGGCTGTCACAAAGAGAAATAAAGGGGGATGGGTGGAGAAAAAGAAAGGAAAGGAAAGGAAAGGAAAGGAAAGGAAAGGAAAGGAAAGGAAAGGAAAGGAAAGGAAAGGAAAGGAAAGGAAAGGAAAGGAAAGGAAAGGAAAGGAAAGGAAAGGAAAGGAAAGGAAAGGAAAGGAAAGGAAAGGAAAGGAAAGGAAAGGAAAGGAAAGGAAAGGAAAGGAAAGGAAAGGAAAGGAAAGGAAAGGAAAAGGAAAAGGAAAAGGAAAGGAAAAGGAAAAGGAAAGGAAAAGGAAAGGGAGAGAGAGAAGGGGATGGAGGAAGAAGGGAAGGAAGAGCATCCCCTACATCAGTGTACTCACTAGGAGGCAGGAGGGACTGCATGGATGGATGGATCAGACTCCCCTTTTCCTTTTCTGTTTGCTGGGCTTCAGCTTGAATCTTCCCGCCCACACATCCCCTTCTCTGAGGCAGAACAGAGAACACTGCCGAGGAGAGTGGGCGGGGCAGACACAGGAGGAGAGGGCGGGAGGAGGAGGAGCAGAAGCTATCTCTCCTATTCTGTCTGGCTGTGAGGGCAGCAGGGGGAGGGGGGAGATTTGTCAGAGCAGGCTCTGCTGAGCGGCTCTCCCTGTCTGTGACCCGGAGATGTACGTGAGCTCCGATCACACGTCTCAGTTGCAGCCTGTATCTCTCCCTGTAGCAAAGCGAGGGGACTCAGGACTGTGTGATGGCGGATACCTCTGCTGCTGGAAGAGGCGGCTCTCTAATTAGGTAAACAATCCAGCTGTGCGAGGCCCCTGTGACTGCGAGGCCTGGGGTCACCGCCTATTTCGCCTTATTAGAGAGCCGCCTCTGCACATGGGATGTGAAAAATGCTCAGGTTGACAGTCCCCATCTACTCACATCCCTGACTTAAATTAAAAAGATAAGTTCACCTTATATTTTTCCAAAAAGGTGAACTTATCCTTTAGGTACACACAACTCCCACCCCCACATCGTATCGTGCTCCTTGAAACAACCAGAGTCTTTCCAGAACAGCCTGTAAATTCTCCTGAGGTTACCTGTGTGTTTTTCTTTGTAGCCCAAACATTTCTTCTGGTAGTTGTGACTGCAACCTTTCTTGGTCTACCTAATCATGGCATGGTATCAAGAAATTCCAGAATTTTTCATTTCTTATGCAATTAAAAAAACAGTACTGACTGGCATATTTAAGGCATTGAGTATCTTTTTATATCCTTTTCCATCTTTATAAAGTTCCATTACCTTGTTACGCAGGTCTTTTGACAGCTCTTTTCTGCTCCCCATAGCTCAGTATCTCGTCTTCTCACTGCATCCACGTGAGAGTTATTGACTATTTATACACAAACACTAATTGCAATTTAAAAAGCCACAGATGTGGGGAATTAACTTTCAATTCCACCTGTGTGTCACCTTGTGTCTCTGCACCAAGGCCAAACATTCCAGGGTATGTAAACTTTTAAACCCATTTGGGTGATCTCTGTTATTAGGATTTAAATAGGAGCCAATAGAATTTAAATAGGAGCCAAACCAACTATGTGATAATACATTGCTTCATATGATCACTATCCTTAAATAAAAGGCCTATCTTTTCCTGTGACAACACTGAAGAAATGAAACTTTGCTCCAATGCAAAGTAGTGAGTGTACAGCTTGTATAACAATGTAAAATTTGCTGTCCCCTCAATAACTCACACAGCCATTAATGTCTAAACCGCTGGCAACAAAAGTGAGTACACCCCTAAGTGAAAATGTCCAAATTGGGCCCAATTAGCCATTTTCCCTCCCCGGTGTCATGGGACTAGTTAGTGTTACAAGATCTCAGGTGTGAATGGGGAGCAGGTGTGTTAAATTTGACGTTATCACTCCCTCTCTCATACTGGTCACTGGAAGTTCAACATGGCACCTCATGGCAAAGAACTCTCTGAGGATCTGAAATAAAGAATTGTTGCTCTACATAAAAGATGGCCAAGGCAACACGGTGGGCAAGACCATACAGTGGTTTAACAGGACAGGTTCCACTCAGAACAGGCCTCTACATGGTCGACCAAAGAAGTTCAGTGTACGTGCTCAGCATCATATCCAGAGGTTGTCTTTGGAAAACCGACATATGAGTGCTGCCAGCATTGCTGCACAGGTTGAAGGGGTGGAGGGCTCAGCCTGTCAGTGCTCAGACCATACACCGCACACTGCATCAAATTGGTCTGCATTGCTGTCGTCCCAGAAGGAAGCCTCTTCTAAAGATGATGCACAAGAAAGCCCGCAAACAGTTTGCTAAAGACAAGCAGACTAAGGACATGGATTACTGGAACCATGTCCTGTAGTCTGATGAGAACAAGATAAACGTATTTGGTTCAGATGGTGTCAAGTGTGTGTGGTGGCAACCAGGTGAGGAGTACAAGTGTGTCTTGCCTACAGTCAAGCATGGTGGTGGGAGGGCCATGGTCTAGGGCTGCACGAGTGCTGTTGGCACTGGGGAGCTACAGTTCATTGAGGGAACCATGAATGCCAACATGTACGGTGACATACTGAAGCAGAGCATGACCCCCTCCCCTTGGAGACTGGGCCGCAGGGCAGTATTCCAACATAACTACCCCAAACACACCTCCAACATGACCACTGCCTTGCTAAAGAAGCTGAGGGTAAAGGGGACGGACTGGCCAAGCAGGTCTCAGACCTAATTCCTATTGAGCATCTGTGGGGCATCCTCAAACAGAAGGTGGAGGAGTGCAAGGTCTCCAACATCTGCCAGCTCCATGATGTCATCATGGAGATGTGGAAGTTGACTCCAGTGGCAACCTCTGAAGCTCTGGTGAACTCCACACCCAAGAGGGTTAAGGCAGTGCTGGAAAATAATGGTGGTCACACAAAATATTGACACTTTGGGCCCAATTTGGACATTTTCACTTAGGGGTATACTCACTTTTGTTGCCAGCGGTTTAGACAATCAATGGCTATGTGTTGCGTTATTTTGAGGGGACAGAAAAATGTACACTGTTATACAAGCTGTACACTCACTACTTTACATTGTAGAAAAATGTCATTTCTTTAGTGTTGTCACGTGAAAAATATTTAAATATTCCAACTATTTATAATATCTGAAGGTTGGTAAGGGCCTGGCCCTTTAATGCTGAAGAAAAGGTTCTGTTACTTTTTTTTTTGACATTTGTTCTTTTGTTTTTCTTGCCATAGCTGACCTTTCTACATGAGGTAGCTGGACTAGGACAAGTAGAGTTTTCTGTGGGTACAGAACTGCTCATGGCATATAATTCTGCTTGTGTCGCAGCTGTTTCAGTTGTCAGTCCAATGCAGTGTAAGCCGATTCTTGTTGTCACCACCTAGAGGCTTTTTTATGCACTGCGCCTATGTGTGACAGACTTTTGGGTGGGCTCAGCAGCAACTTTTTAAAGTGGTTGTATACCCTCATTTGTAATTTTTACCTACAGGTAAGCCTATACTAAGGCTTACCTATAGGTCAAATTAATATCTACTAAACCTGTACGGTTTAGGAGATATTCACTTTGCGTGAAGCCGCTGACTTCAGCGGCGCATGCGCTTTAAAATGCCCGGCTGAAGGTCCGGCAGAGGCTGCCAGACCTTGCCAGGAAGAAGACTCCCACACGCATGTGCAGGAGTGATGTCATCATGGCTCCCGCCACTCACGTCGCCGGAGCCGCGAACCCGGAAGAAACGCAGAGAGCAAAAGGTCAGCTCCCTCGGTATGGACCGGGCTGTGATACGGGGGCTTCGATCTAAAGCAAGTATTTAATAATGAGCTAGTATGCGGTGCATTCTAGCTCATTATGCCTTTGCCTTACAGGGTTTTTTTTAGATGTGTGGGTTTAATTCTACTGTGACGGAGGTGAATCAGGTTAGCAGCTTTTTTCTGATCTCTGATCTGAGCTCATAGGTCCTCAAGTGGCATGAGGGGTGGACTATTTGGGCCACTCGCTGTATCCCTTCTGCCGATTATTTTATGTGAGTAGCCACTGGGTTCCCCTCACTTACATATGGTGGATAGCAAGTCAAGGAAGGATGGTACAGATACAATCCAGAGAAACCTAGTTAAAATTAGTCTTCATGGAAGACTTGCGGCTAAAAAGCTATACCCCCAACATTGAAACCGGATTAAGTGACTTGGCTATGCATGAAAACACAGGAATTGGTGTGTGCTGCAAAGGGCAGCAGGTGCTCTGGACTGAGTACTCAAATTTGAAATATTTTCCTCATGCTTATAGGCACTGGCAGCCACAGTATGGGTGCCTGCAGCCAGGTGAATGAGGCCTAACAGAATGCAGTTTGTTTGCTGAAGACTTGAAAAGGATAACAACAATGTGTAGGCAATGGTGAAGCACTGTTAAGGTTCCTTGTAGGGTTGGGACTGCATCTTTGCAAAAGGATTTGGGAATTTGGTCTACTCAATGCTGAAAAGTACTAGAAGATATTTATCCATCATCAGCAATAACACCAGGGAGGCATCGCATTGGTCCCAAATTCATTCTGCGGCAGGGCAATTACTAAAAATACATACAGCCAAAACCATTAGAAAAAAAAAAAAAAAGAAGGGGGGGGGGTGCAATCTTTAGTGAACTGAACAAGTACCTAAGAGAACTGTGGCTGTTTTAAAGGCAAAAGGGCAATTTTAGTTTAATTTAATCTAGTTTTTTTTTTTTTACTGGTTGTGTACTTTGTAAGTTGTTAATTGATAAATGGGAATTATTCATTGCATTTTTTAAAGCATTCATTGTTGCCTAAAACTTTGCATAGGAAAACACACACACTTTAATAATTTAAAACCATGCTAATAAATATCACTTACCAGTGAGGTAATAATCTATGGTCAACACTGGCATTACATGGGGTGTAGCTTGAGTTATAATGAGGTTTATCAGTTTAGGATTAAAAGTCTTCAATGTAAATAATGCTCTTGCAATAAGGCCGCCCATTGAATGTCCAATAATTATAACACTTTGTGGAGGAAATTCCTGATTCTGAAATCACACAAATGTTTAATAGCTTTATGTGAACATCAGATACAATTGCCCAAATGAACAAAGTTATACAAGATCTAGTTAGATTAAAATCCTATTAGCTATAAACAAGACAATGCTATTGTATAATATAAAACTAAATAAGATCAGTACATTTATGGCCCAATTTTGTAAATATATAATATATATATATATATATATATATATATATATATATATATATATATATATATATATATATATATATATATATATCTCACACAAAGTGTTGCCTTCATTTCTATTTTAAACTGAATGGGTAGTTTTACAAGGTAAGGGTTCACATATAGTTTAACCGCTTCAATACAGGGCATTTATACACCCTTCTTGCCCTGATGAATTTTCAGCTTTCAGTTCTCTCACACTTTGACTGACAATTACTTAATCATGCAACACTGCACGCAAATAAAATTATCATTTTTTCAACACAAATAGAGCTTACTTTTGGTGCTATTTAATCACTGCTGTTTTTTTATTTTTTGCGAAAGAAGCCAAAAAAAAAAAAAATTATTTAAAACACTTTGGTAAAATAGCCTAAATTAGTGTATATTATTTAGTCTGTGTGAAAGTTATATAGTCGCCAAGCCATGGTGCCAATCATTGAAAATGGATCACACTTGATGTACCGACGGGCTCATTTCTCATTTCTTGAAACACTAACAAACCAGGACAGTACAAATATACCCCAAATGACCCCTTTTTGGAAAGCAGACAGTACAAGGTATTTAGTAAGAGGCATGGTGCGTAATTTTTTCCCACAATTCTTGGGAAAATTAAGACTTTGGTGTTTTAAAAAAAAAAAAAAATTAAAGTTACGCTTACCGGTAAAGTCTTTTCCAGTAGTCTTTCAGGACAGCCACTATGAGAGATAGTCTCCTCCTCTTCCTTAGGAAACACTGCGCTAGCCCATAAATTCTCACTTCCCCCTGCCGGACCTCAGTTTATTCCAAGATCACCTCCGGCCAGGCTGGGGAGACACAAGAACACATTAATAACATACTATCACATATCCTTATGCTGCGTTCTGGACTTTTATAAGACCCCCCAAATTTTCGGGTGGGTAACTAGGGCTGTCCTGAAAGACTACTGGAAAAGACGTTACCGGTAACGTCTTTCAGGACAGCCACTATGAGAGGATGAACGAGCACTTACCACTTAGGGTGGGACTACAGCTTGCAAAACCTTTTGCCCAAAGGCTTGCTCACCTGCCAACACCAGGTCCACTCTGTAATGTTTTATGAAAGTGGAGTAGCTGGACCATGTTGCTGGCCTGCATATTTGTTCTGGCGTTGCTCCAGCTTTCTGCCTGAGAAGCTGCCATAGCTCTGGTAGAGTGTGCCTTTATACACATTGGGATTTCTTTCCCTGCTAATACATAGGCCTGACCAATGGTTGCTCTGAGCCATCTGGCAATAGTGCGTTGAGACGCTTTGTTTTATTTTCTGGGGCCAGAAAGAGATACAAAGAGTCTGACTTTCTTAATGTTTTGGTCAGTTCTAGGCACTGTAGGATACATCGCCTTACGTCCAAAGAATGAAATTTCAATTCCCTATCCCCTGAGGGGTTGGGAAAAAATGAGGGTAAGACTACCTTCTGACTTCTGTGAAATCCAGAAGCCACCTTAGGCAAAAATGCCAGATCGGTCTTGAAAACGATCCGATCTGGGAAAATAACGCAAAAAGGGGTCTGACTGATAAGGCCTCAATCTCGCTGACCCTCATGGCAGTTGTCACTGCTACTAAAAATACTGTCTTTAAAGTAAGCTCCTTTAGTAAACATCCTTCTAAAGGTTCAAAGGGGGCTCCCGTTAAGCTCTGTAAGACTAAAGATAGGTCCCACTTAGTAAGGGTGGACCTTGAACTGTCTAGACAGAGCCCTAAAGGTGTTTTTCTTAATAAGCACTGACACTTGACTTTTGAGGGTATTTATGGATAAACCCTTGTCTGCCCCGCACTGCAGGAATGCCAACACAGCTGTGGGGCTCTGCACCGAGAATGAGCTTCCTACGCACCATTCATTGAAACGTAGCCAGACCTTTTTATAAATCTGGTGCGTTTCCTTTTTCCTGCTGTTGAGGAGGGTGGAGATTAATCTGGGCCCTGGGCCCTGTGAGAGGAGATCCTCCCGAGGTGGTAGGAATAAGGGAGGTGCTACTGCAAGTTGCTTGAGTATTGAGAACCATGCCCTCTTTGGCCAATGTGGTGCCACTAGAATCAGAGACGTGTTTTCCATCTGAAACTTCCTCAGAACTGCAGACAACAATACCGGAGGTGGAAAGGCATAGCGGGTCTTGAAATGCCAGTTCTGGGTCAACGTGTCCACCCCCAGTGCTCCTTCACCTTCGTCTAGGGAGAAAAAACAGGGGGCTTTCAAGTTGTTCTTTGACGCAAAAAGGTCCACTTCCGGAGGTCCCCATCTCTCTGATATGAGATTGAAAACTTCCTAGTTGAGGACCCAGTCGCCCACTCTCAGCTTCTTTAGGCTGAGAAAGTCCGCTATCACATTCTTCTCTCCTCTCAGGAAGACTGCTGAGAGTGAGAGAGTGTTGATCTCGGCCCAGCTCAGAATGTCTGTTGCTAACAGGACTACGCTTCTCCTGCCACCCTGCTTGTTTACGTAGGCAATGGCAGAGGAGTTGTCCGACCGCACCTGAATGTGGTGCCCCTGGAATTCCATTTTGAAAAACCTGAGGGCTAGCCCGACTGCCTTTAGCTCCGTCCAATTGGACAAATTTCTTAGCGCGGCATCTTCCCAGGTGCCCTGTGTTAGAAAGGATCCCAGATGTGCCCCCCAGCCGTTGCCGCTTGCTTCTGTGGTTACCACCCGAGAAACTGAGATGAGCCACAGACATCCTTGCGACAGGTTCGCTACCTTTCTCCACCACCAGAGAGATCTCTTTACTTGATGTGGAATGTGCACCAAGGTGTCTAGATCTTTCTGACTGTAATCCGATACCCTTAGGACGAAGCTCTGCAGAGGACGAAAGTGTAGCCCTGACCACTGCACTGCTGGGAGGGTAGAGGTTAGCATACCCAATGCCGACATCAGAAATCTTATGGAGACCTGCTGGTTGCACTGGAGAGAGGCTACTGCTCTGTCCAGTTTTAGTACCTTCTCTGTCAGGAGAAAAACACTCAACAGTGTTGAGTCCAGCAGGTATCCTAAGTACGTGATGCGTTGTGAGGGAATCAGGCTGGACTTCTCCAAGTTCAGCAGCCACCCCAGGCCTGTCAGGACCTTTTTTGTTAGCTCGAGATCTCTGGCTAACTGTACTGGGGACACTGCAAATAGGAGCAGGTCATCCAGGTAGGCTATTATTGATACTCCCTGGTGATGGAGAAAGGCCATGGCCTCTGCCAAGATTTTGGTAAAAATGTGGGGTGAGGAGGATAACCCGAATGGCAGTGCTTGAAACTGTAGGTGTACCGTTATTCTACCTAGGTCTACTGCTAGGCGTAGAAACCTCTGCGAGGCTCCCGCTATAGGGACATGTAGATAAGCTTCCCTTAGGTCCAGCGATACCATGAAACAGTTGTGGGGTAGCAGGGCTCTGACTGTAAAAATTGACTCCATACAGAATCTTTTGTATGTAACCGACCTGTTCAGGGGTTTTAAATTCAGAATTAATCTGAATTTTCCTGTGGGTTTTTTCACTACAAAGATGTGCGAATAGAATCCCTCTCCTTCTTCCGCCTTTGGTACTCTGTGAATAATATTCTAATCTTCTAGATTTTTCAGCGCTTCCAACAGAGCCTCGGCCTTTGCCGTGCATCTGGGCAGATGCGTGACAAGGAATCTCCGCGGGGGGAGGTCTTGTGAACTCCAGGAGGTACCCCCTTCTAATAACCCCTAGGATGAACAGGTTGGGGGATATTGCCTCCCACTGTGGGAGGAAGGCCCCCAGTCTTCCTCCCACTGTGCTTGGAGTGTCATTGGCTTTTACGGAGCTGCTCAGGAGGGCGAAAAATTGCCCCTCCTCTGCACTTGCCTTTTTGTCCCCAAGACTTCTTTTGCCCTTCCGGCTTTGGGGCTTCCCTATGTCTTTGCGGGCGAAACCCCTTCTTTGTTTGTGCTGGGGTTTTCCGCTTAAGTGGGGGGGGCTTTCTTCCCATCTGCTTTGCAGTCTAAAACTGTCTCTAAGCCTGGCCCAAAGAGAAGGTCTCCTGTCAATGGAATCCCACACAACTTGTCCTTAGAGGCGCTATCGCCTGGCCAAGTTTTTAGCCAGAGGGCTCTCCTGCAGAGTTGGCTAGGGCCGCTGATCTGGCCGACATGCGGACTGACTCTGCCGAGGCAGCCGCTATGTATGCAATACCTCGCAGAATCATAGGGAAAGAAGATAAAATGGTTTCCTTGGCAGTTCCTGCTTCAATATGCTCTTGGATTTGGGAGAACCAGTGCTTTAAATTGCGAGCCACTACTGTGACGACCATTTCTGACTTTAGATTGCCTATTGTTGAGTCCCAAGTCTTTTTAAGGAGAGAGTCTATTCTTTTGTCCATGGCATCTGCCAAGGCCCCCATGTCCTCAAACGCCAGATCCATGTGTCTGGAGACCTGGGAGAAGGCGGCATCTAATTTGGGGCTCTTATTCCAGATGGATGCTGGGTCCCCCCTAGAATGGGAATCTTCTCTTTAGGGATCTAGAGAAGAAGGGCTTCCTTTCGGGATCTTGCCACTCCTTTTTAACCGTTTCAACCAGTACCTCATGTACTGGGAAAACTTCTCTTTTGTTCCCCTAAGCCTTTGTACATTTGGTCATGGAGGGTCAAGGGTTTCTTGTCCGCCTGAATACCAAGGGTTGTATATATTTGCCCCCAAGAGGTCCTCTACCTCATCCAGGGACAATTTATATATGGAGGGTTTCCTGGACTCCCCGTCCTGGTCCTTGCCCCCTGAACACTCCTGGGAATCAGAAGGAACTGTCTGGTTGTCTCTGTTCCACTCCAGAAGGGCCTGACACTTCCTCTGCCCTAACTGTAGTAGCAGGTTGGGCAGGAGCAGAGCCCTGAGCCTGTGGCGGGGTTGTATCCTGGGGAGCTGGATTAGTGGGGAGTTGAAATTTTTCAAATAAGGATTTAAATGATGAAAAGGTGGATGAGAGCTCTTTTACTAAAGCTGCTTGACTCCTGTTCAGATTTCCTTTCTCTAGCGAGGGAGTCTATGCAATCTTTACACAAGACCTTTGTCCATGATTTCCCTAGAATGTCCCTACAAGAGGCACACTTCTTTTTAGAGCTATGTGTTGACTGACTTTTCTGTAGCTTTCTGAAATACATGCCAAAAAAAATGCAGAAAAAAAATTGTCACTTTTTTTTTCTTTAGAATACAACCCTGGGAGTGCACTAGACCCTCTTTAGCATGTGGGGATCTGAGCCTCCCCCCCCCCCCCCACCCACACAGACAGACAGAAACCATACATGGAGGGGCAATCCTAGATAGAGAGTACCCTTCCCCAGGGTGGTCTTACCTTAGGAAGGCTGGAGGTAGTGTCCGTTGGTTGAGCATCCTCTTCCGACATGACTGTAGGTGGTTGCTTCTACTGAGTCTCATGCTGCCTGTGCACGTTCCCGACTCATTTCCAGCTTGTGCCTGGCCCCCCTATCAGCTCCGCGACCCGGAACCAGAAGTCGCGGGTCAAAGGTAAGCATTCGCCCTCCGCCGGAAATGACGTCACCCGCCATCCGGCCCGCCTAGTTCCAAAAATGCGGCCTGTACCGTGTACAGGGAGAGCCAAACTGCCTGCCTGCTACAGCCCTGTGGACACGCTAGGGGTCCCCCGCAACCTGCTGCCGCGCTCAACTAGGATGGGGTGGCAACTGAATGGCGGGTACGTACCACACCTTCCTCCTTGGAAGCCCCTGCTCCCTTTACAGGATCTGAAAAAAATGGCCATAGTCTCCCTGACTGACCGGCCTGGCTCCATGGACAGTGTCTCCCCACCAGAGGAAACATTAATAACTGAGGTCCGGCATGGGGAAGTGAAAATTTATGGGCTGGCGCAGGGTTTCCTAAGGAAGAGGAGGAGACTATCTCTCATAGTGGCTGTCCTGAAAGATGAAAAGGGAAAAATTGTCACATTAACAAGTTATTTCTCGCACACAGCATATGTATACTTGCAGTTACACCCCAAAATACATTCTGCTACTACTGAGTATGATGATGCCACATGTGAGACTTTTACACAGCCTGGCCACATACAGAGGCCCAATATGCAGGGAGCACCTCCAGGCGTTCTAGGAGCAAACATTACACATCTAATTTCATGACGACCTCTCTCACTTTTTGAAGACCCTGGAGCACCAGGAAAATGGAAACGCCCACAAAATGCAAACACATCGTATATTGTATGAGGCATTATAAGTCTTTTGAACATTTAATTTTTTTCCACAAGTTTTTGAAATACGCGGAAAGAAAATTAAACGTATTTCTTTCACACAAAGTTGTCAATCTATAAGATATTTCTAACACATAGCATGTACATAGCAAAAAAATGACACCCCAAAATACATTCTACTACTCCTGAGTATGGCGATACCACATGTGTGAGACTTTTACACAGCCTGACCACATACAGAGGCCCAACATTAAAGTAGTACCTTTAGGTGTTCTAGGAGCATAAATTATACATTTCTCAACCATCTATTACACTTTTGAAGGCCCTGGAGCACCAGGACAATGGAAACGCCCACAAAATGACCCCATTTTGGAAAGCAAACACCCCAACGTATAATCTATGAGGCATAAGGAGTCTTTTGAACGTGTCATCTTTTTCCACAAGCTTTTGGAAAATGTGGAAAGAAAATGAAAATGCATTTTTTTTTTTTTGCACAAAGTTGTCCATTTATACAATATTTCTAACACAGCACATACATAGCAAATATTGCACCCCAAAATACATTCTGCTACTCCACCTGAGTAAGGCGATACCACGTGTGAGACTTACACAGTCTGGCCACATACAGAGGCCCAGCATCCAAGTAGCACCGTCAGGCTTTCTAGGAGCATATAATTACATCTAATTTTCATGACAACCTATTGTTTTTGAAGGCCCTTCATATTTCTAACACATAGCATGTACATACCAAGAATTACAAAATAAAAATTCTATTGAGGAAAGGGTAAAAAAATAAAAACAAAAGTATTACCTGTGGTTTTAGTAGTGTCCACAGAGGAGAGCATTGGTCCAGGCAGCAGGCAGGGATGTGCTTAGTGACACCAATAGTAATTATCCAGGCAGCAATATTGTCTATAGTCAGTACAAGGATATTGTCAGCACAGCCAAAGCATTTGTCCATAGGAATTGTCCAGGAAAAGACAGCCAGCACAGCCATAATATTGGTCCTGGTACGTCGTTACCTGCAGACACTAATTGTACCACTCTCCAGCCCTTCATAAACATACTGCCACTTGCTACAGCTAATTATTTCCGGAAGACAGAGGCATGATGGCAGTAAGTCAGCAGCAGACTGAGTAGGGTAGAGGCTTCACCCACCCAAATCTCTGAAGCCTCCGGACTCCAGACCCTAATCCATGAATTACGAAAACCGGAGAAAACAAAAAAAAAAAATTCTCCATCAGGTAAAACAATTCTGGAGCCCCTCACATGTGAAACCCCTGTGTACTACAGTAGCAGGGCAACAGATCAGTCCAAGCTCCAGGCAAAAGCATAGTCAATAAAACAGGCCAGGGTCAGTTCACGCGCAAGCAGTCCAAACAGTAGGCAGAGGCTCTGATTAATTTGCCAATCCACTGTCATCAATGGGAACTCTCCACTACTCATCAGTCATGGAGAGGATCTGGAATGCCTCTTCATTGGTAAAAACTTTTTTGGACATGCTGCTGATGGGCTGTGCGACGGGTGGCAGGTGATGGTCACTGATTGGCTGTGTGATGGGTGACAGATGGGTGGCAGGTGACGTTCGTTGATAGGTGGCAGTTGACAGTCACTCATGGCAGTCTCTGATGGTGCACCTTATGGGACTGATAGGCGACAGGCAATGGTCACTGATGGGTGACAGGTGCATCAGCGACGGTCACTGATGGCAGCAGATACACTTGATGAGCACTGATGTGGGGACTGTTGGGTGACAGGTGCAATGGGGGGGGTAGGGGCAAAGTGACAGGTTCTCTTTATTTGCGTGCTTGGTGCATACAATACATACACAGATCGGTAACGCACTGTTCCTGGTCCTTCTCTCCTCACACTGGAAATGGTGTGTGAGGAGAGAAGAGCCGGTAACAGCTAGTTACCGGTTAAAAGCACCCTGGGAATATACAGTGCATCCGTAAAGTATTCACTTTTTCCACATTTTTTATGTTACAGCCTTATTCCAAGGAGGAAGAGTATTTAGCACGTATGTTCTGCAGCTGGAGGAATCCATTTGAAACTATTGGGATATAACTGCTTTAATAACAGGATCAGTACTACAAATGCAATGCCGATGAATAGAAAGTGCATGCTAAATCTTCTACCTGAATACAACCCTTGCAGACCTGCTGGTTAAGGTGGGATGGTGCTTAGCAGGTATAGAAAACGCCCATCAAGCACTGTTTTCCCACAAGGTAGTACAAACCTTTCCTTCTTGATCCTTCATAAATGTGTCTAGTAATTTTACAGTAATACCTTGTATTACGGGTAACATGGTATACAGTATATGAACGTATTGAAAGACGAGCAACTTTGTTGTAGAGCTAGGTCCACTGTGTTCGCACACCAAATTTGGGGTTCCTAGCACCAAGTGGCCCCGAGATATGAGGCCCCAAAGTCGGGTTGTAAAAACACTTATAAAAACGCAAACGCGGCTAAACGTGGTACCGGTGTTTAGCCACGTTTGGCATCTGAAATGTGGAAAACTTTTGGGTATGAACCCATTTTTTTGCTTCTGGAAAAACTTGGTTAAAACGCAACTGCCTAAAAACGCCAAAAAATCAGATTGTGTACATGGACACAGGATAACATTGAATGGGTTCAGGGGCAGTTGAAAAAAGTGTCCAACTGCCTCTGAACGCGAGTTTAACAGCGTCTCGTGTGCATGAGGCCTAAATCATTTGGGGAAATGATATACCTCGCATAGGAAGTGGGGAGAACAATAGAAAAAAAAAGGTAAAATAAACAGTAAAAAAAATAAAAATTAAAAAAAAATAGCCATTATATTTTTAAGATGCATTAATTGAATAGATAGTGCAAAGTCTTATATGTGGGTAGAACTCTGCTTTAACCACTTGCATACAGAGCATTTTTACCCCCTTCCTGCCCAGGCCAATTTTCAGCTTTCAGTGCTGTCACACTTTGAATGACAATTGCGTGGTCATGCAACGCTGTATCCCCAAAAAAAATTGGCATTTTTTTTTTAAACACAGACCTGTGCTTTGGTGGTATTTAATCATCACTGGGTTTCTTTATTTTTTGCTAAACCAACGGAAAAAAAGAACGAAAATTTAAAAAAAAAAAAAAAAAAAAAAAAAAAAAAAAAAAAAAAAGGGTGGGGTGGGGGGTGGGGGTTCTTCTTATTTACAAAACTTTATAACAGAAACGAAGTAATTTTTCTCTTTCACTGATGGGGAGGCACTAATATTCATCACAGATAATCAGGCATCACTGATGATCAGTGCCCCATCATTGCAGATGTCCCCGCTGAGGAATGCCGCTTACAGGCTCTCCTGACAGCGCGTGAGGAGAAGAATGTCGATAACTGGCATTTCCTATTTACACTGTGATTAGCTGATATTGGACACAGGCAGCTGATCACATGGTAAAGAGCCTACGTCATAGGCCAAGGGACACAATGCACCACAGATCAACGCGCCCACACGAGAATGCAGAGTACTCCAGCCCGTCTGCCATTTCACTACACAGCGGGCAGGAAGCAGTTAAGGGATGTTTTAGTAGTGGTTACTGTCTGTGACCATTACACCATGGTCAAAGTTTTTATTTGGTAAAAACAAAACATAACATGTTAACTTTCAAAATTGAGTTTTCATGCACCTCCTAGTACAGCATGCCATTTTATAGCAAGTGGTTAATGTAACTGGTGGATGCAGCATACACCTGTACTTGGGCATTCAATCAAATCCAGAAACTCAAAGTAATAATTGGTAGAAGAAAGAACAAAAGGATCATACAGCAGCATGCTAAAACCATAATTAAAAAGATATACAGTACTCACAAAAGTTACGAAGTAACACGGGCAAAACACACCACACCAGGGATCAACAGCAGGTGTACAACATCATATGCCACTGGCCTCACCCTATGCGCGTTTTGTCTGGTGCAATGGACATCTTTAGGGGATAAAGGCGTCCGTTGCACCAGATTAAAACGAATGTACTGTAGGGTGAAGCCAATGGCATAAGATGTGGTACACCTGTTGTCGATCTCTGGTGTGGTGTGGTGTGGTGTGTCTGTTACTCCAGAACTTTTGTTATTTTAGCATATTGTTCTATGGTCCTTTGATCTTTCTCCTATCCATTATTACTTTGAAGTGCTGGCTTTGGATAACTAGTGAAGGAGCGTGGAGGCAATGGTATCCTGAGTGGTGCCCCCCCAAATGGATGTTTTCTGCGCTGTTGATCTCTTATCATTTGGAGACCATTACTGTTTGGTAAGGGAACTGACACCCTCATCTGTGATGTGGTTTGGGATGCGTACACAAGGATTTTCACTTTGTTATGCATAAGTGAATTATAAAAGTGTTTCTCAACCTTTTTTCAGTCAAGACATCCATCAAAGTTATGGACCGTCTTGAGGCAACCCATTCTAAAAACGTAAAAAAATTATTCTAATAGTTTTACATAATGCAGCAATACCCACACAAGTAGGACACGCAATGTTAGAGGCGATTTATTCTTCAAAAGCAAATACACACTTTTGGTAAAGATTAGTATTCTCAGTTTCTCTCTATCAGTCAGCTAATGTTATGTTATTTCTTACATATTGTTGTATTGATCACTACAGAGATATTGGTTTTGGTCACCTTTTAGATATATTTTTTTGTAACCTTTTTGTGTCTGGGGGGAAAAAAAAAAAAAAAAAGGTTACTGCATTACCGCTTTTTGCAATAAACGCACATTATTTTCTGTGTTTATATTCAGCAGGAATCAGTCAAGATTCAAGCCGTGTATGGTCATCTTTAGTTGCACTCAAATCCACTACCTAGTCGAGACAGAAAAAAAAAAAAAAAAAATGTGGCAGCACAAACATAATGTGGTCAGCCTTGCATCTCTGGGTCCCAAGTTCAAGTCAAGTACATTTCTTGGAGACTCGATTAGGAGTACTACAAGTGAGCTAACAAAAAGGTATTACATGAGAACAAACATGGCATATGTAATTTCTGATAGCTGTAGATTTTACAGCAAAAATCACATTATCATTCAAAATGGAATATGTATTTCAGCCTCCCACTAAAATAAGTAAAGCAAATAAAAATGTAAATTATTAACCTTATACTTATAAATGATGTGATCAAAGTCTGCAAGTGAATATGTTTCACTGGTCTATGTATAGTATCTGATTAAACAGTAATACCTATAATACATTGCTTTCTCAGTATCATGTTCAAGTGTTTAAACAAAACCTGCACTAAGATAAATAAAAAGAAGGCTGCCAGTGTTGACCTCTAAAAAAAATTCAAATTTTTGGGGTCATTGACAGGCAAGTCAGAACTCCAACACGGAATATTAGTTCCAGGACTGTACCTAAGAAATAAAGGCAAACTCCAGTCATGTTTTTCTGTGTCCTGCAGTCCCAGACCTCCACACCCCCTGTCATAAAGTAACAGGTAGATTTCCAACAACAATCGACTTGTCTGTTCTGTTTTGTCCACGAGACTTAAAATCTGTTACTTTGCTTTACATACCGCCTAGTTTGTGCACCATTATAAATAAACTGAAAAAAAAAAACTCTTGCTACATATGCATATTGGGACAAGGAATTTATTCATGCAGACTTAAAGTGGTTGTAAACCCTTACAGGCCAGTGTCGTTCCTATAGGGCCCGTGCCATGACCGTCAGCTCACGCGACCATGCGCAGGAGTGATGTCACGCGACTCCGGCCAGTCAGAGAACTGGAGTCCGCGGCCCCAGAAGGAAGAGGGGTGAAGATGGACATGGCCACCAGCGGGGACATTGCGGGCATACCGATGCATACTAGCCCATTATGCTTTTTACTTTGCCGGGGAAAACGGAAGTAAAACGCATCAGGGTTTACTTCCTCTTTAAGTCTACAATAAAAAAAAAGGGGGACGGGGGTCTAAGCAGGTGCTGCTTGTATGGATTTGTTTAATCAATTTGTCAACAGATGTAAAAACCCTGACAATTAGCACTGTAATAGTTCATATTTATTTTACTTGACTAGAGAACAGATCATAAACATATACAGTATCTTTATCTGTGCATATGTTGTAAGGCACAAGCTGGCAGGATTGTAGATGCTGTATTAAGTGTCACCTATATATTTCTCAACTCAACATTGCAAAAGGCTTCAGCATTTTTGTCTGCTATGGAAGAAACAAAAACCTTTCGTTTCTCAGATCTTTCACAAAGTGAAATTTTTTTTTTTTTAGTTTTTTTGGAAAGAGTACAAGCAAAATATTGCAAAATACTATACAAAAATGTAATATCTTACATACAAAAAGTCAACAAGCAACACTGAAAACAGAAAACATGGAACAGAGAAAAGGGGGGCTAAAGCTGGCCAGCTGTGCTCAAATAGCAATCTGTGTGACAAACATGGAGCATGGAAGAAAAAAAAAAAAAAAAGAAGGAGGGGGATTGGGGGGGTGGAGGGGGAAGAGAAGGGAGAGTTTGGGTAAGGAAAGCACAGTAGCAGGGAAACTCCAGCCAGATACGTCTATCCAAGGAATACTCCTTGAAAATCATAAAGAAAGTAAGGCTTGGTCAAGGTCGAGATGTTGTTATGTTCCAACCAAGGAGACCAGGTTTTCAAAACTTTGAATGGGTATCGTTTAGGATGGATACAAGATTTTTTTATGAGCCATGGTTCCCATGAGCCGTTGCTTAACCTCCAAGAAATTCAAAGATGGCTGCTTCCAGGTTCTGGAATTGTTTGGCATGTCGCTAGAAGATAAATCACATTAAATTTCTGTTCGTGTTTATTAAGGTCAGGAATGGGTCTTTGAAGTAATGCTTCCCAAGGCTTGCAGAAGAAGAGGTCCTTGCCAAGGAAAGTGCGGATGAACTTAGACTCTTATCCACAATCTCTGAATCCTGGGGCACTGCCACTAAATGTGGAGCAATGTCCCCAAGGTCCTAACAACTACAAAAACTATTCTTTCAGGGGGTTCACTGAGCAGGTATCTACAGTTAACCAAAGGTTTTGCCACTCTGGAGCTTCCAGTACTTCTTCAAAATCTCATTTCCAGTGAAGGATGCACTGCAGCCGAGTCCTGCATGGGTGAAGTCAGGACCATGTAAAACTCATCAGGCCAGTGGGGTGTGGAAAGAGAAAAAAAAAAAAACAAAACACCCAAACACACCCTTTTATCTACTCAAGGGAGTCAATTTTTGGGCAGACTAAATTTTACCATATGAAGGAGTGAAAAAAATAAATAAATTTAATAATACAAATGAGAACTTTCCAGTGTTTCTCTTAAAGAGGAAGTAAACTTCCTCTGCAAATTTTTACCTATAGGTAGGCCTATAAGCCAGCTTACCTATAGGTATTGAAAATATCTCCTAAACCTGTACAGTTTAGGAAATATTAGCTCACTATGCCTTTGTCTTGCAGGTTTTTGGGGTCCGCCCCCCGGAGGTTTCCAACCTCTTTATATAAAAAAAATAAATAAAGGGGTCGGCAAGAAGAGTAAGAACTCCATGTAGTGAGAGAAAGTCGTGTATATATATTTAGTACATTTAGATGACCACCAAGTAAAGGACAAAGGATTCTCTATTGCTGGAGGGAACAAACGGTTACATAAAATACCCGAGAGAAGGAGATGAGGAAAAATCAATTTTACAAGGATACTTAACTGAACCCCATTGTTTCAACAAAAGTTGTAAAATAGAGTCAATGATAGGGGTCTATGGTTTGGAGGGAGCCAAATGAGGTTATAGATAGGGATTGGGGGGGGGGGGGACAAGCAGCATGCAGAGTCGCCAACGGCTCCATCTGGGCTGCTGTGTAGTACATAGACAGGTTTGGAACACTGAGGCCATCCATGGTATAAAATATTGGCTGCAAGTCTGCAACTGTTCCAGATGAATTTAAAAATTCTTTGTTCAATTGGGAGGATAGGAGCAGGAATTAGTATGGGGAGTACCTTGAAATAACAGGAAGAGCTTCAGAAGCTAAAGACATTCTAATACCATAGATCCTGACAAACCAGGACAGAGGATAAAGGATGCCAGGTTGATAGAAGTTCTGAGCGTTTTGAAAAAGGGAGGATAGTTGAAAATATAGAATAAATCCAGGGACAGCGATATGCAAAACACTCAGGTAGGGTTGGCATAAGGGCCAGGTAGTTCTCCTTGATTTGATGAATAGCTTCCAAAGGCTCCAGAGCCAGGATAATATAAATTAGAGAAAGGAGGCAGTCCTGCCTAGTACCACAGCAGATGGAGAAGGGCTCTGAATGAAATCATGCATATCCAACAGAAGCATTAAATGTAGAATATCAGGCCCAAACCCAGGTCGGGAATTCCCTGTCAAATCCCCATTTACAAAATGCATAGAACAGGTATTGCCACAATAAAGTATCCAAATTCTTACGGACAGAGAAGCATAGCTTTCAGCAACCTAAACTTGGCTAGAGGAAGAAGTTGGAGTGTGCAATGAATATTGTCTCCAGCCTGCTGCTTAGGTACAAAACCAACATGGTCTTTGTTATGAGAGATTTTAGCGTATCGAACATCTCGGTAAAGAGTCACTGAGGAAACAAGAGTGGGTTTCAGGAGCAGTGAGTGGCAGTATAAGAACATTAGGTTGTGATTGGAGCAATCAACAAAGGATTCTAGCCCTTGGCAGAAACAGGAGGGTAGAGCGTCAAACCCATTATGTGGGAAAGAGGATTGTGTGAATCTCTTTCTGGCTGTATATGTGACCAAACCTTCTGTCAGATTGAGTGGTGGTTTCATCAGATTCCATCTGTGTTCTCGGAAGGATGATCAATTGGTCAGATCGGTAGATGTTGTGCCCCACGGTGTATGGGCACGATTAAATGATAGGACCCCACTAGAGTGGGTGAGCCATCAGGGGTGTAGATGTGGAAGCCAATCACAAGTAATACTTCATATTCCCATCGCACACTTTCCTGGATGAGCTCACGAAATATGGGTGCTGCAGCAACAGCCAGCTGGATACTGGTTCAAGTCAAAATGAAAATATTTGCCAGCACACCATGGAACGGCGTAGATAGTGTCCAAACGTGTCATTTATTGCATGATCACAACACAGAGAGTGCTCTCTTTGTGTTGTGATCATGCAATAAATGACATGTTAGATCACAGGGGGCCCGAGTAGTATGTATAGTCTCCAAAAGATAGGGTTCAGTTCATGCCAAGAGTCAAATATGCCAGCTTGCATGAATAATTCTCAGAAGCGAGCGTGATCTGCGTTAGCAGGATTGGTATTGGGCTATGTTCTGGGAAGCTTGGGGTTGGTCACTAAATTAGGAGTAGCTACTTAAGTAGCTACTTAAAAAAAAAATATAATACCCTTAGCATAAGATGTCAGGAATTCCAGACTGTGGGACATAAAGGGGATTTGCACTAGATTGGGGGAATAGCAGAGAATAGTAACATCAGACCCTAAAGTCCTTCAACCCCCCCCCCCGATTTACCCTGAAGGCGGTTATTGATTTATTGCAAATTAAATTAGCATGCTTATGAATAGCTATAAGACCCCCCCGTGTTCTGTGAAGGCCAATGCCAAGTACGTTGTCCAATAAGAGGGATGAAAATTGCAACAAGCAGCATAAGGCCTCAAAGAAAAGATTCCAAAGGTGTGCCCACCTGAGCTGCTTCAATATGGGTAAAGGCTGTCCTTGTTCAAACCTGTCTGGGTGGAAGAAATCAACAAGAGAAATTTAGATTTGGGGGGGGGGGGTTTATTTACGAAAAGGCAAATCCACTTTGCACTACAAGTGCAAAGTGCACTTGAAATTGCACTGAAATTTACAGCGACTGCACTTCCAAGTGCACTTGTAGTGCAAAGTGGATTTGCCTTTCGTAAATAACCCCCATGGTCTATGGAGGGTAGCAGATAGGAGATCTTTTTGAATTCCAATTTGCTGGCCACCACTCATTTTCCAGGATCTTAAGCCTGGTACACACTAGCAGTTTTTTTTTTTTTTTTGGGGTCAACTTAACGGGCTGAACAAGGAAAAAAAAAAACACAACCCTTAGTTAGACTTACCGGTGACGGTATTTCTACGAGCCTTTCAGAACAGCACCTTGGAGAGAGCGCAGCTCCACCTCTCGACAGGAAACACTGAGTGACAATGCCCCTTTTAAAAGCAGCTGTTTCCACCATCCCGTTAGTTGTTACCGAGAAATCCTCCAACATGCTGGAAAATATAAGCAGACAATTACCAAGCCCTATAATTATACTTTACATATGATAACCAAGGGAGGGAAGTAAGCTGCTGTCCTGAAAGGCTCGTAGAAATACCGTCACCAGTAAGTCTAAGGTTTTCTCCCTTTGCCTTTCAGGACAGCATCTTGGAGAGGATAACCGAGAAACTTACTTCAGGGTGGGACTACTGCCTGTAAAACCTTCCTACCAAAGGACTGGTCTGAGGCTGATATTAGATCCAAGCGGTAGTGCCTTATGAAGGTCGAAAAACTGGACCATGTGGCAGCCTTGCAGATCTGCTCAGGGGATGCCCCAGCCCTTTCTGCCCATGATCCCGCTACTGCTCGTGTAGAATGAGGTAATACCCCTTCCGGAGGTTCCAGACCCAAAGATGTGTATGCCTCTTTAATGGCTTGCTTTAACCATCTTCCGAGGGTGCTCTTGGAAGCTTTAACTCCTTTGTGAGTACGTTCCATTAAAACAAAGAGTGAAGATGATTTTCTAACTTCCTTTGTTATTTCCAAATATTTAAGCAGACACCTCCTGACATCAAGAGTATGAAAAGCCTCTTCTCCTGGCCCCGAAGGTAAAAGGACAAAAAAGTAGGGTAATGATTTCCTGTGTACAGTGAAAAACTGAAGCCACCTTTGGTAGGAATGCTGGATCTGTCCTTAAGACTACCCTATCCTGTAGGCATCTCATAAAGGGCTCTTTAATTGAAAGGGATTGTAACTCACTAATTCTATGTGCAGAAGTTACTGCTACCAGTAAAATAGTCTTTAACGGCAAACATTTTAATGAAGTTTCTTCTATAGGTTCAAACGGAGCCTTAGTCAGTCCCTGAAGAACTAGATCTAGGCTTTACTTTTGCCATGGCCCTAAAAAATCTGATTATTAAAAAGGTTTCCATGACAGGGTTCTTTCCAAAAAAAAAAAAAAAAAAAAAACGATAAAGCAGCTACCTGCGTCTTGAGCATACTTGCTGCTAACCCCTTCTCCAATCCCTCTTGAAGAAACTCCAAAACCGAAATTGTACTAAGAAAATCAAAATCTTTTCTGGAACACCAAGAATTATAAATCTTCCAGACTTTAAAGTAAATGTCTCTCGTCACTTTTTTTTTTTTTTTGCAAGAAGGGTAGAAATAAGCTTCTCTGATAAACCCTTCTGTCTTAAGATTTGTTCTTCAGAAACTAAGCTGTTAGATTGAGATAAGCTGGATCTGGATGGAGAATCTGGCCCCGACTCAGAAGATCTGCCCTGATCGGTAACCTCCAAGGAGGTTTCACTGAGAGGTTCATCAAGGTTGAAAAACAGGGTCTTTTTGGCCAATAAGGGGCTATTAAGATTAGCTCTGTGGACTCCAATCTGAATTTGGCTAACACCTTTGGTATCAGTTGAAACGGGGGAAAAGTGCAAGACAGATGGAAGTCCCACTTGTGGGCTAACACATCTACTCCGAGAGCTTGATCCTGCCTCTGAAGAGAGAAAAAGGCCGGTATTTTTGCATTTTCCTGTTTTGCAAAGAGGTCCACCTGGGGGGTAACCCCAGCTTCATTAGATTGTTTTGAATAACTCCTGATTTAGAGACCACTCAGGTTCCCTTATTTCCTTCCTGCTGAGGAGATCTGCCAAGGTGTTTTCTGTCCCCTTCAGATGGACTGCGGATAGAGAGGCCACATTGTTCTCTGCCCATCTCAGGATTTGATGAGCTAGATCCATCAGAGTTCTTCTTTTTGTGCCCCCTTGCTTTAATACTGCCGCCATATTGTCCGACAATATTTGGACATGTTGTTTCACTAGAAATTCCTGGAAGGAGAGAAGACTTAGGTGAATAGCCTTCAACTCTCTCCAATTCGAAGATCTTCTCGCCTCTGGTTTGGACCAAACTCTCTGAATTGTTTTTTTCTTCCAGGTGAGCTCCCCATCCCCATGCGCTGGCATCTGTGGTCAGCCTTCGTTTTACAGGAAAGACCCAAGGAAGCCCTTTTGATATGTTTCCTTGGTTCCTCCACCACCAGAGCGATCTTTTTGCTCTTGCCCCTATGTTGAACTTCTTCTCCAGAGGTTCCTGGTATGACCAATTCATCAGAATATTTGATTGCAGAGGACGGGCATGCAACCTGGCCCACTGTACCAACGGAATTGCTGCTGTCAGTCCCAGAGCGGACATGGCTTGTCTTACAGAGATCTCTGCGCTGGACTGAAGTGCTTTAAGGGCCAACTGCATCTTCTCTATTTTCTCCTGGGGCAGAAAAATTCTCTGTTCTATTGAATCCATTTCGTACCCCAGAAACCTTACCCTTTGAGATGGTATTAGGTTTGACTTTTGAAGGTTGAGAAGCCATCCCAAACTTTTTAGATGTGCTTGAGCTGTCTGTAGATTGACTTCTACTTGACCCCTTGAGTCGGCAAACAGTAGCAGGTCGTCCAAATAGGGTACTGTTGAAATCCCCTTCAGCCTCAGCCTCCAAAGATTCCACCATCACTTTTGTGAATACTCTGGGGGAGGAGGAAAGTCCGAAGGGCAGAGCCCGAAACTGTAGGTGCCAAATCCCACCCCCCAGATTGACCCTAGAGACTTGAGAAAAGGCAGCATCTATCTTTGGTTTTTTATTCCACACCAATTCCTCGTTCTCCTCAAAAGGAAACCTCCTTTTGAGGGCTTTAGAAAAGAACTGTCTTTTCTCTGGATCCTTCCATTCCTTTTTAATAGTGTCTGTTAACACTTTATGAACAGGGAAGACCCTGTGTCTAATTTCCTCCAGCCCCTGGTACATCTTGTCATGCACTGACAGCTGGGTTTTCTCTTCCTGGATCTCCAGGGTAGTATAAATTGCTTTGAGTAATTCATCCACCTCCTCAAGTGAAAGCTTATATCTAGATGATCTTGTCTCTTCTTCCACCTCCTCCTCCTCCTCCTCAGAATCAAAGGTTGAGGGTGGAATGCTTTCCCTTTCCTCCTGTCTGGACATGGACTGAGAGAGGCTGGAGTGAGAACTCTGGCCACGTTTTTTCACAAGGGAGCGCACTGTCCCTAGGGCCTCTGCTAATTCCTTCCTCAAAGAAGATAAGTGCTCCTTGCACTCTTGTGAGGACTCCTTTTACTTAATCCGCAATACAGGATCTGCACAGTGGTTTGGACCAAGAGTCCCTTAAAGGATTTTTGCATGAGGGGCACTTTCTCCCTGTTCTCTCTAATTTGGCAGTAGCTGTCTGAAATAGAGAAACAAAAGAAACCCAGGTCCTTCTTAGAACTAAGGCCTCAGAGAAATATAATACCCTCAGCCAACACCCTA